>NC_053163.1:11894560-12231067 GCF_016835505.1 Polypterus senegalus
ACTTCGAGGATGAGAGACTTTCCAGAGAGCCTGAATGTCAAGATTAACGAATCAAGCTCAATATAAATTTAGCAAAGAATTCAAAATACTTCTTCTCTGAAAGACTTGCAGGAAGTGAAGGTAAAACTGACCAGTAAAATAGCATTTTCAGTTTTTATGTTATGTAAACATTTTAGGGAGATGAAGCAAATGGAGGAGTTATCATTGCTACTGTCCATTGTGACAGTTGTGGGATATTCGAACATAGCTAACAC
This sequence comes from Polypterus senegalus, assembly GCF_016835505.1. NCBI lineage: Eukaryota > Metazoa > Chordata > Cladistia > Polypteriformes > Polypteridae > Polypterus > Polypterus senegalus. The sequence goes on from NC_053163.1 coordinate 11,894,815, forward strand.
ATTTCAGTCAATTCTTGATTATCCAGAAATCATCTTCATTCATAATGAGCTTAACAAAGCAATGGAAAAGTATTCATCTTTAAGAAGGGAAAGCATCTTAAAATCACAGGCCTTTGTGATCATCACTGGCCTTACAGTAACAAATAGATTCACAAGAGTGACTCCTGAAGTGAAGAAAAAACGTCTGTCGTTCCTGGAGTCAAATTTAAAGGATGTCTTGCTTGAGGATATTAGAAACCTTGTACAAGAATTCAGTGAGGGGCTTATTGTCTGGAAAAAATTAGAGGACCACCTTCACTCCATAATGAATGGAACCTACCAAAAAAGTAAAAACGATGCAAGTGTGGAATGTGTCGAGAGACAATTAGACTCTGATTTGAAAGGAAGATCACGTAAAAACAGTGAAAGAAATGAATCTGAACCAGTGATGCCTCCACTCACAGACTCGCCATGCTGTAATGTGATTGAACGGCTGCAGCTGAAGCCTTTTTATCCAAAGAAGCTGACAATGTCTGATGTTTTGCTGATTGACAAATTCTCTCTGCACGAGTCTCAACCATCCACAGACCATGACGTTCCTTTTTGCTTTCTCCAGAAACTTCTCATGATTGATTACAAAGCAAGACAAATTGTATTTAAAACGAAGAAAAGCAGAAAAAGAATGTTCTAAAATGAATGTTCAGACAACCAGTGCAATCAGTCTGGAATACTTTTTGGATGACCCTGACATTTCTAAAGATAACACCGATTGCAGTGTCAAACCAGCAAGCCTTCACTTCATGGATGTCCAGATGGCTGTCTATCACTGCTCTGACATGTTTCTCTGGCAGTACATCACATCCAAGCTCTCGATTTGCCAGTTTGCTCTTCCATTGTTAGTGCCCAATCCGTCCACTACAAAGATTGAATTGCCAATATGGTCCTTTAGACCACTGAAAAGGAGTTGGAAATGTGCAGATACACTCAGCAACCAAAGTGCTCCCTGAAGAGCATCACTGCTAACATCTGTAGCACACCAGTGCCTATGGTGACATTCATGCGGTTTGGCCGTTGCACTTCATCAAAGTCCCAGATCATGAATGGTTTATTAAACCATCAAAAGCATGACACTTTTTATCACAGGGATTGCAAAGGAAGCAGTAATGAGAGTCTGCTAATGGATGGGGTTGTAGAGATCTCATGGTACCGTCCAGCTGGAAATAAGGATGACCAGTTTAATGAGTGTATTGCATTTACAAATCTCCGAGGGGATGCACGAAAACATGACAGGCAAGTCCAGTTTCTTTTAGAAACTTCAAGCATCAATGTTGTTGTTCTGATGGAAGATTATCTGGATTCAAAAGGTAAAGAAATATTAACACAGCTTGTGCAATCTCCAAATCCTCTAATCTGCTTGTATGCAGATAAAACAAACATTGCAAAAGGAAATCACGAGACCAGAGTGAAATTAGCTCTGAGGAATCGAAATCAGTCTGAACTTATTCAAGAACTAGCAGAGTGCATTCAGGGCCTTCTGACAAAATCCAATGTGAAATTCAGCATTGAACAGGGTGCTGATGTTGCTAGAAGATTTAATTTTTAGTAGATGAAGATGACAAAGATTGCACTGCGCTAAAAGATGGCAGAAACTGCAGTGAAGCCATTAAGAGAGATGTCACTGTCAGATGCTAAAGAAAAGTTTATTCCACTTCAAGGGAATTTATGGCACAACTGGTGTAAAAAAAACAAAGAAACCAATCGCCTACGGGCAAATGAAAATCGAACCATTGAGCAACAAAGAGGTGACATTGAAATGGAAAAAAATCATCTTCGAAAAGAACAGTATAAGAGAGCTTTTCCACTAAATAATATCATGAGGGAATTTATTACAGTATCTCAACTCTCGATCCACAATAAGACAAAAGTTCTTCCTGGCATGGTTAGGACAAATTCTGAATGATCTAACATCAAGAAAGCTTCAAACACTGAAGGAAAAGCATTCTGAATTACAGTGTGCAAAATGGAAGAGCAAAAGAAGAAGAGGCAAAATACAGACATCATCAAAAAAGAAATTGAGGTATCTTCCTCCAGACTTGCGGATTCCACTTTGGGTCTGGAACATCTCCTTCGAGAAGTTGGTCAGATCTATGAGACACTGGCATCCCAGCATATGAAAAATGAAATGTTTCTGTGTCTACCACAACTTGCTGCTGACCTCATGATTTCTGGGCATCCCATTGAACTGATGGATGGAGACGCTTCTCATGTTGCTATTACCTGGGTGAGTTCAGTCCTTGAACAGGTTATTGCTAAGCTGGGAGACAAAAGAGTTTTTGTTCTTTCTGTTTTAGGAATTCAGAGCACTGGGAAGTCAACTTTGCTGAATGCCATGTTTGGTCTTCAGTTTTCTGTGAGTGCCGGTCGTTGCACCAGAGGAGCCTTCATGCAGCTACTTAAAGTCAAGCATGAAAATAATGAACTCAACTTTGACTATGTGCTGGTGGTCGACACTGAAGGACTTAAAGCTTTAGAGCTCGGAGACAAAGCTACTCTGAAACATGACAATGAGCTTGCAACATTCGTAATTGGCATTGGCCAGCTGACTCTGATCAATATATTTGGGGAGAACCCTTCTGACATGCAGGATATTCTTGAAATCTCAGTGCAGGCCTTTATGAGGATGAAAAAAGTAAAACTGTCTCCAAGCTGCATTTTTGTTCATCAGAATGTTGGAGAAATAACAGCAGGAGAAAAGAATATGGAAGGAAGAAGGCGGCTGGAGAGGCTGGATTTCATGACACAAACTGCAGCAAAACAGGAGATGTGTGATATCTCACGATTTACAGAGGTCATCAAGTTTGACATCAACAGGCACGTCCACTATTTCAGTCACCTTTGGGAAGGAAATCCTCCAATGGCTCCACCAAACCCAAGATACAGTGAAAATATTCAGAAATTGAAGCAATCTCTGTTTTCTGAAGAAATGCAAGAGGGGATTATAAAGATTTCAGAATTTAAAACCCGCATGGAGGACCTCTGGTCTGCTCTTCTGGATGAGGACTTTGTCTTCAGTTTCAAGAATACATTGGAGATTGCAGCGTATAGGAAGGTGGAGGAGAAGTATGCAGACTGGAGCTGGCGGCTGAGGAGCCACATGCTTGAGATTGAGAACGAGCTTCGCAACAGCATTGAAAATCAAACACTGCAAGATACGGGAGATTTCAAATTGGATGAAAAAATTCAGGCAAAATATAACGCAGTTACAAAGGAGGTGAATGAGTACTTCAGTAAAGAAAAAGATAAAGACTTAATAATTCAGTGGAAAGCAAAAACTGAACTTGGTTTGAAGGATCTCCAATCAGAGCTTGTCAAAGGGACTGAAAGGAAATTAACTGATTTAATCAAAATGAAGCAGGGTCTGAAAAAAGTAGAAGAGCAGAAAGGAAAGTATGAGTCGGAGCTAATGAAGAAGAGCCAGGATTTGTACAGAGATTAAAGGTAAAAATTTGACATTACAAGAACTAGAAAATGCCTTTCAGAAGATGTGGACTCAGTGGGTGACTCGAGTGAAATCAGAGATGCCCGATGTTCAGCCACCCAACATAGAAGCCCATGCTGATGCAGTTTTGTTGGAAAACTTTGAAAGGAAACTAATTGACTCCTGCAAACAGAGCAAGTCTTACATCAGAATCCTTTACGTTGATGATTATTCCGCATATCTACAAATGAACAAAGGATACATGTTTAAACACATCATAAACCAGCAGGACCACCTCTGTATGAGAAACCTCACCAGCAGCATAATACAGAACATTAATGACTACATTAAAGAAAAGGAGGCAGCCAGAGTCGATTACAATAAAAGCTTTATGTATGAAATCATCAACACAATTTTAAAGCAGTAAAAAATTGTAAGTGTAACCAAAATAGGTTTATAATTAAGAAAGAATACTCAATTGACGTAGCGTTACATTTAAGAGGTGATTTCATACGGCGATTTAAAGAGATGAACCGTGTATTTCAGAAGGTTAACAATCCTCTGGAATATCTAGAAAATAAAAAAGAAGACTACTTTGAGTGTTTTCAGATTTACTGCAGCGGGGCGAGCGCAGCTACTGTGTTAGCAGACCGCGTCACTCGAGAACTAAAAAAAGCCATCCGTCAGGAAGTCTACAATAAAAGTTCTGCACTACTAGCTACAGAAATACGATGTGGTGATCAAGCGTTAAATGGAAATAAATCCAATCTTGAGAATCACATCTTGCTGTCTCTTTTAGAAAATCTAGATTTTAGAAGATGTGAGCAGTACATTGATAACCCAAAGGAATATTATGAGGCGTTTATTAAAGAACGAGAAGAGGCCTATTTTTCTAGCCGAAATCCTAGAATTTTTCATATATGCACAGAAAAACTTGAAAACATCAAGAGCAGCGTTTCTTTGGCCATTTCTAAATCAGCTGCTTATTTTGGAAATACTCGTACAAAAGCAACTGCTTGGATAGAAGGGTTTTGCAAAGAACTTAAAAATGAAATTGTTTTCTCTATTAATAATGTACGAGGCTTCGAAGGTCAAGATATTCAGGACATGAGTTTCTTTAAAGAAAGCATCAATGACTTGCTGAATAGGGCATATTTAGAATTAAAGAAAGAGTTTAGTGGCAAGACCCCTCTTGATAGAAAGCTGTTTAGGTCTCAGCCTCATGAGGAATTGTTCAAACAGTGCTGTGGTTGTTGTAAAAAGTGTCCTTTTTGTTCTGCCATGTGTATAAACACAATGCCAACCCATGAAGGTGACGATCACTGTGCTCAATTTCATCGGCCACAGACAATTTGTGGTATAAAATGGTACAAAACTGACCGACTTGTGACTGATATTTGCTCAAGTCTTGTTGCCAGTGACTGTGTTATAGTGCTTTCAGAAGACAACAAAATTCCTTACAGAGATTATCGGCAGGCAGGTCCCGAGTACGTCTGTTGGTCCATCACACCAGATAAGTCATTGCAGCCATTCTGGAAGTGGTTTGTATGTCACTTTAAGGAAGACTTGGAGAAGAAATACAATGGACGCTTAACTGACATCCCTGATCATTGGAAAACCATTACAAAGGAGAATGTCATTCAAGCACTGAAGACATAGTTGTGAATGATTGATTTTTCAAATATTATCAGAATGAAAAATAAATTATAACACAAATTAATCTTAATTTTGGGTGAATGGCCTCATCCCAGCCTAAGAGTGAGTTTAATCACTTTAAATTCACAAGCAGTTACTGGTCCTATGTTGTAAATCTAATTCGGACTAAAATGAGTTTTGCTTCAGTAGTTAGCTCTGCTGCCTAACAGGATCACTCTGGGTGAACTCTGCACATTCTCTCTGTGTCTTTGGTGACTTTTTTCCCTCCTCATCCCAAAAGTGTGTTGTTTAGTTTCATTGTCAGCTCTGAGCTGGTCCAGTTATGGATATTTGCTTGAGTTTACTTTGTGATGGACCGACACCACCTCCAGGGTTGATTCCCACTTTACCCCCAAGATCCTTTGCAAGTTTGCAAGGTACTATTGTTATAAAAAAAATATTTAGATGACCAAAACTCTGCTTCAAGTTTAACACAATCATTTATTTTTGTCCATCATTATATTTTGCTTTTTAATTGTATATGTAATAATTTCTGCTCTGTTTCATAAACAAATAAAATGACTTCAGCGTGACATCCTCTGCTGTTACTGTCTCATGAGGGTTTTTCTTATTTGAATGTCATTTTACCAACGTATAATTAATATTATTGTTTTGGATTGAATGTATAAAGTGAAACAGTTTCATTTTCAATGAAATTTAAACCCATTAAATTCACATGGTCAATCACGACATTATATTAAACTGACAAAGGTCAGCAGACATGCAACAACATTTTTATTTGACAGATACTCTCTCTTTTCAATAAATGCATATGCTTCACTAACACATACAAAGTCAGGACAAAACATGGCGCTGTGGCAAGGCTGCACAGATATAATAATAACCCACTCCTCAAATAAAAGCTTCTCATCCCAGAAACTGAATATCAGAAACAACAGAACTATGACATTTGCCTTGGAATTGTAGAGAGCTGTCTGAATGTGACGTATGCTGCAGGTGGCTAGGAAAGAAGAGGTCTCTTTTGATACAAACTGGGGCTCATTGTCATTGAATGCAGATGGCAGACCCCAGAGGGCAAATGGAGATTGCAAGAAATCAGCCTCTGCACATGTTGTAACAGACCCTATAGACAGCACTCCAGGCCGCTTGGGTACAGATGAGAAACAATGAGAAAATGGTGGAGATGCGGAACATCTTGGAACTTTCTACAAATATCCACCTGCAGGAGCTCCCCAGGCCACTGTGGCCCACTATAGGGCGTAGAGGGGGGTAGAACCGGAGAACCAGTCTTCCCACTGAGTGCTGTAACAGCGCAGTCATGAACAAAATGTTCAATATCTCTTGTCTATCCCAGGCCACCACACCAGATCATGGCAGCACTGTTTAAAAATGTCCAAATTGCCTTCATGAGCCAAAGTCAGGATGTGTGATTGGAGGCAGCTAGTAAAGACTGTATGAGTCGAACACAAACTTCATTTTAACAGGACAGCTCAGCACATATTCTGTAGTATGGAGACAGTTCCTCCAAGAACTTTGCAGGCTGAAAATTAAAATATCCAGCTGGGTGAGGGCAGGGTCGTTTTAAGATGCCTGTTGAAGCTCCTCTCATAGTAGACAGCAGAGCATTTCAAAAAGTTTATATTCATTGATGTCAGATTCCGGGTGTGTGATGACGTTGGGGGAAGCACGGGACAGAAGATCTGCCACCACATTTTCACATCCAGTGATTGAACTGTCATGTAAAATTATGCTCCTGCAGTGCCCAGTGTGTCACGTTGACAGTAAGGTTATGAGTGTCTGATAATCAGTGTGTAACATAATAGAACACCCATAAAAAAAATAAAAAACACACACACCACTGTTCAGAAGACCAGACACAAGCTAGAGGTTCATGTTTGTCCACAGAGAACTTTTGTTCAGCCGGACTTAGAGCCCGGGAGGTGAAGCCAATGGATTAGTCAGCACTGATCTGTAACGGGGACAGCACTGCTCCTAGCACTACTCTGGAAACATCATAGAAGACAAAAGTGAGCTAGGAGGAGATGTGAGCTGTGCCTTCAAGAGATGGGCAGCTTCTTACGGGGTGGGAGTCCAGGACCAAGGTACATCCTTCTTTAGTAGTTGAAGCAGTGGGGCTGTGGAGGCGGAGTACTGAGGCAGAAATTGAAGATAGTAGGTGGTCATTTCCAGAAGTGAGGACACCATTTGTGGGCTTGGGGATGAGCTGGATTTCTTCCACGTGTGGTTGGAGTGTAGAGAGGCCACTGGCAGTCAGGCAAAATCCCACAAACTCAATGGAAGGCACTGAGAAACCCATTTATCATCATTAATTATGAAGTGATGAGTAAATAATCCTTTAAAAAAACTCTGTGTAGGCATTCATCATTGGCAGCTGAGCTTGAACCATACATAAAAATATCATCCAGATAGATGACCACCCGAGGAATCCTGGCAAAGACAGTAGACATCACCTTCAGAAAACAGCTGGGAACAGAGCTGAAGCCAAACAGGACCCTAATATAATGAAACACCTCATGGAGGGTGACAAAGGTAGTTAAACCCCTGCTTTCAGGGAGGAGAGGAATCTGCAAATACCGCTGCCCTGACAAATGCCCAATTTGGAAAACACCTTAAAGCTACTGAACGGGATGGCGATGGTGAATGCAGAGGCACAAAGTCCCCATTTTTTGTTTTACTGTTGTTAAGTTTGAGACCCACAGCAAGGCACCAACTGGTTCAATGATGCATATCGCATAGTTCAACAGCCACAGCCTCCTAGAGGGCCATGGGAACTTGGCAGAAAGGTTGAATGACAGGGCAAATGGATTAATCAAGCAGTGGGTTATGGTTAAAAGCTGAGAAATAAACCAAGCACGTGCAAAGAGCAGGCCAGGGTGAGCTGAGTATCGAGGAGCGTAAACCCCACAGCTGTAAATAAGTCCAGACCTAACAAGTTAACACCATGGCAGGCGACAAGAAATGTGAAGTCAGAAAGTACTTTTGGTAATGCTCTCCTGTGTATATTTCCTGTTATGCAGAACATCAAAACAAATAACTGAGGTTCGTGGGTTGGTTACCCAATGTGATAGGACTAGTAGAGCTCCATCAGGAGGGTCGCCGGAGCCTGAAATAACAGGAAGGGCCGGGGTCAGTTACCCTCACTGGGTAGTTTCTCAGCACTGTGGTGAAAGGGAGGAGATGACAGTGTTAGCAATAGTGGACAATTACGTACCTCAACAGGGTCTGTGAGGAGGTCCTCCAATACACACACCTGACAGCATGATACAACTGAAGAACAGTTTTGCACAGTTTAACATTCATTCTAATCATTTAAATATAATAAGTGATATTCAGTGATGTGGCCAGATTAGGCAGAAAATGGACAGATACAGTACAAGAGGGATTAACTCTGAATTTCTAGATTAAAAATGAAAAGACTGTGAATATTAGGAATTAAGTGATGAGCAAAACAACAAACTTTTGTTTCGAGTATAGTTTGACTAAGTTGTTTGTAAAATTCATTTTACATGTAATTTCACAATTGTGATGCAGGAATCTCACTAAAATTAGATTTTTTGTTTTTATAATTTTTTTGGCATGGAAAGTCAGGAATTTTTCCCACTAAGGGTTACTTTGTAGCCAAAACTGCTGTCTCTTTCCTCAGCCACCCGTCATCACCACTGCAGTGTTCTATAGGTCCTTCTATGCAGCTTTTCCAGCCTTCCTCATGCACTGTCTGCCTTTATATTCATGTCACCAGTTCTGGCTCGCATCATTTATTTGGGGTCTGAAGCTACACCATCTGCACTCAATTTCCCCAACACTGTAAGTCAATCTAAACCAAGATCCTCCTTGCGACTTGCAGATTGACACATACTCAGGCCAATAGATTTTCGCAACGTACTTAAGGTAATTACTATCCAACCTCATATTTAGCACCAGGAAAAGTTTTGCTATTCTTTCACACTTGGAGAAAATTATTTCAGATTAAACGAAAATATATGTGGTAACAGTGCAAATTTTTCTTTTGGTGATGTTTTTTTGCAAAGAGAAACTGAATTTCATTAAGTGCAAATCATTTCACTCATCCCAAGAATGACAAAGCGGCCATACATTTTTCACCAGTAGATGGCAGTAATCGCACAGTCAAATAAACCATTCTGACTCTGTACTGTGTGTACAGTATCTTCAGAAAGTCTTCTTGCCCCCCATGTGCTGAATTCAATTAAATTCTTTTTTCCTCATCAATCAACACTCAATATAACAGAATGACAAGACAAAAACAGGATTTTAAGAATTTTTGCAAATCTCACATTGACAAAATAATTCAAACCCTTTACTTTGACACTTGAAATCTGACTCAGGTGCATCCCATTCTGTTGATAATGGTCGAGATTATTCTACACATTGTTTGTAGTCCAGCTGTGGTAAAGTTAATTGCACATGATCAAAAAGGTACACGCCTGTGTTTAGAAGGTCCCACAGTCGAGAAAAAACTAAGCCAAGAGGTCAAGGGAAATGCCTGGAGAGGTAAGAGGATTAAATCGAGGTGCAGGTCTGGGGAAACCTAAAAAAATATTTCTGTAGCACTGAAGGTTTCCAAGAGCACAGAACCCTACATAATTCTTAAATGGAAGAAGATTGGTACAACCATGATTCTTCTTAGACCTGGGCAAAATGAGCTATCAAAGGAAAGGGACCTTGGTAAAAGAGGTGATAAAGAACCTGATGGTCTGTCTGGATGAGCTCCAGGGAAACTGTGTGGATACTGATATTTCCCAAGTTCTGTGTTTAGAAACAATATAGAAATTATAAAACTAAGTTTGCTAAAAAAAAAAATAATATATTAAAATGTACCAAGCAGTTATATAGGAATAATGTATTTTTTTTCTTTTTAACAGTATTTTCATCTTGATTTTCATTACACTTTTCAAATTGTTGTAATTGTTTAATTAATCCATCCTTCTATATAAAAGCGGTCGGGATTGTCCTTCCATCCCGTGAGTGCTACACAGGCGCAGAGTTTCACACACTCCCTGTCCATTATGCAATGCACAATGGGATTTGTAGTTTCGTTTTTCCAGGTAAAAGATGATTTTCTATTCCAGACTGTGCGATATCTTCTTCTTCTTTCTTACTATATAAAAGCGGTCGGGATTGTCCTTCTGTCCCGTGAGTGGAAAGCGTAGCGGTATTCGCTCATCACAGACTTACTACTTGCAGCTTGCGGTACGAAGCGACATGATGTGAGCAGAGTTCTGGTGCTCCCATCGTTCCCTTGCTTTTGTGCACGATGCGCTGGAAAAATAGACAAAATTATGTCTCTGGAAATAATTAATGTTGATGGAGTACAAATGCCTCACCGCGTAGTAAATATCAGGGTGGTACAAAAGGGCGACCTCAATATAGAAAAAAAGTTTAAATTTCATCATAAAAATAACAGAAACTGCGAGTATTAAAGTAATACCGCTCAAATGCAATATAACCAAATTAATGAGTTTGTATAAAATATCAAATTGATTTACATATTGAATTGCCTTAAGAAGTGGTCAACTTAAGTCAGTCACCTTAAAAGGCGGGTGAGCCTAGTTATTTACTAATTAGTGGGTCTGACTCTAAAGTAGTTGCTGCCTTTGATTATTCAGTGATGTTTGACTGGGTGTCTGATCTGCTCATTTTAAATTGTTATTAATAAGATACAATGAGGGGGAAAAACTGCACAGAGAAAGGGCAAAATATAATGAAATCAACAAAAGAGAGTTAAGCATTTAAATCTATAGCAAAAGCAGAAATATTTATAAATGTCTTATAAATGTACAAATCATGCTGCTGTGTTTTTCTGAATGTCAAATAAAGAAAAAAAAAATACCAGCTACGTAAATGAGCTCAGTGCTATCAGGTGTTGTCACTAATTAGGAATGTGGTTGGAACAAAAACCTACAGCCACAGGGGGTCCCTCAGTTTGGGAAACACTGCTATAGACAGCACTTCAGGCCACTTGGATACGAATGAGAAACAAAGAGCAAACCTTGGAGATGTGGAACTTCCCACAAATATCCAGCTGCAGGTGCTCCCCAGTCCAATCTGGCCTGCATTATAGGCTGTAGAGTGGGTTAGAACCGGAGAACCATTTTTCCCACTGAATGCAGACAGTGCAGTCATGAACAAAATATTCAGCATCTCTTGTCTATCCCAGGCCACCACACGAGATCATTGTAGCACTTTTTAACAATGCCCAAATTGCCTTCATGAGCCATGGTCAAGATGTGTGATCGAAGGCAGCTAGTAAAGACTGTATGAGTTGAACACAAACTTCATTTTAATAGGACTAATCAACACATATTCTGTAGTACAGAGACAGTTCCTCTAAGATCTTTCTGCACTTACCTGTGCAAATGAAAGTCCCCAGATTGGAGAGGGCAGAGTCATGTTCATTTGTCTGTTGAAGCTCCTCTCACAATGGAGAGCAGAGCATTTGAAAAAGTTCATATTCATTGATGTCAAATTCTGTATGTGTGATGAAGTTCAGAGAAGCACTGAACAGAAGATCCGCCACCACGTTTTCATATCCATGGATAACAAGCTAGAGCTTCACAGTTGACCACAGAGTACTTTTGTTCAGCTGGACTTAGAGCCCGGGAGGTGAAGCCAATGGGTCATTCAGCACAATTCAATAAGTGGGACAGCACTTCTTCTAGCACTACACTGGAAACATCACAGAAGACAAACGGGCTATGATGTCAAAGTGAGCTAGGAGGAGATGTGAGCTGTACTTTCAATACATGGGCAGTTTCTGAGCAGGTGGGAGTCCAGGTCCAAGGTACATCCTTCTTCAGTAGCTGATGTAGTGGGCTGTGGTGGCGGAGTACTGTGGTAGAAATTGAAGAAAGTAGGTGGTCATTTCCAGGAATGAGCCACCTGGGCCGCATTTGTGGGCTTGGGGATGTGCTGGATTTCTTCCACATGCGATTGGAGTGGAGAGAGGCCACTGGCAGTCAGGCAAAATCCCACAAACTCAATGGAAGGCACTGAGAAACCCATTTATCATCATTCAGTGTGACGTGATGAGAAAATAATCCTTTTAAAACTCTGTTTAGGCATTCATCATGGGCAGCTGGGCTTGCACCATACATAAAAATATCATCCAGATAGATAGATAGATGACCACCCCAAGAATCCTGGTAAATACAGTAGACATCACTTTCAGAAAACAGCTGGGAACATAGCAGAGGCCAAACAGGACCCTAGTATAATGAAACACCTCATGGAGGGTGACAAAGATAGTTAAACTCTGCTTTCAGGGAGGAGAGGAATCTGCAAGTACCCTGCCCTGACGAATGCCCAATTTGGAAAATACCTTAGAGACATTGAAATGATGGTGATGCTGAGGCACAAACCCGCCATTTTTTTTACTGTTAGTAAGTTTGAGACCCACAGCAAGGTACCAACTGGTTCAATGATGCATATTTCATAGTTCAACAGCTACATCATCCTAGAGGGCAATGGGAACTTGGCAGAAAGGTTGAATGACAGGGCAAATGGATTAATCAAGCAGTGGGTTATGGTTAAAAGCTGAGGGATAAGCCAAGCACGTGCAAAGAGCAGGCCAGGGTGAGCTGAGTATCGAGGAGCGTAAACCCCACAGCTGTAAATAAGTCCAGACCTAACAAGTTAACACCATGGCAGGCGACAAGAAATGTGAAGTCAGAAAGTACTTTTGGTAATGCTCTCCTGTGTATATTTCCTGTTATGCAGGACATCAAAACAAATAAATGAGGTTTATGGATTGGTTACCCAACGTGATAGGGCTAGCAGAGCTCCATCAGGTGGGTCGCTTGAGCCTAAAATAACAGGAAGGGCCGGGGTCAGTTACCCTCACTGGGTAGTTTCTCAGCACTGTAGTGAAAGAGAGGAGATGACAGTGTTAGCAATAGTGGACAATTACGTACCTCAACAAGGTCTGTGAGGAGGTCCTCCGATACACACACCTGACAGCATGATACAACTGAAGAACAGTTTTGCACAGTTTAACATTCATTCTAATCATTTAAATATAATAAGTGATATTCAGTAGTGTGGCAAGGTTAGGTAGAAAATGTACAGATACAGTACAAGAGGTATTAACTCAGATTAGTCATCATTTCTAGACTAAAAATGAAAAGACTGTGAATAGTAGGAATTAAGTGATGAGCAAAACAACAAACTTTTGTTTCGAGTATAGTTTGACTAAATTGTTTGTAAAATTCATTTTACATGTAATTTCTCAGTTGTTACAGAGTAATGGGGATTGTGGAAGAGAGGTGAAAAAGAGAGTGCAGGCAGGGTGGAATGGGTGGAGAAGAGTGTCAGGAGTGATTTGTGACAAACGGGTATCAGCAAGAGTGAAAGGGAAGATCTACAGGATGGTAGTGAGACCATCTATGTTATATGGGTTGAAGACGGCGGCACTGACCAGAAAGCAGGAGACAGAGCTGGAGGTGGCAGAGTTGAAGATGCTAAGATTGGCATTGGGTGTAACGAGGATGGACAGGATTAGAAATGAGGACATTAGATAGATAGATAGATAGATAGATAGATAGATAGATAGATAGATAGATAGATAGATAGATAGATAGATAGATAGATAGATAGATAGATAGATAGATAGATAGATACTTTATTAATCCCAAGGGGAAATTCACATAATCCAGCAGCAGTATACGATACAAAGAAACAATATTAAATTAAATAGTAATAAAAATGAAAAATAAATAAAAATAATAAAAATGATAGGGTCAGCTCAAGTTGGACAGTTGAGACACAAAGTCAGAGAGGCGAGATTGCGTTGGTTTGGACATGTGCAGAGGAGAGATGCTGAGTATATTGGGAGAAGGGTGCTAAGGATAGAGCTGTCAGGGAAGAGGAGAAGAGGAAGGCCTAAGAGAAGGTTTACTGATGTGGTGAGAGAGGACATGCAGGTGATGGGTGTAACAGAGCCAGACGTAGAGGGCAGGAAGATATAGAAAAAGATGATCTGCTGTGGAAGCCCCAAAAGGGAGCAGCAGAAAGAAGAAGAAGATGTAATTTGTCAATTGTGATGCAGGAATCTCACTATAATTAGATTTTGTGTTTTTTTAATTTTTTTGGCATGGAAAGTCAGAAATTTTTCCCCATAACGGTTACTTTGTATTCAAAACTGCTGTCTCTTTTCTCAGCCACCCTCCATCACCACCACAGTGTTCTATAGGTCCTTCTATGCAGCTAGGCTGCCTCATGCACTGTCTGACTTTAAATTCATGTCACCGGTTCTTCCTCGCACCATTTATTTGAGGTCCGAAGCTACTCCATCCGCACTCACTTTCTCCAGCTCTGTAAGCCGATCTAAACCAGGATCCTCCCTACGAGTTCTAGATTGCCACATACTCAGGCCAATAGATTTTAGCAGCGTTGAGGTACTTAAGGTAATTGCTATCCACCCTCATGTTTAGCACCAGGAAAAGTTATGCTATTCTTTCACACTTGGAGAAAATGATTTCAGATTAAACAAAAATATATGTGGTAACAGTGTAAAGTTTTCTTTTGGTGATTGTTTTTTATTGCAAAGAGAAACTCCAGATTTCATTAAGTGCAAATCATTTCACACATCCCAAGAATGACCACCAGTAGATGGCAGTAATCGCGCAGTCAAGTAAACCAGTCTGACTCGACGTACCGTGTGTACCTTCAGAAAGTCTTCATGCCCCTTTACTTTTTGCACATTGTGTGCTGAAATCATTTAAATTATTTCTTTCCCCATCAACCAACACTAAATATACCAGAATGACAAGGCAATAACAGGATTTTAGGAATTTTTGCAAATTTGTTAAAAATAAAAAAAACCCTCAAATCTCACATTGACAAAAGTATTCAGTCCCTTTACTTTGACACTTGAAATCTGACTCAGGTGCATCCCATTCTATTGATAATGGTCGAGATTATTCTACACATTGTTTGGAGTCCACCTGTGGTAAATTTGATTGCACATGATCAAAAAGGTACACGCCTGTGTTTAGAAGGTCCCACAGTTGATAAAAAACTAAGCCAAGAGGTCAAGGAAAATGCCTGCAGAGGTAAGAGGATTAAGTTGAGGTGCAGGTCTGGGGAAACCTAAAAAAATATTTCTGTAGCACTGAAGGTTTCCAAGAGCACAGAACCCTCCAGAATTCTTAATTGGAAGAAGTTTGGTACAACCATGATTCTTCTTAGACCTGGGCAAAATGAGCTATCAAAGGGAAGGGACCTTGGTAAAAGAGGTGTTAAAGAACCTGATGGTCTGTCTGGATGAGCTCCAGAGAAACTGTGTGGATATGCAAGAAATGCCGAGAAGGGCAACCACCATTGCAACACTCCACTAATTGGAGCTTTATGGCAGAGTAGCCTGATAACAAATGAAAGCCAGCCTTGATTTTGCAAAATGCCACCTAAATGACTCTCAGACTTTGATAAACTTGATTCTCTGAATTGAAAGCTTTGACTTCAATTCTAAGTGGCACTTATAGAGGAAACGAGGAACTTTTGTCACCTGCCAAATACCATTCCAGCAGTGAAGCATAGTAGTGGCAGTATCATGCTTTGGGGTTAGAGACTAGGAAGGAAGTTAGATTTGACAGAAAGATGGGACCGAGGAAAGTACAGAGATGTTCTTAATGATAACCTGCTCTAAAACACTCTGGACCTCCAACAGGAAAATGACCCTAAGCACAAAGCAAAGACAACACAGGAGTGACTTAGGGACAACTCTTTAAATGTCCTTGAGTGGCCCAGCCAGAGCCCAATAAATTATCTTTGGAGAGACCTGAGAATAGCTGACCAGTGAAAGTCTCTATCCAACATGACAGAGCAAGAAAGGATCTGCAGAGATGAACGGCAGAAAAAAATCCAAAATCCAGGTGTGTGAAGCTTGTTGTCTCAGACACAAGAAGACTGCTGCCAGAGTGGTTTCATCTAAGTACTGAGTAAAGAGTCTGAATACTTGTGTCAATGTGATGTTTCAGCCTTTTTTTTTTTGAAAATCAGAAAAAAATGTTAAATGTTATTTTTGCTATGTCATTCTGTGGTATTCAATGTTGTCTAATGACTGAAAAAATTAATTTAAATGATTTTAGCATAAGTCTATCCATCCATCCATCCATCCATCCATCCTCTTCCGCTTATCCGAGATCGGGTCGTGGGGGCAGCAGCTTGAGCAGAGATGCCCAGACTTCCCTCTCCTCTGCCACTTCTTCTAGCTCTTCCGGGAGAATCCCAAGGCATTCCCAGGCCAGCTGGGAGATATTGTCCCTCCAGCATGTCCTGGATCTTCCCCAGGGCCTTCTCCCGGTTGGACGTGCCCGGAACACCTCACCAGGGAGGCGTCCAGGAGGCATCCTGATCAGATGCCCGAGCCACCTCATCTGACTCCTCTCGATGTGGAGGAGCAGCGGCTCTACTCTGAGCTCCTCCTGGATGACTGAGCTTCTCACCCTATCTTTAAGGGAAAGCCCAGACACCCTGCGGAGGAAACTCATTTCAGCCGCTTGTATTCGCGATCTCGTTCTTTCGGTCACTACCCATAGCTCATGACCATAGGTGAGGGTAGGAGCGTAGATCGACTGGTAAATTTAGAGCTTTGCCTTACGGCTCAGCTCCTTTTTCACCACGACAGACCGATGCAGAGCCCGCATCACTGCGGATGCCGCACCGATCCGCCTGTCGATCTCACGCTCCATTCTTCCCTCACTCGTGAACAAGACCCCGAGATACTTGAACTCCTCCACTTGGGGCAGGAACTCTCCCCCAACCCTGAGAGGGCACTCCACCCTTTTTCCGGCTCAGGACCATTATCTTGGATTTGGAGGTGCTGATTCCCATCCCAGCCGCTTCACACTCAGCTGTGAACCGATCCAGAGAAAGCTGAAGATCACAGCCTGATGAAGCAAACAGGACAACATCATCTGCAAAAAGCAGTGACCCAATCCTGAGTCCACCAAACCGGACCCCCTCAATGCCTTGGCTGCACCTACAAATTCTGTCCATAAAAGTTATGAACAGAATTGGTGACAAAGGGCAGCCCTGGTGGAGTCCAACTGTAACTGGGAATGGGATCGACTTACTGCCAGCAACGCAGACCAAGCTCTGACACCGGTTGTACAGGGACTGAACAGCCCTCATCAGGGGGTCCAGTAGCCCATACTCCCAGAGCACCCCCCACAGGATTCCCCGAGGGACTCGGTCGAAACACCTTTTCCAAGTCAACAAAACACATGTAGACTGGTTTGGCAATCTCCCATGCACCCTCCAGGACCCTGTTAAGTCTAATTCTATCAAAACAAAATGTGAAATAAGTGAAGGGGACTGAATACTTTCACTGTAAATAGTTGTAACATGCCCTGGTGTTGTAAGTCACCTTACATAAAGTCATCAGTAAAATACAATGTGGGACAAAAGTAAGTAAACGTCATCCCTCAACGTTGGATCGGGCATCATGGTAGCATTGACTGGCCGTCATGTTCACCTGACCTGCCATCTATGGATTTTTTTTTGAGGCATAGTAAAGGAGAAGGTTTTTGAAAGGAAACCCTACACAGTGGATTATATTGAAGGAGTCTGTCTCACAAGTATTCATGGACATTGATGCTAAACAGAATTTAGTGTTTAGTGTTTATTTAGTTTAGTGTTATCGT
Organism: Polypterus senegalus; assembly: GCF_016835505.1. Lineage (NCBI taxonomy): Eukaryota > Metazoa > Chordata > Cladistia > Polypteriformes > Polypteridae > Polypterus > Polypterus senegalus. The sequence goes on from NC_053163.1 coordinate 11,912,608, forward strand.
GTGTCACAGCGTTGGAGATAAGTTCCAGGAATGTTGCAATGTTGATTGAGGACATATCAAGCATCTAAGAGTCTAAACATGACCCGATCAGTACTGCATACCTACATTTGGCCCACCATCTATAACAATAATAATAATAATAATAATAATAACAGGTTTTTTTTAGTTTACTTTCCTGAAATGTTTTTTCAGGCATTGTGATTGCTTCCCCAGGAGATCACAGCTCAGAACACCACACTGACTGCTATGGACTGGTAGAACATTTCCATCAGCTTGCTGCACACATCAAAAGACCTGAGCGCCACAGCGCCACTGTGTTGTCAGACCAATCCAAGTTGTTGTTTCTGTGAATCCCCAGGTACTTGAAGCTCTGCACCAATTCCATGTCCTCCCCCTGAATGCTGACAGGTCTCATAGGTTCCTTGGAATGCTTGAAGTCCACCACCATTTCTTTTGTCTCGCTTATGTCAATTTGCAAGTTGTTGTCGCTGCACCACACAACAAAGTCCTCCATAGCCTTCCTGTACTCTGACTCATCTCCATTATTAATGCAGCCTATGATGGATGAGTTTTTTACAGACTTTTTTGTGATAATTCTGTATTTAGTGAGTAGTGTAACCTATTCTTCCATTTTGCCTTGAGAGTCTTCACAGTGCTCTGTGCCTGCACTTGGTAAGGCATACTGTGCAAGAAGAAAGTACAGGTAAAATTCCATTACAATGAACTGCCAGGGACCTAAAAAATATTTTGTTGTGATGAAAATTTCATTGTAATGAGATTCTGTATTTGTCACTATAGTGCTTTCTTTAACTTGCGTCCAGATGTCTGCAATCATTTCAATAGCTTCTTTTGCGTTAATTTTAATCTCCTCCTGTCTACAAGATATGTTGACGAGAATGTTTAGCAGCATTTCTTTGCAATAATACACTTTAAAGGTGCGAATGATGCCCAAATCCAATGGCTGAAGCACTGCTGTACAATTGGGTGGGAGGAATTCAACACAAACATTATCCAAATGTGGAAGCATGTTGTGGGCAGCACAGGTATCAATCAGAAGCCAAAACATCCTTTTCTTCTTCTTTATATTGTGAGATTTCTAAACTTTTGGGATCCCCCAACCCCACCCCAAACAACGGGGCAACATGCCGAAGTGCGTTCTGAAGCGCGATTGCCAAATCTGTGGAAGATTGTTTGTCTGTTGCCGGGGCAGGGCAACAGCTGACTTACAGCGCTGCAGTGAAGCGCCACAGAAACAAATCCAAAAAGATCGGGGTCGCGCTATAAGTCCCTGTCTTACACTCTAAAACACAAGGCTGAGACTCAGTACTTTAGCAAAAACAGCTTTATTCAGCTTGAAACAGGAACACCGTGGTTATTTATTGTAGCGGGATCTGTCACTCTCCTATACACAGACACAGCAGTCAGGCAGGGTCATGGCCAGATTAGTGGCCAAATAATCCTGTTCCCTGTATTTTAAATGTACTTTACACCACCCATCGAGATGTTTTCTGTTTGCTTCAGTGAAGAGCTGCCCCAGAGCTGTGAGCCTGCTGTTGCCCAGGCAATGGATAAACAGTCTTCCACAAACGTGGTGATCGCACTTCGGGATGCTTTTCAGCGTATTGCTCAGTTGGGGGAGGTCCCAAGAGAGTTTAGAAACCTCACATTTTCTTGAATGAGTGCCACATTCATAGGAATGTTTTTGAACGAGCATCATTGAACCACATCAAAACTGCAAGATTTTTCTTCTTTTTTTGCTCGGTCATTCAAGAAAGTTGACAGTGTCGATGGCAAAATTCCGAATTCACTGGCAACGGCTTTTTTCTTTTAACTGCAATCGAGACCTGCAAAAATTCTTTTATTTTTCTAATATGAACTGTTATCGTTTTTTCATATCTGCCATTTCTATAGGAGGGTGACATTGAGTTAAATTCCAGTGGATGTTTTTCAGATGTTGACGAACAATAAACAAAAGGTATCACTGAAAACCACCGAAAACAAAAACTGCAAAAAAAAAAAAACAGTTCAAGGAAAGTTTCTGTTCGGGGATCGTTCCACACAACTGAGCTGCGACCACAGAACTAACTGCTCTGTGGATGATTCATTCAGGCATTTCAAGGTCTTTTTGGCACTTCATTGTAATAAAAGTATCTGCTGAATGTACTTCGTAGTAACAAGATTTCTATAGACTCGTGTAATATGGGGAAACTGTCAAGACCATAAAAATACTTTGTTGTCATTAAAATTTTGTAATAAAGATATTCGTTATAACGGAATTTTACCTGTAGTTTGTATTTCGGTGTTGGCTATGATAGATTGGTCATATAGCTCTTTGAGTGGGATTACTTCTGTTCTTCTTTATGTGTTGTATTGTATTTACCCCAATTTTTTGACACTCATTGTAGGCCCAACCTACCTGGGATGGGGTGTCTTTCCAAATTGCCTTTTCTTACTTAATTTTCTTTACAAGTTTTTTTAGGGAGTTATTTTCTTCTCTTCTTAGAGAGTCACTGCCTGGGAACTGTCAAAAAACAGGGCCTGTTAAACAGTGGCGTAGCCAGAGTTCGTGCCGCCCAGGGTGGGGCGGTGCTTCAATTTGCCTCCATCCAACATATCTGAATATGTTAACCTATTTAATTAGAAAATTAAAATGACGTATAGAGAAAAATTAAGATACATTTTGTATAGATTTATTCCTATATATAGAGAACTACAATACATTTTCACATATAATCATTTATAAGCATCAACTAGACAAGAATATAGTATAGATGTACTAATAAGCCGCATGCAGATTATTAGTTTAATATAATTACACGGCGAAAACCAGAACCAGTGTAGTGTACAAGTGATAAGTGGGGATGTTTTCTGCGCAGAGCAAGAACACATTCATATTGATAACGAAATGAAATTATAAATTGTAAATTAGTTGTTTATCTTCCAAGAAATTATTGTCGGTGTAATGTTTATGTTTATTTTTGTTATTGCCTCATAAATTTTAACTGCTATATCTGATGCCGTCACAGAAGGACAGTCTGAAAATTATTTTAGAAGCATTTGTGGGTAAAAATCAGAGAATTTTAGTTTTTCCGAACCCTGCTGCTTACACACGAATTGTACTGAGCCTTTTGGCCAATAATGGCGCCCCCAAAATGTGCCACCCGGGGCAGACCACCCCCTCCGCCTGCCCTAGCTAAGCCACTGCTGTTAAAGCCATTTGAGGCATTCTTTCTGTGATTTTGGGCTATGCAAGGAATAAATTGTTGTTGTTGTGAGAACAGATAATGAGACAGACTCACTCATTCACTCGCCTCCTACATTGTCAAAACAAGAAAACAACACTCAGATACTAGAGAATAAAATAGGCTGACTTTGAATCCTGGATTATTTTTTTAATGCAGCCTTATTGACAGAGAAAAGCAGGACACCATCATTGGGGCAAAACTTTCAGGTGCACTATAGTGGAAGACAGGAAAGTTTCATCTCCTGGTTCATACACTGATTTACACTGGCTTTCTGTGCAGACTCCAAGTTGCTGGTCTGGCCACATTGTTGATGCATTGGTGTTGAGTAACACCCAAACAAGTTTTGAAGGTGTGGTGACTATTTTATATTATTTCCTCATACCTTGTTTAAAAACATTATTGTAATAATAACTAATTATTTTTATTAATTATAAAACGTTACACATCAACTCCTGAAAGAATTCCACTCCACTTTTCTTAACACAGTGGCCAAATTTACTGAATAATAAGTATATCATTCAATAGAAAATTAGATTTCACCCAGAGTCTGTCGGTATTAAGAAACAGGGTGGTTTATTGTAGTGATGCATCAACTACTGGAAAATTCATGTGTTAAAAATAATTCAGTATCAGCTCTAAACAAATCAAGACATAGACTCAATGTTTTTTTTTTACTTTTCTTAGTCTCAGCACTACATAAAAGTTCATCAAAATTCAGGAAACAGATGAGCGATGTAAGTGCCAGACAGGGTTATCTGGCATCCCATCCAGGATGGGTATGGGACCTTTACTTGGTCAGGAGTATAAGACAAATGAGCAGTGGGAGAAGGCTCCAGTTTTTGAATATTATCCCCCACCCACTAGATGCCAGTATTCCAGGACCTCAGTAACCATGAGGACACCTGCAGGGCATGATGGGAGTTGTAGTACCATGAGTCAACCCCGCTGGGTCCCAAGGGTGCCGTCAGGACGATCCTCCAGGATTTCATGAAGTTTTTCATGAAGTTTTTACATTGAGCTATGCCCTGGCACTGGAAGTACTCCCTGGTCCATCATAAAAGGAAACCATCCAGCCTCCTCTAGCTGAGTAAGCGTATGGAAGAAGGAAGGTAACACTTGCTGGAGGGAGGTTGATGGAGAGAGAATAGAAGGAAGAACTGAGTTGATATTTTGCTTGTGCAACCTTTCAAGAAACCTTTGTAAGGTATTGACATAATAAATATCTTCTGTTTTGAACCCATGACTGTATTTGTGTTGGTTGGTTCAGGGTTTGGGGCTCGGTGGAGCCCCCTATTTGTCACAGTGGAAAACTGCTCTCTTAATTAACTGTAAACCACAAACAATAAGATAGCCTAAAGCTAATCTAATACTATTTACATATCTAACTCATTTATTAATTTTTAACCCGTTCTCTGAAATAGGTGCAACAGTCTTAGCAGTGAAGCCCAAATGTCCTTTTCTCCAGACACACTTGCCAACTCATACTGTGGGATCCCAAAGCGTTTCCAGGCCATCTGAGAGATATAATCTTCTCAGCAAGACCAGGATCTTCCCCTGGGTCTCCTCCCAACTGGTTGTGCCCATAAAATCTCTACAGGGAGGCATCCAGGAGGCATCAGTATCAGATGTCCAAAACACCTTAGTTGGCTCTTCTTTATTGCTGATCAGCAGCTCTACTCCAAGTCTCTCCCGAATGTCTGCACTTCTCACCTTAAGGGAGTGCCTAGCCACCTTGCAGAGATTTTGGGCCGTTTGTACCTGTAACCTCATTGTCATTTGCATTCTGATTCTGAACCCTTCTTCACCACTATGGATTAGTATAGTGACTGCACTTGCTGCCTCATTCTGTCTGTTGATCTCACCATCCCTTTTCCCCTCACTTGTGAAAAAGACCCTGAGGTGCTTAAACTCCGCCACTTGAGACAATAACTCACTTCCCACTTGGGAAGGTCAATCAACCTTTTTTCTATTATGGACCATGGCCTCAGTTTTGCATGTGCTGATCCTCATCCTGGCCACTTCACACAGGAATAGTAAAGGGGAATTTAAAGATACAGACAATGAAATAGCAGATGCCCTAAACTTACATTTTTCTGAGGTGTTTACAAGTGAGCAAGTGGATAACCTGCCAGAGGTAAACGCAACTACTAAGGAGGTACTGAGGGATTTGGAAATTGTAGAGGAGAAGTGCTGCTCAGATTAAATAAGATGAAATCAAACAAATCACCAGGCCCAGATAATATTTATCCTCGTGTTCTTAAGGAGGCTAGTGAGTACATATATAAACCCTTGACACATATTTTTAGGAAGTCACTGTGCACTGGAGAGATTCCAAAGGACTGGAAAATGGCAAATATCATCCCATTATATAAAAAGGGTGACAGGGCTGATCCAAGCAACTATAGGCCAGTAAGCTTAACAAGCATCACAGGAAAATTAATGGAAGGAATTATTAAGGATAAGATTGAGCAACACATGGCAAGGACAGGAGTTATGCAAACCGTCCCAATGAGGACTGGAGTTCACAGCCTATATCTTACTGTTATCCATTAAGAATGCCTTTTTAATAACCAGAATTTAGAAAGTAGTAAGAATAAAAGAGTTCTACGATTGAGGGACACTAGTTCATTCTAGCTGAAAGAATATTTTTTTTAATTTTCCAAAAACGTGACATACATACAGATATAAATTTCTAATTTAGTGTACCTAATTTAGTGTACAAAATTAGGATACAATACCTTAGTAAATAACATACTTGATTTACAAGAAGAATTAACTCTAAATTATAAATCTGGTTAGAACATATACCTGCAGACATTGAAACACTCTAGCCAGGGATCCCATATATTTATATTACAAAATAATACCAGTTCACTGCTTATATACTGAACATACTGTACATTGGTCACCTTAATTATAAATTAATTAATCTACAAGTGATCATGCCAACACAATATGGGCAATTGTCATCTCTTTATATTTCGGTAAGTTTGATTCAAAGCTGGCATACCTTTAATAAGGTGACAACTTCAGGGTTCTTAAACTAGTAGTAACCTGCCAAGCTAGGGGCTGGCACTGTCGCTTAATGCAATCTTCTCATCTTCCTTCTGCAAAATGGATGATAGATGGACTAGACATCAATGACATCACGTCCAACATCCTGATCCCACCTGTTCCACCCTTTTCCTCTGAAAAACAGACTCCCATCTGAAAAGAAGTCTTCTGCAGTTATTATATGTTTATTCTGTTTTTGAAAATTTCGATTATATAGGGATCACCTTTTTGGATGCCCCAAAACTTTATAATCTCTTGTCTCATTCACGTAAGTTTCATTTTGTATCCATAAGTGAGTTCATAACATCTTCTTTTGTAAAACGATTCCATTCTGGAGGAATGTCTTCTAAAATCCCATTGTACTCTTTCTCCAGATCAGACTTAAATTGACACAGAAACCATTTCCATAGGGGTTGTGTTGATCGATCTGGTTTGATGCTCCAATTTGCATATTCAGGGCCTGCTTTTCGATATTGCTTATATTGAAGTTTTTTGTTATTTTTGTGAAGGACCATTTTACATTTGCTTTCCACAAGGCTGGAGCAAATACTTACAACAAGTCTGTCAGTACTATGCCACTTTATACCACTGACTCCTTGGGGACGGTGGAACCGGGTACTGTGATCACCTTCATGGTCTGTGAAGGAATTTGCACAGACAGCATGACACAATGGACATGTCACCCAGCATCCATTTAACTGCTGAATCAGCATTTCATCAGGTTGGCAGCTCAAAAGTTTCCGGTCAATAGGTTGCTTACCATTAAACTCTTCCTTCAGTTCATTCACTGCATTGAGCAGAGAATTTTCCAGAGTGTCTCTAAAGAATGTAATGTCCTGAGGGTCCACATTTTGATAACCCCTGAAATCATTTTTTGAGAAGAACATTCCATCACTTTGTCCAGCAAAAATGTTAAGCCATGCAAAAGGATCAGTATTTTCTTCATCAATGGTAAATCCAAACAATTTACTAATTTTAACCCCAATCTTGTTAAGGTGGTCTTGGAACTTCAGCCCTATTTTTTCATTGTTTAATGAGAAGTATTCATCCACACGTTTCCTAATAAACTCCTCATAATAACTTTTGGGAGAACTGGCATATTGAATAAATTCCTGAAAATCGCACTTTTCCATTAGAGACTGTAAGATGTGTTGCTCGAGATTAGCTCTGTCTCCATTTAAGGCTGGGTCACTTTTCTGACTATCTTTAATTACAAAAGGGGTGACTTTTTTGAAGGCTTCTTTCCGTATTGTTTTCTTAACATTCTGTGTGATTTTGTCAGCTAAAAGAGCAGCCATTGTTGTTCCACTACACAACATCTTGAAAGACTCAAAAAAGTCTGATTTCTTTCCTTGTAGATATTCCAAGGGATTGTTAGCTTTCTTAAAAGTGTAATGCATCTCCTGAAAACTGTGCACGGCTTCTTCACGTATGTGCAGTGCCACATCGATTGAATATTCTTTTTTAATTTCAAACCTGTGTTTATTGCAATCACAATGTTTTACCTCTTCATAAATTTTCTTCATCATTTCATGGATATAATTCTGATTGTAATCTGCCATTGTTGTCTCTTTGCCTTCTATATAATCTCTTGCATTCTGTATAAGAGTTTTCGTGAGGTTCCTCATACATTGATGATCCTGTTCATCTATGTTGTATATAAATCCATCTGTTATTTTCATTACGTTTTTCAACGGGTTTCCTTTCTTCATATTTAGATATATCGAAAAATCAGATGCTGTTGCCACTTTTTGGTAGGTCTTTCTGTCTCTGCAAGAACGAATTAATTTATTTTCAAAATGTTCCGATAATGTTCTGTCAAAGTCTGCCTCTATAATGGGATCTTCAAGTTGAGGCATATCAGACTTAACTCTAGTTACCCACTCGATCCAAAGGTTTTCAAAAGCTTTTTTCAGTTCTGTTTCATCTGTGGCTTTGTCTTTAAGTTGAAGGGCCACCTCCTGGCTCTTTTTCATCAGCTCCATTTCATATTTACTTTTTTGTTCTTCCACCTTTCGAATACTTTGTATCATCAAACTAAAGCTATCCAGTACTCTTTTAACTTCTTTTATGAGATCTTCTTTAAGATTTTTAAAATTTAATTTAATTTTCCCACTCCATTGAGCTAATATGTCTTTATCTTTATCATTTTCAAAGTATTGCTCTATTTCGGTTTCAAGATTTTCGTACTTCTTCCGAATTTTTTCTTCCAGATCTAATACTGTTACCTCTCGCACAATATGATTTTCAATTTGGCTCTTCATGTCGTTTTCCATCTCCAGTACCTCACTTCTCAGCTGCCAGCTCCATTTTCCATACTCTTCGCTGAGCTTTCTATATGCTCCTACCTCCAACGTATTTTTAAAACTGAAGACAAAGTCCTCATCTAGGAGAGCAGACCAGAAGTCCTGGACACGAGCTTTAAATTGTGACATTTTTAAGATTCCCACCTGCATTTCCTCAGAAAACAGCATTTCCTTCAACTTCTGAACATTTTCACAATAACTCGGATTTGGAGGAGCCATCGGAGGGTTTCCTTCCCAAAGATGAGTGAAGTAATGGACGTGTCTGTCGATGTCAAACCTGATGACATCTTTAAACTGTGTAACATCACATACCTCCTGTTTAGCAGCGGTTTGGGTCATGTCATCCAACCTCTCTTTAAGTCGATATCTGCCTTCCCTGTTTCTTTCATCAGCTAACACATCCCCAACGTTCTGGTGAACGAAAATGCAACTTGGAGACAAATTAATCTTCTTCATTCTCAGAAATGCTTGAACAGCAATTTGAAGGATATCCTGCATGTCAGATGGATTCTCGCCAAATATGTTGACCAATGTGAGGTTGGCAATCCCAATCACAAATGTAGCCAGCTCATTGTCATGGTGTAGAGCTGATTTGTTTCCCAGTTCCAAAGCCCGAAGTCCTTCAGTGTCAATCACTAGAAGGTAATCAAACCTGAGGTCCTCTTGTCCCTCTTTGACTTTAATCAACTGCATGAAGGCTCCTCTGGTACACTGACCTGCACTCACGGCAAACTGAAGGCCAAACAATGAGTTCAGTAGGGTGGACTTCCCAGTGCTCTGAATTCCCAAAACTGAAAGAACAAAAATCCTCTTGTCTCCCAGCTTCTCAATGACTCTTTGAAGAACAGAATTTATCCACGTTACTGGAATATGAGAGGCATCACCATCCAGCAGCTCAATGGGATAGCCAGTGATCATGAGTTCAGCTGCAAGTTGCGGCAGAGTCAAGAATAGCTCATTCTTCTTCCCGGACTGAAAGTCTAGTGCTTCATAGATCTGGCCAAGTTCTCTCAGCAAAATTTCCAAACCCAAGGTAGAAGGTTTGAGTGAGGATGCCTCCCATTCTTCTTTCGCCATATCAGTTTTCTGACTCTTTTGTTTTACACTTCCTCCTATTGATGATTCCTCACCAGACTTTTGTGAATGGTTTAAAGCAGGAACTTCATCTAATCTTATTCCCAACCACTTTAAAAACAACTTTTTTTGGGTCACAGATAGTATTTTCAAGTATGTAATGAATTCTGCCAAAACTTCATTTGGAGGAAATCCTATTCTATACTGTTCTCTTCTGAGTTTACCTTTTTCACTTTCAATTGTACTTTTAGTTTGTTCAATACTTTGAATTTCTTTGGCTTGTAGACGAGTTAGTTCCTTATTTTTCTTGCACCAGCTATGCCAAAGATCTCCTTGAAGTGGAAAAAACAATTCTTTCACAGCAGATGAGGATACCTGCTTTAACCACGCCACTACAGATTCTGCCTTCACCATGGCTGCTTTGCAATCATCATCATCTTCATCGATTTTCAGATTGCTATTCCTTGCAATCTCTGCACAATTGTCCACAGTGACCATTACTTCTGACCTGTATAGCATGTCCTTAATGCAGATTCTTAACTTTTGAAACAGTTCAGCTTGATTTTGATTCAATACGGGTATCTTCACTTTATTCTTGTAATTCCCCTTAGGTACAGTTTCCTTGTCAGCACACAGACAGATCAAAGGGGTCTGGGACTTTAGAAGTTTCTCTAATATTACCTTTCCATCTTTGTTGCGGTCAGCATCGGTCATCAGGATAATGATGACAGAAGAAGTACAAAGGAGAAAATCAAGCTGCTTAGGGTGATCTCTGGCATCGCCACGCAAATTTGCAAAGGCAATACAGTCGTTAAATAGGTCATCGTCCTTTCCTCTTGGACAGTACCAGGAGATCTCAACCACTCCATCCATAAAGTGGCATTTTCCTCTGCTACCTTTGCAGTGTCGGTGGTAAAATGTATTGTGCTTCTGATTATTGATTACTCCATTAAGGATCTGTGATTTTGAAGAGAAACTTTGTCCCAGGCGGAGAAATGACACTATTGGAATTATCGTTTCACAAATGCTAGCATTTTTGCAGTCGACATCATTCTTTCCATTTTTAGATATACCTGAACTCTTCCAGCTTTTTTTAAGAGGTCGAAAAGACCACAAAGGAAATTCAATCATACCGGTAAAAGGATTTGGTACCAATAGTGGAAGAGCATATTGACAAAATGAAAGCTTAGATACAATATACTGCCAGAGCAGCATGTCGGCACAATGATAGATGGCCATCTGGACATCCATGAAGTGAATGTCTGTTAGATTTGTATTTACATCACTACTGCCTTCATTGTCTTCATTAAAAAAATCATCCACGCCCAGGTCCTCTGTTTCCTTAGTACAATTTTGTAAAAGAGACATTTTTTTCTCATTTTTTATTGGAACAACTTCTCTTGCTCTGTAATCCACCATGAAAAGTTTCTGGAGATAGAAAAATGGCAGCTCCTTCTCCGTAGCTGGCTGGCTTCTTTCTGTGGAAGACATGTCAAGGACTAGAAAGTCAGAGGTTGTCAGCTTCTTTGGACAGTAGTCCTTCAGACCAAGTCTTTCAATTACTCTCCACCCAGGTGTGTCTGGCATTTGATTCATTGTTACACTGTGCACTTTGCTCTGAAGCAACTTAGTTCCTTCCATGTTTGCAATCATTGGAAGTCCTCTCTGTACCTCTGGTACTTTCGTGTGATTTTTTATTTCATTGTTTATATCCTTAATTATAACAAGTTTCTCTTCAACTTCTTGCCAGTTGTTGGATCTTAAATCAAAGTTTGATAAGAGCTGAACAATGTCTTCACACAAAGGTTCTTGTAAATGAGAGCTGATGAAGTCAAGACGTTGGGTTTTCAGGTCAGGGGTTACTACATTGGATCCAGCAGTTAACGTAAGGCCAGTCAAAATCAGGAGGGCCTGCGATGCAGAAATGTTGTCAGTTCCCACGGTGTAATAGGTCTCAAGAGACTTTTGAAGTTCATCATGCCAGAGAGAAGTGCTTTGGGGCCCAAGAAGAGAGCCGAAAGTCTTGTCTGGTTTGGCATAACCCAAAATATTAGCAATAGACAGCAACAGGGACAATTCGTCTACTTTATTTTTTGGAAGTTCACCACCAGAATTGGCCTTAGCTTGATGTTTAATCTTTGCTTCAGGTGAGTGCAGCCATCTTCTCACAACAGCAGTATCCTCTCTTTTGTTTAAGCCAGGAGGAAGAAGAACAGCATGCATACGGAGCCACACACTTTTATTTGTCTCATGTGGAAATTCATCATATCGGGAAACAATCCTGGATAAAATATTTTCCAAAGAAGGATCGGGTAAACACTTTTTAATCCAAATATCAAAATTATGAGTCGTTTCATAGAGCTTCTTTTGAAATTCAAGTAGCTTTGATAAGATCTCCTCCTCTGAGCACACCCAGTTGTTAATGTCTACTAAAAAGTTGTCAGCCTCTTTCACTGCACATAAGTGCTTACATTTGGTTTTTCTATCCTGTTCAAGAATTATTGTTGCCATTTGAGAGATCAGAGATGGGAAGGGACAAAGTCGTTCCACGTTTTTGAATCCACAATGGTGGTGGGAAAGGAGAAATTACTTTAACTGTCTATCAAAGCACTTGACCTTGCATTCAAAATTACAAAAATAAAAAGTGAGCTTTGGGTGTGAGAGAAAAGTTTTTTTTTAGCAAAGTGTCAAAGTGGGTTCCAAGTCCTTTGGTTAACCTCAGTAGTTTTCTGTACAGTCTCTCCTAAATAATACTGTTTTCTTCTTCTTATTTTGCTTTGTTTTTTATATTTTTTAATTCTTAAAGTATTCTTTATTGTAAGCCTTTAAAATGATTACTTTGTGTGTCACCTTCACTTATGTCTTGTCAGCTTGCTTTCTCTATAAACAGCTCGATTGTAGACTTCGACATTCCAATGACATACAGTATAAGTATAACCAAAGGTGAAAGTTAAGTGAGGATTTTTCAATCAAAACTTTTTGTCATGATGTATCTAAGAAAAAGAGCAGAAAAACCCAACATGTTTAGATACATTTCTCTTAAAAATAAATTGAATTGCTGAATTTAAGCTTCAGAAATAAAGAGGATATTTGGAGTAGATTTACACTCTTAAAAATAAAGATGTCAAAGCGTTTCTTCAGAGCAATGCCATAGGTGGAACCTTATTTGGTTCCCAAATGAACCATCCACATAAAGGTTCCAGATATAACCTTTAATTTACATCCCTAGGCAGTTCAGAAAATAACCAAAGATAATAACAGATTTTTGCAGTACCAATAGATTCCTGATTTTACAAGGACCCTTGATTAAAAGCACAGTATAAGTTCACGTTTTGCTGATCTGTTAGGGCCTCTTGTGATGGACATCCCAGTTGCCTTCTTTAAAATGCAGGTTCTGTAACAGAATTTTATGGCTCTTTACAGGGTTGTGTGGTTCCTCGTAGAACTATTGCTTGACAAAACACCATTTCATTCTGGGAAGGGTTCTTATACACACTGAAAAAAGTATAACCTCCATTCAACTTAAAATAATGAAGGTAATGATTCACACTTAATATTTTCAATCTGAAACAATATAATTCTTTTTATCTTATTGAACCCACAATTTTTAAGTTGAGGCAAATCATTTAGAGTGACTGGTTGTAATTCACTTGTTTTATACTGAAGTAAATCTATTTTTTAAGTTAAACATTTCTACAGTTTTCTGGAAAGTATGTTTTATTACAAGTTCTTATACTTAAAATTAACAGTTGAGAAACAGAGTTACTAACCAGAAATCTTCCGTTATGAAGGTCTGCTGCTGAAAATGACCAGACCTGTATCGCCACGTCCACTCCACTCGGGAAAGTGTTCTTCTTTTTTGGCAGTTGGAAAGCCAACACACTGGAAAGTTTGACCGGAAGAAAACACAAACAGCCCCTCAAACACAGCACACGAACAACCGAAAATATTAGGTTAACTGAAATAGGATTTTTACGTTTATTCCCACCACCATAACTTTCTTTGGTACAAACATTTTTTTTTTTACTTTGATTGAAATCTGAAACCAAATATTTCAAGCTACAACACTAAATAACTAATCTTAAATTGATTGAAAGAGAAAATTTACATTGAATGAACAACATCAATGTTAAACTTTTTTCATTGATATGAAGTTGCTGCTTTGAAAAACATCCTCAAATCTCTAGGCTACGTAGCAGGACCATAACATATTAACAAAACTTGAACATAGCCTGTATTATTGTACAGCACGGGTACTTTTAAAATCGTGACTTATTGGTGTTTCACAAATTGGTTACCATTTGTCATGGTTATTTAATGTATGCCTGTTATGGATCTAAATAAATAAAAGTCCATTCTGGAACCATCATATGGATGCAGGACTTTTGGTAGCCAAAAATGGTTCCTCTATGGCAGGGCTCTCCAACCTTTTTTCCACTGAGAGCTACTTTTACAAAATGAAACAGGCCGAGAGCTACTCCATGTTTTCTAACGTTTATTCTCATAGCTTATTTCAACCCAAACAAACTGAATAAGCTTGTTTTGCCTGAACATTTCCAAAATGTTGGTGTCCATAACTCACATTTTGCATTAAATCATCACAAAAAACTATTTAGTTCACCTGCAAGTGCATTTTGTATGTCTGTATGCATTCTCTAGTGTATCTCACACTATTGAATTAAAACATGAGTGCTGTCAAAACAAAGCAATGCAATTCCAAATCCACAGATCTGACTTCTTCATTTGTCATTTTGTCACATGTCACTGTTTCACTTTATTCACAGGTCCAGTTGCACGTGTGATGTTAGTGAGATGACTGGCACTGCATGGAGTCAACAAGAGAGGCAGGGGTGTATGGTGGAGTGTAGCCACTCAGGTTCACTCTTCTGGAGTCATTTAAATGTTTGTCTGTCAGTCTTGTTCTGAACTTTGATTTCATGACATTCATGTCAGACTCACAGAGGGATGGAGACCCAGACAAAGCAGACATTTTCAGTGCTGCTTGGTGAAGATTCTTATAGTTATCTGGCTCTACTAAGTTTCAGAAATGCTGAGAATACTGTTGAGACTTTAACTGCACATTATTTTGAAGGTTTACAAATATATAACATACATGCATTATTTTCACTTTTACTTTAAAACTTTTGTAAAAACAATGCTTGTCCTTTATGTACAGCCCTGGGCGTGGTTACATCTCTTTCTCCCAGGAGGTATAACGCTGCTTGCGTTCTGAAGGGGTTGAACGCACACTAAGGAGATGCCGTCAGATCATGTTGTCTTGCTGCTGCTGGCGAGCTGCCTGTTATGTTTTTCACGCTATGTCTCTGCAGCTCGCGTTGTGAAGGGGAGGCTGAACTCAAGCTAAGGAGAAGTGGATGGATCATCTGCTGGCTTGCTGCTGCTGCTGGCAAGCTGCATGTTCTGCTTGTTGCATCTCGTTGTTGTAAGAGCAAGTGTGTCTGCCAAAAGCATTCCAACAACTGAGGTTAGATGTCTGTGAACTTGTTTTAAATGTTGTCTTACTGCCTTGTCTAGTGTGACGTTAAAGTGTCTTTGGCAGGGCTCTGGCAGATCATCGTCTCCCTAGTCTCCCTCCCATGATTTTTTTTTTTAAAACAGAGATAAAATCCAATGTCTCCCAGTCTTTATATCTGTCCGCTTTTCACGAGAGAACTACTTAAGGGATTCAGATCGTGTTTTTTTCTATAATATGCTTTAACATTCCGGTTGATTTTGCAACTTCTCTCATTTCGCTATGTATCAGAGCTTGCAATTTCTTTGTGCGAATCTGGTGAAACATGCAGGGGGCCGAGGAGAGGGGCCTTCCTCACACACTCGCCAGCTTTGGGGCGACCATAACTCCACTTAACTAGGAGCGAGAGATCAATTTAATTCAACTTTCTTTGATATTTAAAATAAAGTGTTACTTGGGTCTTGATGAGTTTGAGTCCGGATATTCTCTTAAGTGTATGCCACATTGAAAAGATAGATTGCAATTCAGATTGTGGATCGTGATTTTGTGTTAAAAGGATCGTAATATGATTTTTTTGGAAAGCCCACCTCTAATTTGAATAATCAAGTTTTCAAATTTATGTAGGATTCATTAACCCTTTGGCGAGCTGCTTGGAAAGGGGTTGTGAGCTACCGGTAGATCTCGAGCGACGTGTATGGCATCGCTATGGAGAACCACGTCTGTCTCTTTTACAAGCGTTTGCATTTAAAGAGTTGGTTTATAGAAGAGTATATATGCGAAACGCGGGTGGAAGACGATTTGGTCCTTAGTTGTTATAGACAGAAAAACAGTAACTACAATACAACTGACTAGTTTAAATATCGATCAAAAATAGTAGTAAAAAGTAAAACGTAATAAAAAGTAAAAAAAAAAAAAAACCTATATTAACATATCAGTAAAACAACATTATGAAATACTTTATCTTCTAACTTACATTATATAAACGTTGCTTTTTTGCATTTCTGTTCGCATATTGTTCGGTTTATTTTTCTCTTTCTTATTTATTGGAGAATTCTTTTTTCTACATTTTTTTCGAGGTTCATTATCAGCTCTTGTCGCTCTTTTTCCGTTACGATCTAAATTTCGATGTTCTTGAATAATTATTTTTCTGTCTTGCCATTATAACCGACTGCGCTAAAAGGCGAGTTAGCACTGAGAATGTCTCGGAGAGATGATGTGCGCAGTACGAGTAATGATTTGGGCGAGCGGTGTAGAGCGAAGAGGTCAAGGCTGAATAACGCAGACAAGACGGAAAACGTTTTTAATATAATGGAGAGATTACAATATAACCTAAATCACACTTACAAAAACTCTTTTAAAAATTGAAAGTTAGGAAAAAGTACAAAAGATCAACAAACGATATTGACAAGATAAAAAAAAGAAAAACTTGCTGGGTTAGGCGCCAGCTTTTCTGCGTCCCTGTTCTGGATTACGTGGGTTTAGAGAATGGATGGATTGATGAAAAGATAAAACATTTTTAATTTACTTCACCAAATAGATATTTTTGTTCATTACGTATTCTGTCAATTTGCAGGTTTATGTGACGTTTGATAAAGGTTTGCTCAGACCAGACCACCGCACAGCGCTTTTTTGATGCAGCAAGTTCACAACGCGGACACGCGGGCGCGACTTTACGTTTGTTTAAACAATGACTTCAGGAGAGGCGATCTGACGTGTAAAAGAAGAAAATACTGAATACAAAATATAAAAAGTAAAAGTGACCTCTCTCAAGCTGCATTTGAAACAGTAAAGTAATTCGTGATTTACCATGTATAATGTATGGCTGTAATTTAACTTTAAGCAACTGGCGGACGAGCTGACAATCATTTAACCGTTAAAAAAGTGGCTGTTTTAATAAAAAAAAACAATGCAGTTAACAATTCTAATCATTAACATTGAACTGCTTTTAAATTATATCTTACAACCTTGGCGATTCAAAATAATTCTATTAATACAGTATTGTAGGGTAGGGTAATTTTACCCTAATACACAGTGTATTTACCTCTGTGAGATCAACTGAACACGAAATGTATTAAATATTAAAAAAATGTCACCAGTTATTTAATTTATTGGATGTAGTCCATCAATTCCAGAATGTTATAAATGTTGTCTATAGAAAACATTACTTTTCTCACAACAATGTGTGTTACACTTCCTCTTTCATAACTACCAAAACACTCAGAACACATTGAAAAATAATTTCTCTAAATATTCTTAAAATGTTGTTGCTCTCAGTGCATAAATATGGGGGTTTTATGGAAGAATTGGCAGCTTTGTGGCAAAGGGGTGTTACCCTATGCAAATATACTAAGGCTATGCAAATTTAGAATTGTGTATCATTGTGAGTTTACGGCAATACAACAATTAAAACAGTCTTGCACTTTGAAACAGTTAGCTAATACTGACAGCTAAAACACTGTTTAAATTGACCTTTACGTGAATTTATCAATTTTATATGACAATTTTATTACATTTTTTTACTCTGCAAATATACGGTTAATTTACTTATAATGTATTTTACTAAATTTGAACGTTTCTCTGTTTTAAGAGTAGATGATGTTAAATGAGCATATTCGTTCATTATCAACATATTTACATTAACAGCGTCCTTAAAAAATGAGAACAAACAACAGCCCTTTATTGGGCATGATATATATCAGTTTCTTAAGGAAAGAACGTGCAACCATCAGCAACACTTCCAATGGACCTTTTCAATGCCAACTAATAAGAACGACATTAAATAACAGACGGTTTTTCATTCAAGACGTATTATTTTCCGGCAATCCTTTACATGTTTAATTCATCACTGGTTGGACGTACTCTAAAATGTGGCTAATGCTAAGGGTGCGGATTTTGGAGTAAAAATCAGTTTACTTTCTTTTTGAGTATCGCTTTTAGTTACATTTTAGGGCAAAATCACACCTTCTAAACATCTGTACGAATTAAATCTGAGAACTGAAAGGTGATACATTTCACTGCCACGTACAGTGCTTTATTCTTATCTACACACACTTTCATTTACTTCTTTGGCTGACGCTTTTATCCAAGGTGACCTGCAACATTTATGACACGATTGGTTATATTTCTTTTTTGGTTTACCAATTGGAGCACAGATAGGTGAAATGACTTACTCACCGTCATACAGTATCAGTAGCGGGATTTGAACCCATACATTCAGAGTTGGAAGTCTAAAGCCTTAACCACCACACCACACTGCCTACATCTAACCTACAAAAAATAAAAATTAAAAGTGTAAATACTGTGCACATATCGAGCAGTGTATTTATTCTAAGTTGACTCGTATTATCATAACAGTTTATTTGGTGTGCAGAAATTGCTCAGTGGAAGGCATATAATCCGAAGATTGCGGGTGAATGGTTGTATTTATAAATCTGACGTTTTACTGCCGCGATGTTTCGCATCCCCTAAAGTTCTCCCCTTTAGTGTTTTCGGAGACAGCGCGGATGCGCACACACACCCACTCGGTGTCTCACAATTATTAACACTTTATGCCGTTTCTTTATTCTGGTAGTTTACTTCTGGCTTCTACATTCATATTTTGCCTTGACATACGAAGTTTTGCATTTTTAAATACTCACCTTTCTATGTTTTCCGGAAAGGCATAAACGCAAACACCTACTTTTGTCCGCTTCTGGAAACTTTGAAGGTTTGAAGGTTGGAGCGGAGGTGTCTGAAGCGCGTCTCACGCGTGGTATCCAATGAGAATTAGCGAGAGACTGTGCGGGATCACATGTGACAGAAGGATTAGAAAACATGTCGAGTCCTCAAGATCGTGGAGTTTTGTTATCGATCTTCCTCGCCCCACACTTAAAATGAAAAGAATGCCTTGGTAATTGCTGAGCCACTGAGCCATCATTAAAATTAATATTAATTGCATATTCTATTTCATTATAGTTCACCACTTCGCCGTCCATAGTGTCCAAAACGCTCTGGGGATCTCAATAGCGTTTTGCACAATTTTAGCAAAATGTATTCTCCCAGCTTGTTGTTCACTTTGATATTTGCTTAGCATTTAGCGCTCTTATTTTTTAAAGCTTACAGTTATACGAAGGCATGGAGATGTAAATAATATATTCATATAATAACACCTTAAAAGTTTAATTGAAGGCAGTTTGAACTTATTGATTCTCCATTATATAGCAGATTGAAATTCACATTTAATTAGGGCGCAAATCTTGGTAAATTATATACATATATATATATATATATATATATATATATATATATATATATATATATATATATATATATATATATATATACTGCGGTGGGCTGATGCCCTGCCCAGGGTTTGTTTCCTGCCTTGCGCCCTGTGTTGGCTGGGATTGGTTCTAGCAGATCCCTGTAACCCTGTAGTTAGGATATGGTGGGTTGGATAATGGATGGATATATATATATATCCATCCATTATATATATATAGATATCCATCCATTATCCAACCCACTATACTGTATATAATTTACCAAGATTTATATATATATATTCATAGCATCCATGGTCTGAGTCCCGATCTGATTGTATGGGTGGTTACCTACCAGGTAACGCATGTGGTTGGTCTGCAATCCCCGCGAGGGGATGCAGTGGAGTGTGTACACCTGATGAGACCAAATAAGGATGAAACATGTGTTGGGTACTCTTTGCATTATTTGACAGTAAAACTATATAACATATACAATATATATATATATATATCTGCATTTGTCCTGGTGGCATACTAATGCCTACTTTCTTATGGCTTCATCTTAGTTTAATCCTGATGCTCTGTATATTCAATTAATTATCATTATTATCTTGGTATTCATATTCAAAATCCATATTAACCCCTACTTTCTCTTCTGTTCTTTTTCCAGTTTTCTGTTGTGGCGACCTGCGCCACCACCACCTGATCAAAGCACTGTGATGTCCCTATCTTGATGGATTAAAGGCCAGAAGTCCACATGACCGTCATCATCAAATTCTTCCATGTGAACGCTGAATACCATGAGGACTGATTGAGGTCATTTCTGTTAGGTAGAATGCCTAGAGGGGGCTGGCTGGGTGGTTTTGTGGCCTTGGTACCCCTGCAGATTTTATTTTTTTCTCCACCCGTCTGGAGTTTTTTTTTTTGGTTTTTATGTTCTTCCTGGCCATTGGACCTTACTTTTACTCTATGTTAATTAGTGTTCCCAAATTCTATTTCCTTATTTATTTGGTCTTTTTTCTCTTTCTTCATCCTGTAAAGCTCTTTGAGCTACATCATTTATATGAAAATGTGATATAGAAATGTTGTTGTTGTTGTTATTTGAAGAGTGCAGTGTTCATTAACTTTGTTACGTGAATTCCAAGATTAATATTCCTATTTTGCTCAGAGGAAAACTTTTACATTGGTCTGTCTGTTATAATAATTAATCAGAATTGTTGTTTGACAAAGAATCATTTCTGACAATATCTAACTTGTTTTTATTTTCCCTTTTCCATGTTTCATTTCATTCCTGCACATTCTAAAACATGTCTTATTAATCGTGTAAGAGAACAGATGGACTGAGTTGGGCCAACATGAAATGAAATAATCACAAAGAAAACCACACACAATAACTGTGGAAACATCTTTCCAGATACGAGTTCCCAATCGAACCCTCTCAAGATCTTTTGGTCTTAAGTCCAGCAGGAAGACACTGGGAAGTGACATCATTGGTGTTATAACTGTTAGTCTTCTGGTCTGTAGAGGGAGGAAGAGAAGAGACAATAAGACACAGTGCCTACCTCAGGGAATTACAATCACCGGAGCCCTTAAGCTGTCCCCTATACGCACATGCTTGACAATAGATTGTGCCATACTGTACTTGTCAGCATATCTTTTTAACGGTTGGACTATTAAGGGTCACACAACTAAGTTACATGTGAAGTAAACTTTAAAGTCCAAAGCCCAAGCTGTTGTAGCACACTTAAGAATCGTTTTATTCTTACCTCTGCCTTATTTTAAAAATTAAATGACAGGCCATGGAACTCTGGTAAGATTGCCAGAGGTGTGAGGTCCATTGAAGTGGCACATTGTATAACTGCATATTTACTTACACACATTAAAGAAAAATGAAAAGCAATCGAAACAGACCTGAGAAAAAAAACCTTTCAGTTTCAGAATGACTGTCTTTGGAGGACTTTGTTATTGTGGTCCGTCTGTCAGCGATCCCTCCAAAAATGTGGAGATTCTGGAGGTGCAACTTCTCACATGCCTATCATCAAACAGTGTGCCTGCTTTTAATAATAGTTACTTTATAGATTATGTTTTCTTTCAAGACATTTTTTTCAGATACAACAACAAAAATATTTTCACGAAAGAAGGCGTTTTCATAACAAAGTATGAATGCAATGCAAGTGACTTGTAAGGAAGGAAAATGAGGAGAGCAGTCATGGAACGGCTAAGAAAAGTGAAAAAGCTACAACTCAGACAAGTACACTCTTAAAAATCAAGATGTCAGAGAGGTTCTTCAGAGCGATGCCATAGGGGAACCATGTTTAGTTCCCAAAAGACCCATCCACATGAAGGCTCCAGAAAGAAAGAACCTTTATTTAGATTCCTAACAGGCTCCATACAGTAAATAACTGTAGATAGACGGTAATTTGTACAGATTTGTGAAAGGCACTATGATAGATAGATAGATAGATAGATAGATAGATAGATAGATAGATAGATAGATAGATAGATAGATAGATAGATAGATAGATAGATAGATAGATTTGAATGTTAGCATGCTATACTTGACAGGATAGATAGATAGATAGATAGATAGATAGATAGATAGATAGATAGATAGATAGATAGATAGATAGATACTTTATTAATCCCAAGGGGAAATTCACATAATCCAGCAGCAGTATACTGATACAAAAAACAATATTAAATTAAATAGTAATAAAATGCATGTAAAAGCAGACAATAACTTTGAGTAATGTTAGCATTTATTCCCCCAGGTGGATTTGAAGAGTCACAGCGTGTCGTGATGTTAAAGGACTCTGCTGCAAACAATCACACAGGCTAAGTTCAAGTTTTCTTAACCTATTAGTGACCTACTAGGTTGCATACCATACAATAAAGATTTGAATTTTTTTCTATGCATTCAGATGTTTTTCAGAGCACAAAGAACCAAATTCATATGTAAAGAACCCTTCCCAGAATGAAATGGTGCTTTGTCAAGTAATGACTCTATGGAGAACCACACAGCCTAATAAAGAACCAAAAAACACCATTAAAAAACTACTATTTTTAACAGTGTAGGCAAAAAACGTGGATGGCATGCTATTAAAAAATAGTAAAAAATATACAATTACACCATATGACTCTTTCTTATTTATCTATCAGTGAAACTTTACTATTTTGATGATCCATATATACGAACACTGTAGCTCAGGGGTGTCCAACTCCAGTCCTGGTGGGCCACAATGGCTGCAGGTTTTCATTCTAACCTTTTTCCTAATCAGCGAGCAGTTTTCACTGCTGATTAACTCCTTTTCCTTTCATTTTACTAGCACTGCTTTCAAGGATTCAGTCCTCTGAATTGATTTGTTTCTTTATTAAATGGCAGCCAAACAGAAATGAGCCAACAGATGACCAGCTAAACTGGAACATTAAACTCCAGCCAATTTCACTCCAACCAGATTCTTAATGAGAAGCCAATTCTTGCAGTTAATTAAAGCTGTTATTGAATATCAGGACTTGTTGCTGCTCTCATTCTGCCATAGCGGACTGTTGATTTTCTGTTTTTTCTAAGACCACCGTCAAGATGTTTTGGTGACCTGAGCAGACCAACATGACCGAAACCTTCACCTTTCTTGATTTTTTAGGTTGGCTGGTCATGTGGTGCATTGTTTTGTGTCTCATTATTGTTTGGCTGCTCGTTAAGGAAAAAGAAACAACTAAGGGGTCTGAGTCACATCAATTAAAACGAAGACAAAAAAAGTTAATCAGCAGCAAAAATGGCTCACTAGTTAAGAAGATGGTTAGAGTGAAAACCTGCAGACACTGTAGCCCACCAGGACCTGAGCTGGACACCCCTGCTGTAGCTCAACAAGTATTGGAATGGGGTGAATATTTTGATGCACATATTTGTTGTACACACTTAAAAATAAAGAGGACAAAGTGATACTGTACCATAGGGGAGCCATTTTTATTTCCCAAAAGGCCAATCCAACTGAAGATTCCAGAAACAACTTTTATCAATTTAGATCTGTAACAGGCATCATACAGTAAATAACCATTGTGGCGGATGGCCGGCATCTCAACCCAGCCAGGACGCCCAGAAAGGAGTAAGATAGGGGAAAGCAGGTACAGAGGGACACTGCCTCCCCCAGAACACCAGATGAAAATGTCCCTGCAGCATAGCGGCATCCCAGATTCCCACAGAGTACCATGGGAGTTGGAGTTCGGCTCCACAGCCCTGCTGGGTGCCGTGGGTGGCGACTGGAGATGCTACAGCGGGGATCGAGAATCTGTACTTTCTGTATAGCCCAGAAGTACTCCTGAATTACAGGGACGGAACCAGAAGTACTTCCGGGCTGGAGAAATCTACAAATCTCCAGTGTAGATGAGTCACGAGGCCGGAAGGACAGAAGCACTTCCGGGTCAAAGACTATTTAAAGGACTGGTGGAGACTCACCAAGGGAGCTGGAGTTGGGAGGGAGTAGGACAGAGCTTGGTGGGAGGAGTGGAGGAGAGATTTGTGTGCTGATTATTGTTATTTTGCTTGTGTATGGTGGCAGAGGTGCTTTTGGGCACTGTTTAAAGAACAAAAGATCATTACAGATCTTCTTGGTGGTTTTACTCTTTGTCAGCATCTGTTTGTTGACTTGAAAGAGGCAACCGTGACCCCTAGCATCTTACACCATAAACAGATGGCAACAGTTTCGTGAAATACCAGTGTCTCCTGATTTTAAAAGGGCTCTTGCTGGATACAATAACACAGGCTAAGTCCAGGTTTTCATACATTAAAGATTTCATTTTTTCTATATATTAGGAAGTTTCTAAAAGCAGAAAGAGCCAACTTCATATGCAGTGAACCCTTCCCAGAATGAAATGGTGCTTTGTCAACAACAACAACATTTATTTATATAGCATATTTTCATACAAATAATGTAGCTCAAAGTGGTTTACATGATGAAGAAAGAGAAAAAAGACAAAATAAATAAGAATTAAAATAAGGCAACACTAATTAACATAGAATAAAAGTAAGGTCCGATGGCCAGGAAGGACAGAAAAAAAAAAAAACTGCAGACGGCTGGAGAAAAAAAAAATCTGCAGGGGTTCCAGGCCATGAGACCACCCAGCCCCCTCTAGGCATTCTACCTAACATCAATGACCTCACAATCAGTCCTCATGGGTTTCAGGGTTCACATGGAAGAACTTGGTGATGACGGTCATGTGGATTTCTGGCCGTTAATCCATCAATGGAGGGACATCACGGTGCTTTGATCAGGTGGTGGTGGCGCAGGTCGCCACCCCAGAAAACTGGAAAAAGAACAGAAGAGAAAGTAGGGGCTAATACGGATTTTGAATATGAATACCATGATAAGAATGATAATTAATTGAATATACAGAGCATCAGGATTAAACTAAGATGAAGCCATGAGAAAGTAGTGTGTTTTCAGGAATAGTTCAACGAAGAACCACACAACCCAGTAAACAACAATAAAGTATCATTAAAGAACCAGTACCTTTAAGAGTGTAGAAGTATTACATGAGGGGGAACCCATACATTCCAGGAATCCAATAGCACCAGAACAGGCTGAGGTTATTGAATTTGCTGCTTAGATGTTAATCAGAACAAGTGTGGTTCATTAATCCAGCAAGTGGCATCTGGTTGAGCTAATCAAGTTTGTGGTTGTGCTGTTTATTCTACAATTGTGCAGATAATTTTGGTGATTTTTTTCTGTAAGCCATTGGGAGAGATTTCCAAGACACAATGGTGAGCGTGTTTCTCAGCATGGAGGGAATTTTAATAAGTGACATTGAATTAAAGTGCTGATGCAGTCAAAGGGAAAGCATCAGGAGGAAAACATCCAGAGTGGTGGTGCACACACAACTGCATATTAACATCATAACAATGCACCTGCACTCATCGGTTATCAACCAAAGACTTTTTGGTCAAAAATAACATTGTAGTTGCTTCACACCTCACTGCAACTTCTTTTTGAGCCTGAAATTAAAATGGTAAATGGCCTGTATTTGATATAGCGCCTAACTAGAGTTCAAGAACCCCCCCTAGGCACTTTACAACACAACAGTCATTCACACGCTGGTGATGATAAGCTACTATGTAACCACAGCTGCCCTGGGGCACACTGACAGAAGTGAGGCTGCCGAACACTGGCGCCACCAATCCTTCCGACCACCACCAGCAGGCAAGGTAGGTTAAGTGTCTTGCCCAAGGACACAACAGCTGCATTCTCATGCCGGGAGCCAGGATCGAACCTGCGACACTCCGATTGCTGGACCACCCGCTCTACCGACTGAACTACTGCTGCCCTATTAAAATTAAGACTGAAGAGAATAAGATTTGTTACTGTGAACTCTTAAAAAAAATCAAGAGTGGTTGGTTCTTCAGAATGATGCCATAGGGGAACCATTTTTGGTTCTCAAACAACCCATCCACATCAAGCTTCCAGAAAGAAAACCTTTGTTTATTTAGATCTGTAGGTTCCACACTATAAATCATTACATCTCGCCAACACCCTAATACTGCATTGTGGTTAAATTGTGCTTATGGCCATTGTCCTGTTGGAAGGTAAACTTTCGGCTCAGTCTGGGGACCAGAGCTCTTTGCAGCAGGTTTCCATTAAGGTCATCTCTTCACTTTGTTTCATTTACCTTTCCCTCAACCCTAATCAATCTCCCAGTCACTGGGATTGGAAAACAACCCCATAGCATGATGTGGCCACTGACATACTTTATCATTGGGATGGTATTGCACAGGTAGTGGTGAATGGTTTACTCGCTTGGATGCTTGGATTTTGGCACTACTGGATAAGAAGAGGAAGTAAATAATTGACAATTTTCTTTGTAATGCTGGAAAACTGTGGTTGTTCTTCTCTTTTCGGCATCCGGATGAGTCATTGGGACTTAAGAATTAGGTAACATGCAGCTGCTAGAATCTTAGCTTGGAAAAGAAGATCCGAGCACATCTCTCCAGTTTTGATGTCACTACATTGGTTACCCATGCTATTTAGAATTGACTTTAAAATACTGGTTATGGTTTACAAAGCCTTAAATAATCTCGCTCCGTCCTATATTTTCAGAATGTCTTTCACCTTACACTCCAAATTACAACCTTAGATCTTCAAATGAGTGTCAGCTTATTATTCAGAGAGCTAAACTTTAAAGAAGTGGTGAGGATGTCTTCTGCTGTTTATCACCTAAAATCTGGAATAGCTTGCCAATAGGAATTTGCCAGGCTAATATGGTGGAGAATTTTAAAAAACTGCTAAAAACTCATTATTTTAACATGGCTTTCTCATAGCTTCATTGTAGTTTAATCCAGACACTCTATATTGGATTTAATTACCATTATCATTCCTGGAGGCTCTGTAATCTGTACTTACTCCTACTTTCTCTTCTGTTATTTTTTCGGTTTTCTGTGGTGGTAATTATGCATTTAATTAATATTATTCCTGGTAGCTCCACATACTACCACATACACATACTAATGCCTACTCTTCTGTTCTTTTTCTGTGGTGGCGACCTGCACCACCACCTCCTGATCAAAGTACCATGATGTCCCTACACTGATGGATTAAAGACCAGAAGTCCAGGTGACCGTCATCATCAAGTTCTTCCATGTAAGCCCTGAATACAATGAGGACTGATGGAGGTCATTGATGTTAGGTAGAATGCCTAGAGAGGGCTGGGTGGTTTTTGTGGCCTAGGAACCCGTGCAGATTTTATTTTCTTTCTCCAGCTGTCTGAAGTTTTTTTTTGTTTTTTCTGTCCTCCCTGACCATCAGACCTTACTTTTATCCCATGTTAATTAGTGTTCCCTAATTCTATTTTCTTATTTATTTTGTCTTTTTTCTCTTTCTTCATTATGTAAAGCAGTGGTTCTCAAACTGTGGGGCGGGCTCCCCTAGGGGGGCGAGAAGTAACAAAAAGGGGGGTGCGAAGTTGTCAAAAAAAGAAAACAAGAATCAAAAATATGAAAAATACATCTATTGAAACCAAAACAAATTAACTTAAACTACATTCTGATACTAGAAAAATAAATATAGAGTTAGATAGATGTCAATAAAAGTTAAGTAGTGTTGCACCAGAGGAGGGCTTGTACCTCCTCCAGACCGCGAGGGGGCGTCCGTCCTGGTTACGCTGGTGGCCTCGGGTAGGGGGCATGGAAGCCCAGCCCTGTAGGGGCCCGTGGCCACTGCCAGGCGGTGCGCCGCTGCCTGAACAGCCCTGGAGCCCAGCACTGCCGCCACACCAGGAAGTGCTGGGGAAGACAACAGGGACACCGGACGGCTTCCGGTGCGCAGCGGCACTTCCGCCACACAAGGGCATGTCTGTGGAGGAGTGCGGGAAGCAGCTGGAGCCCATCCGGGTTCCCATAAAAGGGGCCGCCTCCCAGCAGTCGGGGCGAGAGTCAGGAGGAAGAAAGACAAAGCTGGCGAGAGGACAGGAGGCGGCCGGAAAAGGACTGTGTGGCCTGGACTTTGGGGGATCGGTGCTGGAGGCACTGGGGTGTGACTGCATGGTAGACTTTTGTAAATATTAGTGTAAATAAACGGTGTGTTGGGTGAAAACAAAGATGTCCGTCTGTCTGTGTCCGGGCCAGCGTTCACAGTAGGTATAATAAAATAGGCATCTATGATATATCATTAATTAAAAAAGAACAAATTGGTATTAGTGGGCTCCTTTCAAAAAAACGTTAGGGGGCACTTTTAAAACTGTTATGAAAACTCGGGTCGTAAACACTTAAAGGTTAAGAAATGCTAATGTAAAGCATTTTGAGCTACATCTAGTCAAGTCAAGTTGGGGAGCATGCCCTGGTACAGTGCGTTGCTGCACCCATTACACAATGAAACAACTCGGGATACCTGTTGGCAACACATGGTCCAGTCTCAACCCTCCAGAAATTACCCTCTATCTGCCGCAGCCAGGTGTTACATGGGTGATCCCTTGGCCTGGTCTAACCACTCGGGTCCCCAACAATGAGGATCTTACGAGCTGGATCACCCTCGGGAAAATGTGCGACATGGCCGTAGTGCCGTAACTGATGCTCCCTCACAATGCAGGTAATGTGCCTCATTCGGGACACCGTGAGCACAAAGTCAAAGCAACGGTACCCAAGGATTTTCCGGTGAGACACAGTACCAAAGGAGTCCAGTCTTCATCTCAGGTCACTGGATAGCGTCCATGTCTCACAACTATATAGCAAGACAGGAAGCAGCAGGACTCTAAAGACTTGGACCTTCATCCTTTTGCATAGATATCATCATTTGTTTGAAAGTGTGCTATATAAATACATTTTGTTGTTGTTGTAACCAAATGAGCTTGTTTGACTGAATGGTCACCTCTTACTCCATGTTAAGCTTGTATGTAAACCACAACACAAAACATGCACGCATCAGTGACCAAAACATATTTATACTTCTAATGGCAAGTTTAATTGGTGCTTCAATATTCTCCTAGTCAATAGGTGGCAGTATTTGATCAATATCAGATACCTGACAATTTCACAGCAGAGGATGTGAGTTGTTTTCATGATTGTTCAGTGAAAGATGGCTTGATAAAACTCTAGTGGTGGAAGAAGAGTTGTGACAGTCATTACTGGCTTTAGGAGGGGAAAAGGAGATGTTAGTGGGTCAGACTCCTTAACCAAAAGTGGAAAATGGAGGATATGTAAGTTCTTGTTAAATAGATGCTTGACCTATATGAAGAAGAGATGCACTTAGCCCATCCTTATGCTTTGCTGACCTGTTTTGTTTGACGATCACATTCAGCCTCACTTCTGCCACCAACCTCTCCTCGAAGGTCACCATTTTTCACATCACAATGTAGTCAGGAAAAATTCTGTAGCAGGAACTGGTGAAAATCCAGTGCACCCAAGCCACATGATGGGACATGTGTCCACATCTAACATCATGTTTACCGTGTGTGTCTTTTTTCCAGTGTAAACCCAGTGTTATTGGTGAAATCTCTAGTGTTCCAATATTTTCAAAATTTTCGACACACAAAAGGAGATTAAAGAACACGACGTGACACCATGGGTGTTTTATTGTTCACAGCTTTATTGAGGACAAGGCAGAGTCATGTCATTTATTCAACCTTGAAGGAGGTCACCTTGAAGTCACCACTCACATTCATGTAGGTGATCTTGTCGTCGAACCGGTTGGAAAACTTGACTGTGTGTCCGTTGGGCAGTTCCACCTCAAAACCTTCTTGCAATATTTTTACATTCAGCTAGAAAGGACAAAAGAAAAATCTTTAAACAGTTTCCAGTGGTCAGTCTTTGGTTTTTCATTAAATTAGGCTGTTCAGCTCAAGCACTTACACAATAAATTGAAAGTTTTGTAATATTATGTGGAGCTCAACTGTGTGTGAAGGCAAAATTTAAATGAAAAGGTCCATGAGAAGAGGTGAAGATGAAAACACAGCTAGCCAAGCCAATAAACATTTCGTTGCTTAATATTAAAAATAATAGAATACGGTCACAGTCATCGCCCCCCCTGTCTCATAGCTCTAGTAGACTGGCTTCAAATTCAAGCCTGGTCTCCAATTGCGTGAAGTATGTACTGTATGATCCCTTCGTGTGTGTAATGGTATCTCTCTCTCCTAAATATGTGGATTTTGATGATTGATAACTAAAACTTCTCTGCGTGTGAGTGAACATGGGTGTGTGCACCATGTGCTGTACCAGCATCCCATCCAGCTGGATCTTGACTTGTGCCAAAGTCCATAACCCGATATTTTTATTAAGCTGTTCTGCAAGATGAAGGAATTTGTCAGTTAGTAGAGGGTACTGGGTGTCATACTGGTTACCCCTGTTCCTTCACAGTTTGAGGAACCCCTGATATGAATACCGACTCAGTCTGTTTGTATCTTCTCTCCATGTGTCAGTGAGTTTTTTCTGAGTACTCCAGGTTGCATTTATAATTATTTAGTTATCTGACGCTTTTATCCAAAGCAACTTATGAAACTGAGTATACATCAGTCTGAGGGGCTGTTTGGGAACAAGAGTTACAGGACAAGGGTACAAACGTGATCATCACAAGTGAAGAGCTCAGAGCAAAATACAACAGAGTTACAGTTCCTAGGATATGAAAAACCTGACAGCTAATATAAGTTAGGCAGAAATTCACCAAACAAGAGAGTCTTTAAATGCTTCTGAAAGACATTGAGGAATGGAGGTGGGAAGCTGTTCCATCAACTAGAAACTACAAGTGAAAAGAGTCTGGACTAGGATTTGATGACACACAGTGTTGTCATCACCATATGCTGTTCATCAGTGGATCTGAGTGGTCTAGAAGGAGCATAAGATCTCACAAGTGTCTCCATATATATAGGGGTTGACCCATTGACTCTCCGTAGGCAAGTATCAAGGATTTGAACTTAATATGTACCACTACCGGAAGCCAATGCAGTGATCTGAAAAGATTAATGACATGTGCCGGCCTCAGTTGGTAAACACCAGGCGTGCCACTTTATTCTGAATCATCTGCAGAGGCTTGGTGACATATGCCAGTACTTCTGCCAGTAGAGTTACTGTGGTCCTCGCATGACAAGACCAAAGCCTGGACCAGGAGAGGTGCTGCAAACTTCATCAGATATGGTCTGATTTTGTGGACGTTACATAGACTGAATCTGAAAGGCCAAGAGGACGTAACAACATTGTCCTTTCAGGACAGCTGGTCATTGTTCACCAACCCAAGGTGTTGTATACAATTGGCACTTGTCTGCCATATCCCACAAACGTGTAGGTCAGGGTAACTTCCAACTTCGCATTGGCCTAGTGTATTGGGGTGTGTGTGAGTGTGAGTGCGAACGTGCTCTGTAATGGACTTCTAGCAGTAGATGAAGATCTGTAATGAAAAAGTAAGTACAAGAAATAGATGTCAATGTCAATATTGTATGGATAAAATATAATGTATTTAATTAGCATTATGTGGATAAAAAACATTTATTTTAAATTAGCAATATCTATCTATCTATCTATCTATCTATCTATCTATCTATCTATCTATCTATCTATCTATCTATCTTTCATGTTGCATTTTCTATATTTAATATTACACGTAATCACGTAATGTATTTGTGTATGCACAATGATATTTTTGTATATTTCTTTGGACAAATTAATTTACTAAATATAACAATGCAACTAATAATAACAATTCATTTAATATGTATATATATATATATATGTCCGCGAATGAATTAGAAGAAGATGGCAGT
This sequence comes from Polypterus senegalus, assembly GCF_016835505.1. Lineage (NCBI taxonomy): Eukaryota > Metazoa > Chordata > Cladistia > Polypteriformes > Polypteridae > Polypterus > Polypterus senegalus. The sequence goes on from NC_053163.1 coordinate 11,944,232, forward strand.
AGAGAGACAGCTAAAACATAGACATTGCATTAAGAATCTCCCCCAGGCTTATACTACTGAAGTCTGTAGTACTTCAGTCACACCTCAAAACACAGACATTCAAACTAAACACATTGTTGTGCTTTCAATTAACTAAAGAGATCTTCATTTAGATTTTGATCTTTGTTTGTCCGCGAATTCCACGCATGCGTAGACCACCTTCCAGTTTAGTACGTTGTTGTTACTCACGGATGTCAACAATGTACCAGAATAACGAAAGGGGTGGTGGACAGTATTACGCTGGTTATAGAATTAGATTGCTGAAGATAAAATATATGTGCCCACGTAACATATGAATGAAAGAAAGACAGGGGGTAAAATGAATGACAACGTAACAGCACGTTCCGGAAATTATTATTGTTACGTTGTAGCCGGCGAGTGCTGCGCGTCTCACATTTGTACTGTGGCTTGCTCACATGTCAGTGAAGTGATCTCTATTTATGCTTTAAAGAGCCTGGATACCTATGTGTCCCCCGTTTATAACCATTGCTCCGTGTATATTGTCTTACTCTTTGGATTGCCACAAAGCAACCTGCGAGATTAGAGAAAGGTTGAGAAGAGATCATGAGAGGAAATGACAGCGTCGTGAAAACGTGACGGACTGTGAACGGACAGAAGCAGAAATGCTCCTACACCACCACATAATTATGATTCGGACAGTGATTCCGAATAGGCCATTCCTATCGAATCAATGTCCAAGGGTTTTCTTCTGTAATTTTGTTTCTCTTATAAAAAATCATAATGCTGTGCGATGAAGGGCCCAGTTCATGACTGGCAGCCACATTTAAACATGAAGAACAACATTTAAAACACTGCTAGGTGAAGCGAATTGATTATCTTGTTACAATGGCTCCTGTCAAGGGTGGGATATATTAGGCAGCAGAGTGATGTGTTGGAAGCAGGAAAAAATGGGCAAATGTAAGGATCTGACCAGCTAATATGGGCTGATTTGTGTTAGTCCACATCCAGTGTTATTGTTTGTGATGTACAATCTATTAGAACATTAATTTTCATGCATGTAGTGATGAATTCCACTTTTTCGTTCCAACAGACAGCACGTCGCAAACATCAGCAATGCTGTTAGGAATCCTGTAACAAGTGCTGTATAATTGTGTCAACAGAAAAAGTGACATATTAATGTAATAAAGGAGAATTGAAAAAGAGAAAATATTGGAAATAAGAAAAACACATAGATGGGCTACTCATTTTATTCAAGTCCATTAATCGTCTGGTAATCTGCCTCTATTGAAGTAGCAATGAGAGAACCGAAATAAATAATGCAAATAAATATCAGAATAACATAAACATTTATAAAGGGTGAATGCTGGCCTCCCAGAACCCAAGTTTGAAACTCCCTGGGTCAGACAATCAGTTACCTCCTTCTGTGAACAGTAAGTGGACTCCAATGTGATCAATACTTCCTCTATCAGCCTTTTTTATTTCCTGTATTTCATTCCATTAAAATTTCAATTTATTAGGTTATAATGACCCCAACACTTTAAGGTATAATGGGATTGTATGCACCATCCATTGAAAAGAAAAATGCACACATGACCTGCTGTGTTGAGAATGATACCCTTAAATGAGTGTGTGTCAAGTGATGTCATGGGTTCTGGGAGATACAGTTCCACCCTACTTACAGTTATGCACTAGGCAGATAGTCATGCCAACTAATTATTAATATTAAATGATGGTATTTTGGTGCTAAGGGTGCCACGCAAATCTGGGTACTCACTGATTTTTAATGTAATGTATGTATAAAATAAAATTAATCATTGTTCAATCTGCATTATTACTAGTATTAAGTGACGGCATGGTATTGCTACATATCTGCAGGTTTATGTCTTGACTGGCCTTCTTTCTGTAAGTAGTTTGCAATAACAGACGATGTCCATTGTGGGTTTTCTCTGAAGATGCCAGTTTCCTGCTGCCTCTTTTAAATTAACCCGTTGTGGCTGAGTGTGCTTATGCTTGTGAAAGTGCCATAAAAATCACTGCCAGCCTGTGCTACTTCCTTATACCCCCTGCTGCAGACCCAGTGTCTGCTTTCCTGTGGTCACATAATGGAACAGTGGACTGACAAAAAGTATGAACTGACAATATAATTATAAATTTTAGCCATGTCAGGCACATGTGTTTAGGGGGCAACTTCACGGCTCCTACAAGATAAGCAATGCAACTCCTGAGCATGAGGTGGCTCTGTAGTTAACTTCATCTCCCTTCACTAGGTGACACTTTCTCCTCTGACCCAGCTTGACACCTACATGTGGTTGTTAATTATTAAAAAATGCCCATTCTCCCTGTGTTGAATGGCTTTTCCTTGGGGTACTTGTGTTTTCCACCCAAATCCAGTATTAGGCTAATTGATGACTTTAATATGGCTATGGGGAACAATCAGTGTGGGTGGGTCCCTGTGAGTGCACCCTAAAATGGACTGTTTCTAGTTTTTGAACCAGTGATGGGAGGACAATCTAAAATGTGTTAAGTAGGTCTTTGACGAGATTGCCTTGACATAAGGGGCCCTTCTTCATTTTTATTTAAATATCCTTTTATCCACCAGCCCGACACCTCTAACTTGGTTTGCCTTATATTTTCACCAACAAACTCCAGTAACTGTATGGAAAGACCCCTTACCTTGATCTCATGGCCTTTCTCGAAGGGGAAGTTTGAGTCTCTCTTTTCAGAACCCCAACTGCCCCCGCGATTAGAATTGCACACAATCACTTTGCCATCTCTGTCGTCATGAAAGCGAGGGTTGAAGTGCATTGCTAGATCATTGGGACCCTTTCCAAGGTCGATCTGGAAGCTGCCAATGAAAATGCGAAGATCAGATGAAAGACATTTTAAAAATGGAATGTGATATGAACAGACTTATAGAAGGTAAGCAGGCATCTAAAATAGAGTTGGATCAGTCCTAAAATTTTGACTTCAGAATCGATACCAGCTGCTCATAGCTGCTTCGTTTCCCAGGCCTGCAAACATGCATGCCTCCCCCATTATGCTGGACAATCCTCCATGCTGTGGCAGACAGCGCAAATCATTATGAGGACTGAGGTGCCATCTTCAAGTCTCCTATGCAGTTTAATAAATACATATATTCAAAGACTGGGAGATATGATCCTTGGAGTTCTGAGCACTATAATATAATATAATATAATATAATATATAATATAATATAATATAATATAATATAATATAATATAATATAATATAGAGAGCAATGAGCTGGAAAACAGCTGGTTCCGATGTTAACAAAATGCTGGTAGCTTACCATTTGAAAAATTGTAGTTATCGATAGTTTTTTAGTAGGGGCAACTCTAATCTAAACCCTTAGTCACCTCCACCCTTACAACATGACTACTTGACTGACTACGAGTCAGACTGTTATGTTGTACATATTTTTCCCATGTAAGAATTTTCTGACTCTAAATGCTTCTGTAGTCAGTAAGTGTATCTCTAATGAATACAGAGCATTTCATCTTGAGGTTAAAAAAAAACTTCCTAAAAGGAACTTGAAAAAGTGTAAATCAAAGGTAATTATGCTAAGAGATTTCTAAAACAGCAATAAATAGTGACACACATTTCAGACCAACTTACCGCTTAGCATCACCAGCAATTTTCCCTTTGATTTTCAGCTTGTCACCATGCTTCAGATCGATATTCTTCACTTCAAATCCCTGCAAGCAATGCCGTCAAAAGTTACATGGAAGTCCTTCATTTGCAGGTCTTTACTACCACACAGCACAAGGAAGGTTCTGATCTATCTATCTATATCTATATCTCTCTATTATATAAAAAAATCCTGCGACAAGACAAGGTCTTTTTCAAGAGATTTTTTCAAGTCCCGCGAGAGACGACTTTTGCCATGAGATTGTTTCAATTCACGCCCTCCTCTCAACCATTTTCAAACACGCCCACGGTCCACTCAACTCTCATTCGTGTGAATGCTTTTGTCTGACAGGAAAGTAATAATCTGCCTGGATTAAGCGGAATTGAAAAGGTCCAAGCGGGGTCGGAAATAAAAGACAAAGAGTAGAAGACAAAGTAGAACGTCATAAAGAGGTTCAAAAACGTTGGTGTGATACACATGTAGAGCAGGTTAGAGATCATGAAAGTACTAACATTCGAAAGTCTCAAAAAATGATAGTAAAGATTGCATTAGCGCTAACAAATGGAAAATATTACTCAGTGAAATAATGGAACAGCAAAAAGAGACTGAAAATATGGAAATATGTCAAATGACAGAAGTATGTAGATATTGTTCAGCTTTAAAGTTTAAGTCGGAGATTTATATATCCTGGGTATGATGCTTATGTTTAATCTGCATCCAGCCCTGCATGTAGGCCCTCCAATCTGCAGGGAAAAACATGGGGATTGGTGGCAGAATTGGCACTCCATCCACCATAAACAAACCTGACACTGTTCCTATGAATGAGGGCTGGCCTCGGTACGAGAGGCTGGTGTAAGAAATACGGGTGAAATAAAGTCCAAACGACAGTAGACTCGATCACATGTCCGGCCACGGTAGGTGCCGCTATTAACTCCACAGTGGTACAACTTTGCTTTTGTAAACTCTCCTTTCCAAATATCGAAGTAAAGATTAACTTCAAACGTAATCTGAATTCAGAAAGTACTTTAATTCCTGTTGCTGTGGTCTGTAAATTTTTCCGCAAGGACGCACAGCATTAATGGCTCAAGTGATAGGAGAAAAGGACGAACTATTCTCACAACATGCAGCAAGTAAACAAAGGAACGAGTGACGTATGAAGCTTGAACTATCACCCGGAAATATGTAAAAAAGAAAAAAAAAGTTCTACAAGTGTTTCTAATATTCGGCCATTAGAGGTCGGAATTTAACCTGACAAAGGACTTTCTGACAGTTCCATTCAATCTGAACTAGTGTAGTGCTGAGGTGTCACCCATTGCATGGCTACATTCAGGTCCTAAACTTTGATCCTGACTTGGTTTGTCAAGTGGTGGGTGCAGCAATGCGTTGTATCACTGCATGCTTTTAACCTCCTCCTCCTCCTATATATATGGTTATTTATGATTAAGAAATTATAATGAAATCGACATTTAGACTTGACTGATGATTGATACAAATGCTAACTCTTCATCCTATTATTTAGGCCTGTGGACGTTTATTAAAATTGAACTTATTTTGAAGAATAAGAAAGAGTATTTCAGCTGGTTGCCTTTTATCCTTGGAACCTCAAACCTTTGACTTGAAGGCAACAAATGAACATGAGAATGTAGAGGGTGATTCCTGTCTAATTAAGGGCAGTCACTCATGGGACACCTCAGAAATGTAGCCATATGTACCAAGGAATCTGCAAACCCATGAAAGTTAAAGAAAAGGTGACAGAGCTGCCACTTTAGGTCCTTTATCTCAAATTTGTCTAAAAGAGAATTGGAAAAGAAGAAAGAAGATTTTGCTTATGATTACCACAGGGGACAGAACTCAGAATGAGAACCTTCTCCTAAATGAATGTTTGTAATAAAAGAGGACTAAATTTTGCCATCTGGGGAAGAAGAACTGATTTGGACATTTTGTGCAAGTAAAAGCAACCAGCATGTTTGGGTTGTGTAATACTGTGTTTATGATTAACCATGGCCTTTTAGAAGAGGAATTGAAGAACCCTGCAATAATAGAATAAGAAGGTTTAGAAAATGGAAGAAGAAAATAATAAAAATGCATATTTTTTAACCTTGGGTTAGCCCTATTTTTCATTCTACATCTACAGCATTATCCAATGTCAGTACCCAGCATAGTGCCTGATGATGTTCTTCTATGTGACCTTCCACTTATTCCAGTTGAAGGTTGTGGGGTGCTGAAGCTGATTTTGGTAGTCCATAATTCAGCACTGTCAGCATACATAATATGGGACAGCTTTATGGAGCACTGGACATGGCACTGCTTCCTCGATTCCCACTCCAATCACTTTCTACGTGAAGTTTGCATGGTCTCCCAGTGTTCAGATGGGTTCTTATCCAAATATTTGACATTTTCTTCTTTAATTCCAAAAATTATTGATAGAGTAAAAGGCAACTCTAAATGTGCACCGTACAAGTAAACGCGGGTGTGAGTTTGAGTGTGCCCTGTGATGGACTGCTCTGCTGTCCTGGGCTGATGGACTGCTGTTCTGTCCTGGGCGGCCTCCTGGCTTGTGCTCAGTGCTCCTGCAATGGATTGCTGCTCCCAGAGCGCTGAATTCAATGACGTTTGTTTGATGATGTCAAATTATACCGTCTCCTTTTTCTAGAAAATGAAATGTTGGTGCCATCTAATGGCCAACTGAAGCACAACAATAAAGCCTGTCTGAAGTATGGAAGCATCAGCTAATAAATCTTAGTCAAACTAATCCATAAAATCACATTATCACACCGACTTAACTAATTTACTCTAATTTCATCTCCATCTTTGGGCTGTGAAGGGGGGTGAAGTGGAGATGGGTGGATGAAGTAAAAGAAGATTGGAACGAAAAAGTTTTGACTGGGGTGGAAGTGCAGGAATATTCATCATGAAGATAGGTACCGTGAACCAAAAAATTAAACATCAGCACATCACTAAAAAATTATGAGTGGTGTTGTATAGATATTTACAATTAGACATTGTCTTCAATAGTAAAGCACATTGACAGATGTTAGGGCTGTAACCTGGCACTAATCTCATTCAAATCTGTGTGCAGCTTGTATGTTTTTCTCGTGTCCACTTGATTATTTTCTGGATATTCTTCTTTTACCTCCCACATCATAAGGACATGCAAGTTGGTCGTGCTAAGTTGGCCTGATGAGTGTGAGTAGGCTCTGTAATGGACTTCTTCAAAGTTGGCCAATGCCTTGCAGTTTACACCCAATACTCCCAAGCTGCAATTCTTTATTGCAATAAGTAGGATCCGAAAATGTATGGATGGGTGGATCTGTACTGTGCCAAACATCATTACATCACCTACTGACAACAGCATCTACTAGGGACCAAGCAGCTGTTGAACTTGCAAAACTGCAAAATTGCATTGCAGGTGTGCTCTTTTAGAGACATACCTCAAAACATCCATCCGTCTTTTTAGACAACTGCAGCTCCCTTGAGGGGTTATTTCCTCTGCAATGATTTTCACTTAATTGTCTGAGTGTGTTTTTTAAATGCTGATTAACACTAATCAACATTTAAAATGAAAGCCAATCAATTATACGTGAGCTTGCATAAAATTTCCCATAGCTCATCTGGAGAATTCTCTATAGCACACAGATTAACATTTGTCCATATGTGTGTGTGTGTGTGTATATATATATATATATATATATATATATATATATATATACAGTATATATATATATATATATATATATATATATATATATATATATATATATATATATATACAGTACAGGCCAAAAGTTTGGACACACCTCTCATTCAATGTGTTTTCTTTATTTTCATGGCCATTTACATTGGTAGATTCTCACTGAAGGCATCAAAACTATGAATGAACACATGTGGAGTTATGTACTTAACAAAAAAAGGTGAAATAACTGAAAACATGTTTTATATTCTAGTTTCTTCAAAATAGCCACCCTTTGCTCTGATTACTGCTTTGCACACTCTTGGCATTCTCTCGATGAGCTTCAACAGGTAGTCACCTGAAATGGTTTTCACTTCACAGGTGTGCCTTATCAGGTTATTTAGTGGAATTTCTTGCTTTATCAATGGGGTTGGGACCAGCAGTTGTGTTGTGCAGAAGTCAGGTTAGTTGGACGATCATTTATTTTTCGACAGGACAATGACCTCAAACACACCTCCAGGCTGTGTAAGGGCTATTTGACCAAGAAGGAGAGTGATGGAGTGCTGGAAATGGTCATGAAAATAAAGAAAACACATTGAATGAGGAGGTGTGTCCTAACTTTTGGCCTGTACTGTATATATGTATATATATATATATATATATATATATATATATATATATATATATATATATATATATATATATATATAATATTATATTATCATTAAAACAATCTTGGGATGAGACAAGTCTAATCCTGTGACAAGACGTGACTATTTTCGGAAGGAAGTCCCGTCAGATGGAGATGTTTACCATGATATTCTTTCAAGTCACGCCCTACTTACAACTATTTTCAAATAATGGTGCATTCCAGCATTTAACCTTTACAGACACCAATCCATTAAAGGGCTTACTTATGAACACACACACTTAGGAAGATCCAGTTTAGAATCACCCATTCATCTAAATATGGCAGCGAGAAACAATGAAGTCAAACAAACTAATGTGAAAATTGTCCATCGGTTGCATGGCAAATTGATTAAATGCGTATCAATAGACTATGCTGAAACAGTTGGTGGTGATCATGTGGAAGATGAAATCATCAATTTACAATATCCCATAGAATACCTACAAGCGTTAACATTGTCCGGTCTTCAACACATTATACATACATACATACATAGCATCCGGAAAGTATTCACAGCGCATCACTTTTTCCACATTTTGTTATGTTACAGCCTTATTCCAAAATGGATTAAATTCATTTTTTCTTCAGAATTCTACACACAACACCCCATAATGACAATGTGAAAAAAGTTGGTTTTTGCAAATTTATTAAAAATAAAAAAACTGAGAAATCCCATGTCCATAAGTATTCACAGCCTTTGCTCAATACTCTGTCGATGCACCTTTGGCAGCAATTCCAGCCTCAAGTCTTTTTGAATATGATGCCACAAGCTTGGCACACCTATCCTTGCCCAGTTTCACCCATTCCTCTTTGCAGCACCTCTCAAGCTCCATCAGGTTGGATGGGAAGCGTCGGTGCACAGCCATTTTAAGATCTCTCCAGAGATGTTCAATCGGATTCAAGTCTGGGCTCTGGCTGGGCCACTCAAGGACATTCACAGAGTCCTGAAGCCACTCCTTTGATATCTTGGCTGTGTGCTTAGGGTCGTTGTCCTGCTGAAAGATGAACCGTCGCCTCAGTCTGAGGTCAACAGCGCTCTGGAGCAGGTTTTCATCCAGGATGTTTCTGTACATTGCTGCAGCCATCATTCCCTTTATCCTGACTAGGCTCCCAGTTCCTGCCACTGAAAAACATCCCCACAGCATGATGCTGCCACCACAATGCTTCACTGTAGGGATGGCATTGGCCTGGTGATGAGCGGCGCCTGGTTTCCTCCAAACATGACGCCTGGCATTCACACCAAAGAGTTCAATCTTTGTCTCATCAGACCAGAGAATTTTGTTTCTCATGGTCTGAGAGTCCTTCAGGTGCCTTTTGGCAAACTCCAGGTGGGCTGCCATGTGCCTTTTACTAAGGAGTGGCTTCCGTCTGGCCACTCTACCATACAGGCCTGATTGGTGGATTGCTGCAGTGATGGTCGTCCTTCTGGAAGGTTCTCCTCTCTACACAGAGGACCTCTGGAGCTCTGACAGAGTGACCATCGGGGTCTTGGTTACCTCCCTGACTAAGGCCCTTCTCTCCCGATCACTCGGTTTAGATGGCCGGCCAGCTCTAGGAAGAGTCCTGGTGGTTTCGAACTTCTTCCACTTATGGGTGATTAAGCTGCAATTAAGCTGCAGAAACATCTCAAGGATGATCAGGGGAAACAGGATGCACCTGAGCTCAATTTGGAGCTTCATGGCAAAGGCTGTGAATACTTATGTACATGTGATTTCTCAGTTAATTTATTTTTAATAAATTTGCAAAAACCTCAAGTAAACTTTTTTCACGTTGTCATTATGGGGTGTTGTGTGTAGAATTCTGTGGAAAAAAAAATAATTTAATCCATTTTGGAATAAGGCTGCAACATAACAAAATGTGGAAAAATTGATGCGCTGTGAATACTTTCCGGATGCACTGTATATATATATACTTACATATATATATATATATATATATATATATATATATATATACACACATATATAATAAATAAACACAGACAAAACATTGTTTCTTTTACCTTCTTTCATTTTTAGTGTGAAAATATAACCTCTAATCCTTTTTTCCTCTGTATATACCTTAATACAGGGGTTCTCAAACTCAGTCCTGGGGACCCCCTGTGGCTGCAGGTTTTTGTTCCAATCAGATTTCTAATCAGTGACAACACCTGATAGCACTGATCTCATTTAATCAGCTGGTTTTATTTATCTTTTATTCTACATTCAGAAAAGCACAGCAGCATGATTTTTACATTTATAAGACATTGACAAACATTTCAGCTTTTGCTGTAGATTTAAATGCTTAACTCGCTTTTGTTGATTTCATTTTATTTTGCCCTTTCTCTGTGCAGTTTTTCCCCTTCGTTGTTTCTTAAAAATTAAAAGTGAGCAGAGCAGACACCCAGACAAGCAACGCTGAATAATCTAAGGCTGCAAGTACTTTAGCGTCAGACTCACTAATTAGTAAATAATGGATTAATTGAACAATTAGAACACCTAGAAAAGTAGAATGAAAATCAAGATGAAAATATTTTTCAAAAGAAAAAATATACATTGTCCCCATATAACTGCTTAATACATATATATATATATATATATATATATATATATATATATATATATATATATATATATAATACATACATACATACATACATACTAGATATTAAGCATGTTACAATAACAGGCGCTAGAACAGCAGTGCATAAACATTAGTAGGAACAGTCTACAGTATATTAAATGGCAAGGGACCTTGACCTCATTCTGTTTGTTGTCTTAATTTTTTTTGTCAAAAATATTTTTGCAAGAAGCCTAAAGTTAAATAATAATAAAAATAAAATAGAAACGTATATGACAATACAGTAGGTATAATTAATATTGCCTTAGTGTAAAACTTTGTAACAATCGTAATACACAATATCTGAAGAAGATATTTAGAAAAAGTTTCTATTTTTTTACCTCATGAAATGTTTCTATAAAATTTCATTATACACAACATTTGTTGTAAATATTCTGTCTGAGTTTGGCAACAGTTTGCCTTGTTCAGGACTATCTACAACCTGGACAACAACATCTGGAAAACTTCTACCTCTTGATAATGCAACATATAACTGACCGTGGCTGAATACTGGTTCTGGCAATTAAATGCCAACTTTTTCTAAGGTTTGCTCTTCTGAGTCTTTCTCTTTTAGAGTTTTTCTGACGGTCATTTTCTTTTTCTTCAATTAATCTATTTGCTCGTATTTTTCCCTGTCTTTCAGCCTTTTTTTTGTTGATGTTTACATGTTGAGCTGATCATTCTTTCAGGAGATGTGCTTATATAGGATTTGATTGTCTGTGTCTTTTGTCCTACTTGACGTGTTCTTTTTTTTGGGTTGCATGTTGTTAGTAGATACGTCCGGAATATTTTCTCTGACAGTAATACTGGCTTTGATGTCCGTAATATGACTTTAATTTTCTGTCACAACAGTGAGCAATCAGCAGGGTGTCCCCAACAACTGATGTAATGTGTGGCATGCAGCTGATAATCGTGCCTGTAGTGTCCCCAGCAAGTACTGTGCAGTTCCCCAGCATGTATTTTAATCTGTATTGGCATGCTGCTGATTATTGTATGTGTGGCGTCTCACCAGCAACAGATTTTATGTGCGCGGTCGCGACTACCCAATCAGCACTCTCCCCCGCAATGATGTCCTTTATTTGCTTATCATACATGATTGCGGCTATGCCATTCACTATGTGCCCAGCTTCCAGTGTGTGTGTGTCCACGGTGGCATGCGCATGGGCAGGGCACGGTACGATGCACGGCCCCGCGCATGGACACTTCACCAGAAGACACACACGGACACTTGGACGCACACAGGGGTTTTATTAAAGACGATGTATATACGTATATATTTTTTTTTTACAAAACTTAGTTTTATAATTTCTATATTGTTCCCAAAACACAGAACTTGGGAAATAATACATCACTTAATTAGCCCAGGAGTCCAATTTTAAACAGAAGCTGGTTGGAACAGAAACCTCTAGCCACAGGGGTCCCCAGAACCGAGTTTGGGAAGCACGACTTAACATATACGTGTATGTTTGTGTCAGGTGACACAGTGGTAACACCGTGGAATCACAACAAGGAGGCCAGGGTTTAAACATCAAGTGGAGTTTGCGCACCCTTCCCATGTTAATGTGGGTTTCCTCTATATAAATATAGGCTCTGACAAGGTAAGCAATACGACTCCAGAATGACAGGAGTGATGATGCTGACCTTAACTTTTCCTTCCTTCTCTCCAGCCAAGAGAATGCACCCAAACGTAATCACTGACCCCTACCCACCACCCAAGCAACTCTGCCCCTTCGAGTCCCCAGAGAACAAAGCCGGCCGTGTCGGATGCCAAACTGATTATTCCAGAGGACAGAGCTCCTGCTGATAACCGCAGCCAGAAAGTTTGACGAGTTATGCCCTTTTGTCTGAGCCATGTCTTTTCAGTATGTTTTTAAATGGGGCTACCAGGGTGGTACCCCAACCTTTCTTGGATTCTCTGAGTCATCTGCCTATTTCAGCACTGCTCTGGTAACATTATATCTACCCTGGGGTTTCTTCACATAGTATAGTTTAATTTGCAGATTCCAAAACATTTTAAGGTGAAACAAATTGGCAAAGCTAAAATGGACCGAATGTGTGCCCCTGGTGTGTGTGGTTGTGTGTTCGCCCTCCAATGGACTGGCACCCTGTCCAGCATTTGTTCCTGCCATGTGCCCTATGCTATCTGCAATAGGCTCTAGCACTCTCTGCGTCCCTGGTCTGGATTAAGCAGGTTAGAAAACAGCATGACATACAGTATATATATACAGAGAGAGAGAGAGAGAAAACCTATGAGAAATAAATACAGTACTCAACGGAGAAGAGGCACTCACCGACATGACGGCTTCACCCTGTTGCTCACCTTCAGCACAGAGAGCTAGAATGATAGGGAAGTGATATGAAGAAGCTGACTTTATCTCCTCTTGTGAAAGTGGGTGGGGAATGTGATGATCAAGCAGACCTTTGCTCAGAGTAATCAATAAACTGAAATGTTTATTGGCCTGGCATGAGATACCTAAATTACTTTTTTTTTTTTTTATTGGAGTGCAGTGTTTAGAGTGGTTGCCTCATACAATAGCTTCAGAGTCCTTGGTTCAAATCCCAGTCTGGTTATTGTCTTCAAACTCTGTCTATGTGGATTTTCTACACAGGTTTTCTAAATGGCAAAAATGTGAAAGAATTTACTTACAGTACACCCTAAATTATTTCACTTGAATTATTCCACTGTGTAGGCTAAACCCCGATAGTTCTCCACACATGATGGCCTTTCCACGTACTGTACAATCAGGTGCATTTAGATGACACCCAGTTGGATCCACAGATAGGTGATGTCCACTTGCAGAGATCTGTTTTCACTTTGACATTAAAGAGTGTCTTTTTGTTGATGTCAAAAAAAAATCCAATTAAATTCACTGTGATTCAATATTTCATAAGAATAAAATAAAAACTTCCAATGGGTAAATACTTTTTATAGGCTCTGTAAATGGGACTTCAATACTAGAAAACAACACTAGGCATATATTATTGGTATTGTCAGATATTCCCAATTTGCTATTCCTTTGGATGCACTCTGAATGATTAAAACATTTTATCCCATTCTATCACACCATAGTATTGGAAGAGCAACTACTGCACTTACCGACCATATGGATGAAGCAGGTTTGGGCCCTGTGCCTTCCCCTTTACTTCAGTGCTAATTTATTATTTGTTTTAGATAGTCACTTGACTCTTTATCTCTGGATCCGTTTGCACTGTTTTCAATTATTTACATGTCTCTTCTTTAATTACACATACTAGGCTTTTCAAATAAAAGGCAAAATTATCTAGGAATAATTTACATGTGTGATAAATCAAGAAGACAACAGGTGCCAGTCTGTACCAGGCCGTACCTGTGGAGTGAAGGGCACAGGGCATCTAGAAAGTGGTGGTTAAGAGAGAATGTGGATTATGTGGCTTTAGGCAGAGTTATTCTTTCTTTCTTTCTTTCTTTCTTTCTTTCTTTCTTTCTTTCTTTCTTTCTTTCTTTCAAGATAGATAGATAGATAGATAGATAGATAGATAGATAGATAGATAGATAGATAGATAGATAGATAGATAGATAAGAAATGTTCTGACTTAGCAGTCCCACAGGTGTATTGCTGTTGGTGTATAAGAAGCATTTCATTACACACTTCTGCTAAATACTTCATTGGCTGAAAGCCCTCTGTGTTAGTGTCCCAGAGAGAGGATGTGCAGCATTGTTCACAACGGTACTCAGTTTTGCTTTCATTCTCACCTTCACTACTCCTTCCAGGGGGTCCAGCGTGCATAACTAAACCTGCCCTTTTAATTAGCCTGTTGATTTGGTGGGCCTCTCTTGATGTGATGATACCAACCCAGCACACAAGAGCATAGAAATTGCATTGGTCACCACAGAGTTGTAGAAGATGTGAAGGATGTAACTACTCACATTAAAGGAACTCAATCACCTAAAGAAAAAAAGCCTGCTCTGCACTTTTGTGCATAATTCCTTTGTGTTACGAGACCAGTTAAACCTGGCATTGATGTGGGTCCCCAAGTTCTTGCAGCAGTGCACCATCTCTACATCCACTTCTTTTATAGTGACTGGACTTAGGGACTTTTTGCATTGAAAATTAATAACCGTTTCTTAGTTTTATTGATACTGAATTGCAGAAAGTTCTCAAGGATCTCCACATGACTCCTCTCCCTTTTCAATACACCCCAAAAGTGCAGAATCATCTGAGAATTTCTGCAACTGACATGACCTGGTGTTATATTTCTAGTTGGAGTTATATAGGGTGAAGAGAATAGGAGACAAGATTGTTCCTTGTGTTGCTCACATTTGTATCAGAGACACTGTCCTTCAGTCTCACAAACTACAGACTATCCGACAAGTAGTTCATTATCCAGGACACTATAGGCTCATCCACATGTGAATCTATAAGCTTAACCTTTAACAGAGATGGCTGGATGGTATTGAAATCACTGGAGAAATCAAAAAACATCATCCTCACAGCACCACCAGCTTTGTCCAGGTGAGAACAAGCCTTATGGAGCAGATGGCTAATTGCATCCTCCACTCCGATCTTTGTCCGATAGGCATATTGCAGCAGGTCCAGTTGGCCTATCTCAAGAGGACTTGTATAGTCTCAAAGGTCTTCTTGATGTGAGACGTAAGTGTCATTGGCCTGTAGTCGTTATATGAAGAAGCGGCTTCCTTCTTTGGAACAGGAACAATGCATGATGTTTTCCTTAGCAGTGACACTTTGTTGTAGCTTTAAGGACAGACTGAACAGGTGGCAGAGGACACCCCAATGTTGGCCTTAAGAACTCGAGGATGGACTCCATCTGGTCCTGCAGCTGTTCCTGTGAGTAGATACCTCAGTTGTTTCCTTACATGGTCTTCATTTATGGTCACTGGCCATTCCAGTTGATGTGGTAGATGATACACAGACATGGCCTCTTCTACGTATTTCCACACCTTCCCTTTTTTAAGTAAGTCATTCTAAGTGCAGCAGTTTCTGGAGGTCAAAGTAGCCACTTCTCTATTTTCTCTATCTCTATGATGGGAAATTTGGCAACTTTCAAGAAGCAGATCTTTAACTTGCTTTTTCACACTCATATTTTTTAAAGATGTGACTGTGTAAAACAGTAACGATTTCAAGGCAATTGTGTAGCTACATTATAGAAATTGAAAATCATAGCCTACCTTTAGCATCTCATAAGCCCCCTGGCTCACTTTGCTACTGGGTCTTTGTCACATATGTTGTGTTGCATGCTCATGGTGGGAGTCAGCCTTCTTGCATACATTATGCTTGTGTAATAATCTGGCAGAACTAAAAATGCCAGAAACTGCTAAAACCTGCTGCACTGAATGGCAGAGTGACTCCACACTCCACACTGAAAGGCAGTAACAGCGGCTTCCAAGACTCCAGCACGTTTTTCAACTCTGTGTAAGGTAGTAAGTTTGAATCCTAGTGGGGAGCAAATGTCATTGTGCATAGCGTGATAAGAAGTGCCTCTTGTGTCAGTTGTCCAAACCTTGAACAACACACAGGAGACAAAAGCTAAAAGAAATATGTAACAAGGTAAACACAGGGTTGGGATACTCAAACGGGAGACCATAAAGAACAAATGATCAGAAAAGAATCAGATCTTTTCTACCTCTATAGGGTGGTCCAGATCTAATTATGCAATTTTCATTACGCTATAACTTATTAAGTTTATTACATAGAAAAATCCCAGACCATCAAGAAGTGTGCAAACTGACGACATGAAGAATCGTCTTCGCGCCGAACTGGAATTGTTCCTGCATGAATCAAAGTCATCCAGACAATCTGGATCGGCATAATTAAATCTGGACCACCCTGAAGTTCTGATTAAATTGGTTTTAAATACTGCACAAGCACTATCTTCATCTACTTTTTTCACTGTCCAGACCTGCTCCCTCTTCCAAAGCCAAAGCCCTCCTGTCTTTACACTCAACTAGCCTATGGTGTTTTCAGGTTGCTACTGGTAATCCCCTGCAATAGCTTCATGTTCTTAGTGGCCAAATATTTGCTCCCAGGACACCAGGCTACAAACCCCCAAAATGACCCTCTAATGTCTCAGGGGTGAAGAGACTAGGCAGCTGCACCCCCACCACCTGATCAAAGCACCGTGATGTCCCTACATTAAGGCCAGAAGTCCACATGACCGTCATCATCAAGTTCTTCCATGTGAACCCTGAAACCCATGAGGACTGATTGTGAGGTCATTTATGTTAGGTAGAATGCCTAGAGGGGGCTGGGTGGTCTTATGGCCTGGAACCCCTGCAGATTTAATTTTTTTCTCCAGCCATCTGCAGTTTTTTTTGTTTTTTCTGTCCTCCCTGGCCATCGGACCTTACTTTATTCTATGTTAATTAGTGTTCTCTAATTCTATTTTCTTGTTTATTTAGTTTTTTTGCTCTTTTTTCATTATGTAAAGCACTTTGAGCTACATCATTTGTATGGAAATGCACTACCGGGTATATAAATAAAAGCTGTTGTTGTTGTAGCTCCCCTATTGTCCAGTCCATTATAAGTAAAGCTCTGCCCCATAAAATGCACTTGTAGTTAAACATACCCTCGAGTAACTAGGAGGTGTTGCACCTGGTTTTTCATCCTTGCCCCTTGACCCCATTTTTTTTATAGAGGAGACCCAGGCTTATTATCTAATAACTGGGTCGCCTACCCCATCTCCTACTAAGGGAACATTATAACTCTCCCACCCGGGCAGGAAATTGCTTAAATGTGTGGTTACAGAGGGTTAAGACCCTGTCCCCTTTGCCCTTATTGGCCCAAATTCCCTGTTCCCCAAATAGGACCTAAATGAAGCTTGTGGCTCCTTTTTATTTTAAGAAATAGTGAAGATCAGTGAAAAGCAACATGTTTTCTTATACCTAGTTAGGTTACTCTTTACTATCTCAAATAAAAATCAAGTTTGGTCTATAATAATATATACAATTAATTGCACAAAAATGTATGTGAATTATCTGTGTGCTGGCCATGTTGGTTCATATTACATTATGACTTAAAAGGTAGCAGTGATGTGACATCTTGGCACAGAAAAATGAAACATTAAATTATCTTTATTACTGACCAATTGTCCTGGCCTCCTAATACCTGTAACTGAAACAATCTTAAGTCATCCAATAGTCAATGCGGGGTTACAAATATTCAGGTGGAAATGTTTCAAATTAAGATCGTGATCCAGATAGAGAGGGGTGGGTTATGCTATCTTGTGTCAATTGGATGGAACAGACACTTTCCAGACTATTTCAGTGGGGATGGGCATTTTGGGACATTTCTCCCTGGGGCATGAATACAATTCTGGGGTCTGTGTGTTATAATGTTTGTTGATTATGATTAATGTAAAGGTAGATTTATTTCCACACCGGGATTTGTTCTATGATGAACCATGTACCAAAATGATATAAATATAATACTAGCCATTCCCCGCGATTTCACCCACATAGAAGTAAAACAAGACAGCGAGGAGGGCCCTACCCAGTTCCCCACTCCTGATGTCACGCCTTCGGCCCACAGCCTCTGTCTCGGATTAGTACAAATATTTGGCTCCTACAAGCGAACTATGATTCTTTTGCGATGAGAGAAGTCGCAAAATAAACCAGAATGTTCAAGCAAATTCTACAAAAAAAAAAACGATCTAAATTGGTTAAGTTGTTCTCTCATTCGCTAGCTAAGTGGATGTAAGATACGGCCAGAGGCTGGCGCATGAATGAGGAGGGTCACTCTCCCCTGCCTGCTGCGTGTCTCTCGGATTTGTGTAAATAAATTGGTACCGCAAGTGAACTATGATACATAGCGTGATGAGAGAGGTCACAAAATCAACCGGAATGTTCAAGCAAATTACCCGATCTAAATCCATTAAGTAGTTCTCTCATGAAAAGAGGACAGACATACAGACAGATGGATTTTATATATATATATATAGAAGGAAAGGCACACACACCTGTCTATAGGTGGTCCCACAGCGGAGCAAAAAAAAAAATCCTGCAGCATTTAAGGTTCATACAAGCACAGAGGATCTCCTTAACTTAAATGGAAGAAGTTTGGAAAAACCATGACTCTTCTGAGAGCTGGCCACACAGCCAAATTGAACAACCAGGAGAGAAGGGCCTTGGTAAGAGCGCTGAGCAATAACCCGATAGTCACTCTGGCTGAATTCCAGAGAACTTGGGTGGAGATGGGAGAAACTTCTAGAAGGACAGCCATCACTGCAACACTCCACAAAATATGAGTTTTATGATAGAGTGGCCAGGTGGCACATGAAAGCTCACTTGGATTTTGCATAAAGGCATCTAACGGACTCTCAAACTATGAGAAAGTCCAAACTCAACTCTATGCAGGCGACAACAAGTCTCTGATCTTCTGATTTTGCAAGGAAAGCTACCACTACTAAAAAAGATGAAGTTAAAGCATGGGATTCATAATCTGACAACACCTAGAAAGCAAAAGGATATTATCATTGTGATGTATGGCCGGCTGTTCATCCCGGCCAATACCCCAACGCCGCCAGATGGAGCCCTCCCTGCAGTATGGAGGTGCCCTGAAGACCAGCAGGGCATTATGGACATTGGAGTCTTTATTCACAGCCCTGCTGGATACCATGGGGGCCGCCAGGAGTCGCTGCAGGGAGGCCCAGAGACTATTTGCCTTACGCCCAGGAAGTACGTCATAGTCACGTGGACAAAGAGAACGATGTGCTTCCTGGGTGAAGAAAAAATGATTTTTTATCTGACCCGGAAGTGTTCCAGGTCATATGGGCAGAGAGGGTGAAACGCTTCCGGGTCGAGGAATATAAAGGACTGTGGGAGATCCCAGACAGACGAACTGAGTTGAGAAGCAGGGTGGCTAAGCATCTGGGAGAGGAGGATTGTGATTTTGGAGTATTTTTTTATTGAGAATTGTGGAGAGGTGTGTGCTTTGTGCACTTATTTATAATAATAAATTAAGTATTTGGACTTTTACTTGGTGTCTGACGAGTGGTCTGAGGGTACAAGGGTGCGAGAAAGCCCTAGTCTGTCACATCATTTTTGCTTTGCTTTTATTGCTGAGAAACCTTAATACCTATAATATATAAAAATTATTTTGCATTGTATTGAAAGGGCCCTGTGGTGGGCTGGCGCCCTGCCCAGGGATTGTTTCCTGCTGTGTCCCCTGTGTTGGCTGGGATTGGTTTCAGCAGACCCCCATGACCCTGCAGTTAGGATATAGCGGGTTGGATAATGGATGGATGGATGGATGTATTGCAAGCTTATGGAACAACCCCTTTGTGGTAAAGTGACCCTTTTGCACCAACCAATCTGCACATATCACTCCACCCGGTGCACAACTCCCTCACTCTTATGCTGACATTCATGCTGTTGCCATTCAGGGTCATGTACTCCAAACAGCGCACCACCTTGGAGCGGTCACTGCATTCCAGAATGATATTTCAAGGCTCTCCCTGCTGCCCATGAGGCCCAATTGAATCATCCTGATGAGTTCTGATGTGAAAGAATGGCAGTTGTAGATATTTGGCAATCCCGTGATGTTTGCTCATGTTTTCACTTTTGTACAATGGGAGATCAGAGGTCTACAGACTGGTGTTTGACTAGGGAGCGGCATTTAAAACTCCTTTAAAACTGACCTTGAAATTCCACAGCAACGTTTACAAAGGAAATGCAAGAACAATTTATGACTGTTTAAAAAAGAGGAAGCCTCCCTACAAGTGTTTTCACAAGGCTGGCTAGCGTGGGCCCATGTGTCTTAATATTATTGGTCACAGTTTGTGACTGCCACTTTTTTATAGCCAGCTAATGTATCATAAATTTAAAAATGTTGTTTGAACTTACGTAACTGGAATGGCATCAGTTGTAAAATAAACCAGATAAAACATCATAAAGTGAGTGCGTCAATTGCCTTGTTAGGCAAGTGTCACTAACGTCCATCTTTCTGGCGGATAAAATATAATAAGCTTTTCTACTTTAGCGGCCATACCTCATTTGTGCAAAAGAATGATGAAATGCTTGGCTAAATATTCAGCTTTCACTGTCACATTACTCACTTCTGTCATCAAGTGAAGCCAAATGTATCTTTAAATAAATGACCTTCTCCAAATACATCCAAGTGAGTGGTTGACAAGATGGTATGCAGCCTGGGTGCACTTCCTTTCTTATCATGATAATGAAAGCTTCTTCCAACAATGTGTTACTAATTACGAAACATTATTCATTTTTTTCTACAAGACAATATTTTTTAGTCATTTTGAATTGTAATTGAAAAGAGCCAGTTGAGGTGGTTCAGGATGGTTCCTGGGTGCCTTTTGGTGAAATATGTCCAACAGGAGGATTCATCAGGGCAAACCTGGGACACGCAGGAAAGATTTTATCTCAGTTTCCATTCTGAATTTTACAGGCCATCCACTCAGTGCTAATTCAGCTATCCCAGTTCAATAATGTATAGAGTACATTCAGAAAATAGATTGATTTTTTTCTTGTATTTGCGTTCCATAAGTTCTGTTTACATTATGAAACTGCTTTGTTCAATTGCAGGAGCCTAATCCTAGGCTGGCAATAATGGAGCCAAGGGATGAATCAACACAGTCTGGAATATAACATCTATTCTCACTAATGTTAGACTGATTTTGAGTCATCAATAAGTATAAAATGCACATCTTTAGAGTGGAGAGATAGGTAGAATATTCAGACATAAAGAAAATGTGTAATCACAGTGACTGGCTAAAACAAAAAATTATAATTCATAGAGCTGGGAAACAGACACACTAACCACTAAAACACCATATCACTCTGGCAATGTAAATTAAATATACTGTACTTATTTACTAGTAGTATCTGTATTATTTTAATAATCAGATTAATAACTACAGTAGCTAGCTTGTGAATGACATAACTGATATTTCCCATGGCCGACTTCTTCAAAATGGGTTTCAGCAGAAAGCACTCATTTCCTTCTTTTACTTCTTATTTGCTTTTCAATATAAGCAAACTCAGCTACACTATAAATTATTTGGATCCATAAATATTAGAATGAAGCTTGTAGCAAAGTAATGAATAGCATATCATACAGAGCTACCATTTAAACACTGGACAGCTGCTGGGTAAGGGACCCAGAGTACAACAACCCGATCACTTCTTCAGACACCTTTGTGGGAAGGCAGGTTTCCTCACATCACAATTTTATTTTAGATTGCAAGATAGAAAAATAGGAAATGACACGTGGTGAACTGTTAGAAGTCAATGTACCATCTATTTACTATAATTTACACTCTAGCAGATACAGAAAGCGTGCTAAGCTCCGGCTTTTGAGTTTGTTTTGTTGTCTGACAAAACGACCAGCTGCTACATAACTCTCTGTTTTCTCATTTCTGCAAAGAGAAGTTCATGAAGAGTAGTGCAATGACTTGCTTCCCAAAAGGCTAGTTTCTTTTGATGTCCGTCTCATATATTTGACTTTTTAAGCCTTGATTCTCAGATTGTTCTTGCAAAATTCAACGTAACAGTACACAACAGAAGCCAGCAAGACTACAATTTCACTTTTCATAGCCACAAAGCCAACAAATCCATTGCTGTTCAAGACTGAAATGCAAGCTCATGAAGACATAAAATTGTTTTATGTAATAGACTCACACACCTAGAGGGAGGAAACAGCTGTAAAACAGACTTTGCAGACCCTTTGAACATAGTGCAGAGCTCATGGCTGACAGTGGATGGAGTAAGTAAGAGGCATGAGGCGTCTTCACAAGCCTGTCCAGGGAAGGATTCACCCCAGGCAGCCAACCCCCAACCACTACCGGCAAGCTGCAGCCTGCACAGGCCCAAAAATGAGCAGCTGGCTTTTAAAGTTGAAAATACTATAAAAGTTCTAAAACATACAATAATGCCTTCCTAGGAAGAGGAACCATAAAACTTCTAGCTAGAAGAGACAAGTTCAAGCAAAATTTTCATTATCAAAAAAATGTATTTACCTGTATATAAGAGTGTAAAACTGTACAAAAAATCAGCAAACAAACATATGGGCAGAAAATATTTACCTTAAAAGGCAATCCAAAACAAAGAAGTCCCAAAGCACAATAAAAAAGCAAAATCAGAAAGAAAGCCAGAAAAAGTAAAGAAAAAAAAATCGGGAGTGGTCCCCACTAGATTTTCTCGTATACTCAGATATGGGGATGGATATTTGAGGGGTATATTTTTATATTATGTACATTAAAGAACTATCAACACCAAACCAAATCAAATTATTATAAAAGTAAAGTTGGATAAATCGAACTCTGCAGCTGCATGAATAAAAAAGCACCACTTCTGGTTAGTGGAAATTGCCCACAAGATGACAGAAATCTATGTTTTGTACCTAAAACTTGTATGCAAAATTTGGTTGACCTAAGTGAAAGCATACTCAGGTTATCGTGTTTACATACACAGTGTAAAAAAGAAAGACACACAGTCATCAAGGTTTGGGGTTTCCGGCCCTGTATACTGTAAGAAATATTGAAGAAATAATAATAATCGTCAATGCAGTACTGAATCGCTCTATACAGCCGATAGTCAAAATGGCGGAGGGGGGAGCATTTATGAAGAGTGACCGGAAGTAGAGAGAGGTTTGCTGGGAAGGAGCCGAGATGAATGTTGGGATTGCTGACGTCATCAGGAGTTGACAGAGGAAGGGCGGAAGTGGCGATGCATGGTTAGCGAGTCGGGCAGAGTCATGGTGGCGGTGCGTCTTTCTTTCTGCAGGAAATAAAGAGAGAAAGGTTAGTACCCCGCCATTCCTTTCTGGCATACGACTTCATGATATCGTTTAGGTCCGTACGCGGCCCCCTAATCGCAGGTGCGTGACAACAGACAGACAGTAAAAGAAAGTAAATCAGACTCAGGAAGGTCTAAAACATTGAGATTCATCAAAATTTCGAGGTCAAATTTTTGGATGATTATAATGTTTTCCCTATAATTTGTATACAAGAAAGTAAAAACAAAGATACTGAAGAAAAAAAATCTTCTACAACACTCAATGAACCACTGCCAAACCTTCTATGTGACTCCAATATAAAGGCAGAGGGAGAACCCAGCAGCAATGATTTCAGGGTGGCCCTGCCTCCTGGGGTTCCACTCACAAAACACAAGGAATGGCAGTACCTTTAAAGATACAGTATATTAATAATAAACAATAAATTAATATAAGAACTTATGAAGAATACTTAAAAAAGCAAAATTAAACACAAGCCAGGGAAAAAAACTCAGGCTGTAACACAACAGGAACTAATCAAAGTGTTCTACTAAAGGCAATTTAAAAAAAAATTGACACTTAAGTGCATTATAATCTCATAAATGTAAGGTAAATGGAGAATTGGTGTTATGAACTTGAAGGTTTGAAAACACAAAGACCCAAAATTGGTGTAACGGCTCAGAGGCTAAGGATCTGCACTCGTATCTGGAAGGTTGACAGTTCAAATCCCTGTTACTGCCAAAAGCGACCCTTACTGTGCTGGGCCCTTGAGCTAGGAACTTAACCTGCAATTGCTCCAAAGGTGCTGAACCTGCACTCTGACCCCAAGGGTTATGTGAAAACTAAAAACAAATTCCTAATACAAGAAATTGCATAAGGTGAAATAAGGAATAAAAATGACTCAAAATGCACACACTGGGAATCATCAACTCCTGACTGGTCACAAAAAGGGTTACACAGAATCTTTATCAATAAAAGATTTATTAACCAAATAGGCACACTGTGTTTGATTACTCTTTAGCAGTGAAGATCCGAAGAGCACAAAAGGCACAGCAGGAGTAGCCTGATAATAACAAGGCAATAAAAGCTGTACAGTCCTAAAACACAGTTCAATAGAGAGGTTAAAAAAGACCAAGATGGTGAAAAATCCAAGACAATAAATCAAATATATGCAAAGGACACTAGAAATCATGAACTCTGCAAGTACATTCAATGAACCGCAAGGGACTGTGGGTTTTCCTTAACCTTTACAGGGCTGAGAACAGCACTTTGGTGATAGGCAGGTGGCCCCACTTCCTAGGAGACCACCCACAAAACAGATATCACATAAAAAAGATCCTTTGACATTAAGAAACTATAAATTGTCAACAACTAGACATTAAGCCCGTTAAAATAACGGGTGCTAGAACAGTAGTGCATGTATATTTAAACATTTGTATGAACAGTCTATATTAAATGGCAAGGGACCTTGTATGTGGCTGTAATATCTGTCACTGTATTGTGTGCCTTTAATTTTCTCTCTCAGTAATACTGGTTTGTATTTTCATGAAATGCCTGTAATTTTGTCTGACAGTAATACAGTGGAACCTCAGTTCACGACCATAATCCGTTCCAGACCGTATGAACTGTATGTAAATATATATTTTTTTAAGTTTTTATGCACAAATATAGTTAACTATACCATAGAAAGCACAGCATAATAGTAAACTAAATGTAAAAACATTGACTAACACTAAGAAAACCTTGAACAACAGAGAAAACTAACACTGCAAGAATTTGTGCTATAGCCTTATGACCCGCTCGCTAAAAACTCTTTTTTTAATGAGTTTTAAGCACAGGGGAAAAAATGAACATTTGAAAAATTTGTAATTTAATAAACAACCAAGAAAAGTAACATTGCAACAATGCACGCGCATGCTTGTGTGTGTGTCTCTCTCTTGTGCGCCTTTGTGTGTGTCTCTCACGTGTGTGTCTCTTAAGCGCACGCCTCTGTGTCTGTGTGTGTGTCTGTCTGTCTCTCGCCTGTGTGTGTGTGTCTGTCTGTCGCGCGTGCCTGTTTGTTTCGTGTGTGTGTGACTCGTGTGTGTATGTGTGTGTGTGTGACTCCCGCGTGCCTGTGTGTGTGTGTGACTTGCGCGCGCCTGTGTGTGTGTCTGTCTCTCTCTGCACAGGGAATGCACAGGAAAAGACTGAACACGTGCTGTGTGGCAGCCGCGCATGCGCACTTCACCAGAAGACACACACATAGTGGCCCCCTTCAACAGCCATGGATAATGTGAGAGGTATATTGGAAAAACTTTTACACAGACAGCAGGAATTCCTGCAAACTCAATGTGCTTGTACCTGAGCTGGAAAGTCCGACTTGCTAAAGTATATAACCTGGTAAAGAGGATGTATGTATCCATATGTATCATCAAACACACAAAGTTTATTGCTACAAAGATTTAATAATTGTTCTTTTTTGGCATCCCCCTTTTGGTGTGGGTGTTTTTAATCTAGGTTTCAGACAGACATTATTTTAAATGTGCAAACTGATGTGGGTAATTTGGTTTGCCCTTCGGTACAGTGGAAATGTGTGCAATAGTAAATTGAAAAATTGGTACCACTCAATGTATTATTGAGGCTAATGACTGACAAAAAAAGTAAGATATGAGGAATAGAAGCATGGTATATGTAACAACAGAGTAACACGAGGTAAAAGAGCTGTCAAATAAGAAGACAAATAGAACAGTTCTCAATTATTTATGGATAAGCTGGGGAAAATAATGGAGGCAGACAAAGTGGTCGGGTGGGGTGGAAAGGAATCAGCAAGTTTTACTATTTACATATGAACTTGATTTCGCAGACAACCTGCTCATGCAATCAGCCGAGAGGTGCCCAATGCATTTCTCTCCTGGTTGCTTTTCAGTTTCCTGCAGGCAGCCTGATATCTCAGGGAACAACCTGTTTTAAGTTTCTGATAACAATTTGATTGTTCAATTATTTGCATGAAAATGCAGTGCCACTGGGCTTGATTGTGGCACAGCTACTCTTAATAAAAATAAAAAGTTACAATACCAACCACTGGGTACACTTTCATGACAATTTTGTCACAACAATTTTAGCCTCTGATTGCATATTTGTTGTAAAACTAAAGAGAGTTACCCACAGAGGCTTTTAAATTACAAATGTTAGCTTTTTCTTTATTGGTTTGACACTTAAATTGTAGCTGAGTAAAAGAAACCACAATTACATTACATTTTAAAGCAATTCTGAGAACAAAAGCCTTGACGGATTCTGTGTTATGTGACTCACATACACATTTGGAAGAAGAACAGTTGGGGTCGTAGTAGTAGTCAGTAGATAAGACCATCGATTTCCAGTAATCATGTGCCATTAGAAGGCACAGCACAGAACCTATACTTGTTTTGGGAGGGTTTTTTACACAGAACCTTAGATTCCCACATATGAACCAATGGTGCTCATTGTAGATAATAGTAATCTGCTTTATTTTAGACATTGATTTCAATATTTGAAATATTACATTCAAACAAATTATCATTAAAAAAAGGATTGATAATTCATTAATGATTGTTCGAAAACAATTAAAAAAAGTTGCATACAAATATGTTCTGTAAACGAAGATGTGATGGAATAAAAGTGTTTTTCATTTTTAATTCAGAAATCAAAAATATAAAACACATGAAATAATCTAATCGAGTTATTTTCCTGTAAACCGTTTCCTGCCTTTTATTTTTTATTTATTTTTAAGGTGCCATTGCAATTCCTGACAACACCTGGTAAAACGCTGGATAAAAGGAAGTGCACACTTACATGCCAACTGATACTGTGCCAGTTAATCTAAGGGTGGTGACATCTTTGAGATATGAGAGAAATACGAGACAACAAGAAAAAAACTCTCAGACAAAAAGTTGTACTAGTATTATTATTATCGTCCTTTTCATTATTACTACATTATTATTATTTTATGCTTCGCAGCGTAACAAATTAAAACAAAGCCGCCAATCACCTAATCCCTCCTATTGCTTACTCGTTTGCTTTGCAGTTATTCTTATCTGAGCGGGTGTGTCGGCCCTGGCCTTCTCTGTTTCCAAGGAAACCGCAGCCAGCAGGTCAGCTGTACAGGATGTAGGCGTGGTCTCTAAGGACCCTTCCGCTGTTTCCCAGGAAGTGACGTCACACTCCAAACAGAACCGGCCTGACAGGTGAGAGCAGCTGAGTATAAAATAAAAGGGTGGTTTACGAAAAAGAAAAAAATATATATTGATTAAAAGTAAATAATTAAGAAAAATACCGCTGCAGCGCAGGTTTGTCGTGTTGTCAAGTAGAGACGCTGGAGGAGGTCGGTTTCAGCGAATACTATAAGCTGCTGGGAGGCTTGCTTGTAAATCTGATAGCCGCACATCGGTTGTTTTTTCGATTTTTCTCCAGTTTGGCATTTGCAGCTTAATACTGAAATAAGAACACACTACGCTGGTAAACGGCGTATGCGTAAAACACCAATAAAGCCGCCGTAAAATCCATCCAACACAAACACGAGTTTCTCCCTGGCATAGTAGCAATTGTCTCAAGGTGAGACCCCCGAGTGTACAGTCGTTGGGTGTTGAATAAATGTATGCGTTTTACTCCTAAGCTGTCTTTTCACGCCATTTCTTTCCTTTCTGCATTGGTGTCTTCTTATCTCATCAGTCTGCATGTTTATGATTCTTATTGGTATTAACTGGATCGGATCATTTAACCCTTGGGTTCTCTGCTTTTTCGTCATTAATAAACTGGCTTTTGAAAGACCGTTTTAGTCTTTTTGTCTTCATTTTTGGTTTATTGTTTGATTCTTTTTATCACTAAATGCCTTTTCTTTCCATTTTTCTGTGTACATTCCAGAGTTTCATTCATTTCATTTTTCCTTCCTTTTCTTTTTAATAATTGTCACATTTAAATCTGGTTCTAGGTGCATTTTTGAATTTGTACATCATGGAGTAGTACCACAATTTGATATGCGTGTTAAATAGATGCGGTCAAGTTTACAGCTGAGATTTCCCTGGTGTTAATGTCAGCCTTGCTTTACAGTAGCATCTTGCTCACAGGGATCCTCTTCTTCATCTGACTTATAGGCAGTATAAGTAACACATCACTTAAAATTACAAAAGTGAATGATCTCATTTTGAACAAGTGAGATTACAAAACTACTACTACCTAGGGCAGGCATCCTCACTCACAGTCCTGCAGGGCTAAAATTGCTGCAGGTTTCCGTTCCAGCCAGTTTTCTAAATATAAGTCCTTTCTGGTAATGATATTTGGTAATTTATAGCAGCACGAAGTAGAAAGATCCTACATATCCCAGCTGCCCTGGCAGTGTTCTGCTATTAGCCTGTTCAGAAGGTGCAGGGCCTACTGGGAAGAAGATCAAGCTAGTGGGCTGTTTAAAAAGGGAACCAGCAAGATGCCAGGTAAATGGTCCATTTGCCCTTTCATATTTTGTTCTCACCCATTTGGGTTACCCATAGTTTATGTTGGATTACTGTTCCTGTCTGGATGTACGGTCTGTCTTGTGCCTTCCTGTTTGTGTGAGTTTGTTCAGATTGGACATTTCTTCATCAGAGGGATTGTTTCCAATCAACTCATTCCGCACCGCATCAGGAAACCAGTAGGACGAACTACATTGCTTATGGATAGCGTGGCTCCATTGACAGTGGTGAATGTGCATGATGAAAGTTTTGCATCAATATAAAGTTGAGGAAAAGGGGAGGATTGTGAAATGCAAATCTTATCCGGTTCACAAAACTGATGGGGAATGTTCTCAGAAAACAAAACAGTATAATTAAATTTGTGTTGGGTGTAATCAAAAACAAGAAATGTAAGTAAATACCAAGTTTCATTATCAGCAAGGACTGTCTTCTGATTAGGGAAACTTAGTAAAACAAAAACCTCCAGCCTGGAGCTTTCTACAGAAGCTCAATAAATAAATATTATAATAAAAAAACACAAAAATGCCTGAAAAGAAAGAAATCTTCCAACATGGCTAAAGATAAAAAAAACAGCAGAGTAGCTTGAAAAATCTATATTTTAGTATATTGTTTGGTTACTCGTCTCTGCAATGTGGCCTTCTAAAATAACTTCATTTTGGAGCCGTTGGGGTGGCTGAAGTGGAGCTATTCCTCTTCATATTGTACACAAAGGCTGTTGGAACAAACATCACTATTTAAATATTATTCAAATAAATATGAAAAAATAGATAAACATTGACGTTCGATTTTAAAACCTTGCATTCATTTCGGCACCTTGTTACTTCTGCTGTATATTTTGCAAGTCTTTTGTACATCACTTCAGTAATCAGTATTTTTGAAGTTTTTAATCGTTAGTCTTATCATTGTTTATTAAATAAATGCGTTTCTAGTTAACCCTGCTCTGCTTTTTCATGAAAGAGTGTATTAAAAGAGATTTTAAAGAGCATCAGCACCCTAAAATATTCTGCTCCTGATCCTGTTCTGTTTCACTCTTGAACCTGAGAGTCCTGACTTGCTGCTGTTTTATATTAAAACAGTTAAGCATTCATTGTAGCAAATAATAGCTGGTTTCCTTTCCCATTAAAATGGGAAATAACTACCATAATTCTGTTTTTTGTTTTATAATTTTAATGGCTTTAAAATAGACACTTTAAAGAGTACTTTCTGCGTCAGGAAAGCATACCTCCCCACCTCAGCTACGTGTGTCTTTTGTAGACTGCTGGCTTGACGTGCAGTTCCTAAAACAAAGGCGAAATGAAAAATGAGGATTAGGGTTACGTGTGTTGTTTTTTGCTAAAGCTAAAAGGGAAATAGAATCCCATTTGGCTTAATCCAGCATGTTATTCTTTGAGTACCGGTGCCCGCTCTACAAACGTTATCAGATCTGGCTGCTCCGCACACTTGATCTACATTCCACAATTTTTTTTCCCCACTCATTTAGTGATTTGTTT
Source organism: Polypterus senegalus (assembly GCF_016835505.1). Classification (NCBI taxonomy): domain Eukaryota; kingdom Metazoa; phylum Chordata; class Cladistia; order Polypteriformes; family Polypteridae; genus Polypterus; species Polypterus senegalus. The sequence goes on from NC_053163.1 coordinate 11,974,517, forward strand.
TTAAAATGTTGCAGTGTATTATTGTTTTTTTTTTTAACTTAGTAGCAGTTTTAAGTTGCTGTTAATGAAAGTGTTTACCAAATAAAACCAAAATGAAAAGGAAATACTTAAAGATCAATGCTATGCAACATTTAGTACATTCAGTAACTCCTTTTGTGTAACATGAATGGATTTGTCATTCCTCCATTTATATAAAATATAGATGGGCACAAATGTCACGTCTTATGCACCCAAGGATCTGAAAGGCACATAGTGGATTGGATGGCTGGAGGATGGGGCAGGGCATGAAGGACTAAAATCATAAGTGTTTTTAATGTGTTTAAGTAATCATGAGTGATTTTGTATGGGTTTCATGTATACATTAGGGGCATGTGAAATGTCTCAGTTCCAGTTTAAGTTCATATATATTCAAATATTTACTTATTTTTAATATGAGTAATCCTTCTATATAAAAGCGGTCGGGATTGTCCTTCCGTCCTGTGAGTGCTACGCAGGCGCGGAGTTTCACACACACCCCATCCATTTTGCAATGCACGGTGGGGTTTGTAGTTTCGTTTTCCAGGTAAAAGATGATTTTCTACTCCAGACTGTGCGATATCTTCTTCTACTTTCTTACTATATAAAAGCAGTCGGGATTGTCCTCCCATCCCGTGAGTGGAAAGCGTAGCGGTATTCCGCTTATCACAGACTTACTACTTGCAGCTTGCGTGCAGGCGACATGATGTGAGCAGAGTTCTGGTGCTCCCATCGTTCCTTGCTTTTGTGCGATGCGCTGAAAAATAGACAAAATTATGTCTCTGGAAATAATTAATGTTGATGGAGTACAAATGCTTCACCGCGTAGTAAATATCAGAGAGGTTCAAAAGGGCGACCTCAATATAGAAAAAAAGTTTAAATTTCATCACAAAAATAACAGAAACTACGAGTATTAAAGTAATGCCGCTCAAATGCAATATAACCAAATTAATGAGTTTGTATAAAATACCAAATTCATCTACATATTGAATTGCCTTAAGAAGTGGTCAACTTAAAAGTCGGTCGCCTTAAAAGGCGGGTGAGCCTAGTCAAACCCTGAATTTTGTATAATTTGACAGCCCTATTGCATTCTTCAAAGTAAGACCTGTGAATCCTTCATATTCAGAACTAATGTTACCCATATATCAAAGGCTCTTAATATGCATCATGGCGGAATGGTGGCTCTGAGGCTAAGGATCTGTGCTGGCATCCAAAAGGTTGCTGGTTTGAATCCTGTTACTGCTATAATGGATTCCCTTGAGCAAGGCCCTTAGCCTACAATTGCTCCTGGTGTGCTGTACAATAGATGACCCTGTGTTGGGACCCCAAGTGGTATGCGATAACTGCATTTCGTTGTACCTGTATAATGACAATAAAGTTGAATCATTTATTTATTTATTTATGATATTAAGTGAAAAATGACTTTACTGATGGTTTGTAAGTGTTAAGTTTTTGTTATGTAACAGTACACGAGTAGCACGTGCATTTTTCAGTACCTAACTAAAGTGTTACCAGGTAAACAAGTAATATCACCAATCATTGTCTAAAACTTAAATTGTGGAACACTCTTGAAACTCTGCGGAATTACACATTTTTTTTTCTTTTAACCACACAACTGGGCTGCTGGACTTACTTCTAGGAACTGAATGTCTCGCCTCAGACCGGTATTATTAGCCTTGTGCACCTCCAGCCCAATAGCCAACACTACACCAGTTTCTTTAACACAACTGGACAGTTTGTTTAAACTTCGCCTCCCCACTGTTTAAAGAAATGTTTAAGCAGAATATAAGACCGCGAATTGAATGTGCTGTTTACTGTATTTGATTGACAGTGTAGTTTTAAGTTTTTGTCTACCTTGATTGGAAAACATCTTGAATGTCACATATTTTTGTGCAGTTCTTCTAAAGTGAGGCAAAAGATAGCTTAAGTAGGTTAGGTGATAATAATTAGTCAATTAAATAAGAAACAATTGTAGTTTTATAATAAAGTTTTAATTTTTGCCTGAATAAATAATTTGACTGTGGGTGGACTGATAGCATTTATAGGTCATGATTATGTGGATTGGAATTCTGCTTGCATTTCTTTAAATGTACAGGTTTCAATAATTACCACTGCTAATTATAAAGCATTTTTATGACTTCTTTGTACTGTGAAAGATTCCTGTCGCATTAGACACAAGACACTTTATACTTGGATGGAATTTCAGTCCATCATTAGATACATTTAAATGCAGATGTGATGACCCCGGGACAATTTATGGAATGTTGGAAACCTCACGTATACCCAATGTAAAAGGTTGCCCAAACCCAAAATGTGCCTGAAGCTCAAGTGCTGTGGGGCCTCAAGGTTTGCCTGCAAAATTTGCAAGAATGCTGTTTATTAAGTAACATTTATTTTTTCCTTTTTATTTTGTATAGAGAAATATAGTTTGAAATCTCAGGGACCGGAGGAGAAGACAAGATGTTTGGAGATTTGGATTATGAGTTGGAAGAGGACAAGCTGTAAGTCCAGTAATGTTAATATTTATTCTCCAGAGCACATTTACACTGTATGTTTATTTCCAGTCACATGATAAGTAAAATGGTCTTCCAACAAACATCTTAGCTTTTTAAACTTGCATGAGAGTACTGTTTTTTAATTTATTTGTATATTTTGGTGCATTTAGTTACTCTATCTGCATATTTTTGTTGTATTTATGGAAACTGTCCAGCACTTTGGTCAATGTCTGTTGTTTTAAGTGTGCTCTATAAATAAAATTAACTTGAAATGTTATGCTAAATTGTGTATTCTCTTATAGGAATAAACATCGCCGTCTCAAATTGCCTTTGTTCACATATTTAGGAACATTTGTTAGAATCATACAGAGAGTAGGGATAGGGATTAAACATACACACTCTTTTGTTGTTTTCATCGTGCCATTTTAGTCAGAGCTGCTTCTTTCCTTAGCCTACATCACATCTAACTCTTATCGCGGTTCACATTAACATCTGAATGAACCAATATCAGTCAGCCTGGGTTTGGTGATGACAGGGAACCTGCCTTCTGTGTGTCGGGGATTACCATCATCATTTCATAGTTCTTAGTCTCATCTTCCATTTCTTAGCTTGAAAGTATTTTGCTCGTATGATATGCTACAGTAAACGCTAGTTTTGATTCTCTTATTTATTAGAACTCCCCTACTGCTTTTGATACTTTGTGCCAGTTTTCTGTGAAGTGTTTATTATATACAGCCGAAAAGATTTAATAAATTGAATTTGACATTTAGACTTTCTGAAACAAAATCATCATTTGAATGTGCATTTAAATGAAAAGAGAGAGATTAGCAGCACTAGCTACATTTTCGTGGCTTATTTTTTGTTAAAACTTCTTCTTAGACAGCTTTATGGCTGTGATTATAATTTCCACATGAATAGATAATTCCCATTTTAACTTCAAATAACCTTTGCCATACTTACAGATTAAAAAAATAATCTGTACGGCCCTTGGCTTTGCATTGATAAGAGTTTGTGAATTTCCTATTTGCTACTTCTCTCTGTAAAGTTCAATAAGCTATCCTTTTGTTCTGCAGTTAAAATGTTAAGGTTAAGTGTATTTTCATTTTAGTTTGATAGATATTTTTTCCTTGATTGTGTCCATGTTATTTTAAATACAATGGCTGCTGTAATACCTATAGTTTTCTGGTTGGAATAAGTTATTTTATAATTGCAGCATTTTAAGTAACCTGAATTTAAATAGATATATTATAAAGAGGCGATATCCCTCCCATAGTGATACGGCGGTAAGAAATCACATAAGAGAAAATAACTTAGCTTTCTTTAATGATGGTTTACGTGGAATAACAGACGGGAAACCATGACAAGACCTTGTGTAGAGTCTGCCATTTTTGTCACTGCGCTGGAAGGATTTTCAGGATCGGATGACGTTATCTCCCATGCGTCCGTCGGCTGCAAAGGTGTGCCAGGCAATGTTCCAAGGCTTTATACTCTTTTTCCATGTGCCCTTACTTATGTAAATCATACCATTCCAAACAAGGAAAAGAAGATTCAATGTCATGCTGACTCTGTCACAAAGAAATAGTGCAATGCCTATTTTCGCAGTTGTCCCTTTCTTGTCTTCTAATGCTTGCCTTGAAGTTCTAAATGATGAGCCCCTGTGTGCTAAATCTGGCCTTGTGTTAATGGATTTATAAAATAGTGTTTGTACAGAGCACAGTGACAAATTAAACTTATGTACTTATTACACCTGTGTACATTTTATGGTGCGCCATGTGTTTTTCCTTTTAAATAAAACACAGTTTAAAAAGGGCAATTATAAGATACCTGGTAATTAAGCACTTATAATCTAGATCTTCTACAAGATCTCATGAAGGCATGGTTTGTTTTTTAAATGCCATATGCAAGTTGACACACTTCACTTTTTGCTTAGTATATTACCAACTATTTTATAACTTTTTATATTTTATTTAATTTTCTCATATGTTAGAACTATTTTATATTTTATATAACTAGTCTATTTTGCAGGCGTTTTGGGGTTGTGTATTGTGTGTTAACAGTGTTATGTTAAATTGTGTGTTCTTTTAGAGGAATACCGACAGTTCCTGGGACAGTGGCTCTTAAAAAGGATGCTCAGAATCTGATAGGTATCAGCATTGGTGGAGGAGCGCAGTATTGTCCCTGTCTTTATATTGTGCAGGTACAGTAAGTGGATTTCCTCTACAATACAACACAACTTTTATTTTTTGTAGCACTTTTCAGTGAGTACAAGCGTAGAACACTATGTGCAAGTACTCAGGTAAAATGCAAGTACAGATTATACTAATTACTTAATTCAAACAGAATTTGTACCGATTAACGTAAATAGAAACCAACAATTTCTGTCCATTAATTAATTGTTAAACTATGGCCCGTTGACAACAGAGGAGATGAAAATTGTAAAAGAGAAAGTTGAAAACAAAGGCAGACATAGTCACAGTCCTTGATACATCGGCCAACTGAAATGTTAAACCACTGGTGTATTTTTTGACTATCTCTTGATTTCACATATACACAGATGTTCTTATATTATTATTATCTGTGTGCGATGCTCAGAAATATGATTATTCAACAGTCTGCGCTGGTACTATCTCAGCTGCTATAATACATATGGAAGAAATGTTTTTGTACTTTATTAGATTTTATAAACTGTATGTTGTAATGCTAAAAAAAATATTTGCTTGCCTGATTATTTCTTTTATGTATTTGAAAAAAACATCTTGAACCATAAAGAGAAACAAATTATCTAACACAAAAGGAAAAAAAAGAATGGGCTCATGACCTGTAAGGTATTACTATCAAGAAAAAATGAAGCACTTGAGCGAATGAGGGATTCAAATTATGTTGAAATGCTGGTATTGTTACACAGAAGGTGAATATCAAGTTAATTCAGAAATGTAAAATCCTACTAAGCAAAAGTCACGTACAAGTTAGTCTTCCACGACTTAAAGTAGAAATTGTATTGCAATTGATTGAGGGTTGACTGTTTGGGTATGTTTGACACTTCAGATCACTCAACTCTAATGTTTCATAATAATTACTGGTAACATGAAAGTAAAAGAGATAACATAAACGAAGGGTAATTGTGGGCAAAAGTGTAAACTCCTTGAGGTGAATTTAAATATGAAGAGAGAAAAAAAAAGAGTTTTGCATTATTTGACTGCAAATGTCAATCCAAAGCATGAGGAGAATGTTTCACAAGGAGCAGACTTTCCAAGATGTTTACCAAATTATTGCTGTTGACTGATGTTTGAATCTCTGCCCTAACACTGCCTAATGTTTTCCATTTCTGAGTGGATTTTTCTTCATCTATCCTGGTTTCCCTCCCACATACCAAAAATATGCAGGCTCGAATGAATGGTACCTCTTTGTTGGTTCTCTTTTAGTGAATGTGCATGTTTGTGTGAGTACGCCATGCAGTGGATTGGCAGTTCTTTCTTGCCTTGCATCCAGTGCTGCCAGGATATTCACTGACAGTCCTCTCCTCCTACCTCCAATACTGATCTGAAAAAGAAGGTTAATTTGGTGGATAGGTTATACTGGTTGGGTTATGGTTCATGAACTACTACAACACCTCAAAGTACGCATCTGTGGATTGAATGGGACAAAGTAGTGGGCTACTTGATAACAGAAAAAAAAAGTTTAAGAACAGGTGAAATTTGTCATTTTATCATCTTGCTCTCGGCAATTAGAAGGGTACTTTTGTGGAACATAACATGAACCATATACCAAGTTCCATCTGAACGTCTTTTTGAGGAACTATGTTGCAGTTCCAGGAACTTGGAGAATCCATTCCAAGGTATATTGAAGCTCTTCTGGTAAGTCCTTGCCAACTAAAACAGAAAGGAAACTTCCTTTATTTTTTTAGTCACCTGTATTTCATCGAAAGTGACATGATTGCTCCTAAAAGAACATGGTTGACATTTGCATTCATACTGTTACTTATTTTTTAATATGAGGTAAAACTATTCTTAATTACAATTAAGACACCTTTTGTCCCCTACAGAGTTATGCTGTGGGGCACCTTCTGTCTAAACATTATTTGTGGTCTGCTTATACAGTACATCATGTTCTCATTATTTTCTGCTTAGTCACATTCTGTAGTGCTTATTTAAAGCCAGGGATTCCAGGATTTAATACATAACTGTGTCATTTCTGCCTTTGCAGGTTTTTGATAATACACCAGCAGCAATAGATGGTACTTTGGCAGCTGGAGATGAGATAACCGGAGTTAATGGTAAACCAGTTAAGGGGAAAACCAAAGTGGAGGTGGCTAAAATGATCCAGGTTGTTAAGGTATTGTCTTTCAATGGCAACTTCACAACATACATGTTTGAAATGTGACTTGTTTATTTTGAGCCCATTTATAATGTGCATTTTGAGATTTTCATGCTCTTTGAGCAATAAATGTATGAAATATAACAGAAAATGTATGTGCATTACAGTAAGTGAATGTATAAATATACATAAAAATAAAAGAGATAATGAAATAATATCCAATTTAATCCTGCCTCAGTATAGCATTCACAATATATATGGGCTCCTAATTTATTAAAACTAGTCATCATTGTCTTTCCATCGTTTACAAACTAGACAAAGTAACCAGCATTTCTTGGGTATAAATAAATAGGGAGTTTGGAAATTCAATATGGTTAAACACAACCTGCAGTGAGACAAAAAGACATATTCTTAGACATAAGCTGTAATCCTGTGAAACGATTAAATTGTTTTTCTTATTAGTTGATAATAAAATGCTATATGTACCAGTGGTCTTTGATAAGATTGTGCCTTTGTAACTACAAAAGTTTTTGTAAGCTGAAGGCATTCTCCAATCAGCCCCAGCACACTCTTGCTATCTGATGGAAATTGTAGTCCCCATTTTGGTGCTGTTTTTGTGGTAGCCCCTCTCTCATTATAACTGTTTTCCCCAGAATGACACACAGCCTATATTTTAAGTCAGAACAATGGCAACTCTTATGCAAAATTTGTGAAAGTTGGTTCAGCTGTGTTTGCATGATTGGTGAACAAGCTAACAACTGACAATTTAATTTATATAGATTGGTGATTAAAAATGTACAAATTCAGCAAATGTTGAAATGTAAATCATTGTATGGCTTTCTGTTGTACAGGGTGAAGTCACCATCCACTACAATAAGTTGCAGGCTGATCCGAAACAAGGAAAATCACTGGACATAGGTTAGCAATACAAAAACTTGTTTTTAATTTAATATACTATTATGACTTCCTCACGCTATCACTCACCTACATGTATATTTTGTGTGACATAACTGTTAACCACCATATATTTAACTGATAAAGTTGATGACAGCTTTGTCTCTTAAAAGCACTGGGAAAAATATACTTTAGGAAATGATTCAAGTTCTTGATGTAGCTGACTGGCGATTCAAGGACTACAGATAAGGAATAGACACTTTACAAAATACAATACAGTAAACCCTCGTTTATCGCGGTTAATCTGTTCCAGACTCTACCGCGATAAATTAATTTCCACGAAGTAGGATTCTTTATTTATAAATCTTAATATTTTTGCAGTTAGAGCATAGAAAACCTGTTTACGACCTTCTAAATATGTTTTTTAACATTATTAGAGCCCTCTAGACATGAAATAACACCCTTTAGTCAAAAGTTTAAACTGTGCTCCATGACAAGACAGAGATGGCAGTTCTTTCTCACAAGTAAAAGAATGCAAACATATTTTCCTCTTCAAAGAAATGAGTGTCAGGAGCAGAGAATGTCAGAGAGAGAGAGAAAAGTAACCAATCAAAAATTGATAGGGCTGTTGGGCTTTTAAGTGGAAGCACCACGATAAAGCGGCCGCAAGAAAGGGATCAATGTGAAGGTAGTCTTTCAGCATTTTTTTAGAGGAGCGTCCATATCTTCTAAGCAAACAGCCCTCTGCTCACACCCCCTCTGTCAGGAGCAGAGAATGTCAGAGAGAGGCAGAGAAAAGCAAACAATCAAAAATCAATACGTGCTGTTAGAGCTTTTAAGTGTGCGAAGCACCCGCGAGGGAAGCATATCGTATATCATTGACGAGTTTTATTTAATACATTAAACGTGCTCTGATTGGGTAGCTTCTCAGCCATCTGCCAGTAGCGTCCCTTGTATGAAATCAACTGGGCAAACAAACTGAGGAAGCATGTACCATAAATTAAAAGACCCATTGTCCGCAGAAATCCACGAACCAGCAAAAAATCCATGATATATATTTAGATATGCTTACATTTAAAATCTGCGATGGAGTGAAGCCGCGAAAGTCGAAGCACGATATAGCGAGGGATCACTGTATTTAGTTTTGTTGACATGTGTTTTGTTTGCTCCTGATTTTCATATTTTTAATCTGATTCCTGGCCGTACAGTGCCTTATGGTGGTCTCCTTTCATTTTCTTCTCAGTTCTTAAGAAGGTGAAGCATCGTCTGGTAGAAAATATGAGTTCAGGAACTGCAGATGCTCTAGGCCTTAGCAGAGCGATCTTATGTAATGGTGAGTTGCATAACTGTGATCTTATGTAACGGTGAGTATGTACTGACATATCTCTGCAAAGTGAATATCCACATGTTTCAATGGTTTAGGAACTTATGTTTTGTGGATCAAAGCAGCAGTCAAAGAAGACCTTTTGTGTAGCTTGTTTATGATCAAGAAGTTATCCATATTCAGTAGTTGTTCTGTCTCTTTCAGATGGATTGGTGAAGAGGTTAGAGGAACTGGAGAAAACTGCAGAGCTGTATAAAGGTACCAATTTTCAAAGTCATTGTAGCTTACTAATGATAAGGCTAAGCCTGAAGACCATTCCTGCTTTATCTTCTTAATCATTCAAACCACTTATTCAGCAGCCTTTAGCCATTGCAGGAGGACCCAGCTCTGCTGCTAATAAATTGATCCAGAACTTCAGATTTTCTAAGTGAGGGGATTGGTTTTGTATCCATGCAGCTAAACTTGGAAAAAGATTTGTGAGTGAAAAGGATACTTACAAAAGTTTATGTTGAGTTTAAGAAGTTTGAGCACACATTGTACATTTCCAAGAAAGGAGTCAGTGAATGCAGGTGCAAAAATGTTTATTTGTAACAGGTGAAGCATCAAAACTGGAACTGCCAAAACACATTTGATATAATCTTCATTTTTTATAACAAAGTAAATTATATTTGTTTCTTCCATTCAATTTTTTTACTTTATTTTTTTAAGTTTTACTGTTTAATCCTGATGTGCTATTAAGTCACCTTGGGCTTTTATTTAAGAGAAGGTTTTTCTAAAACATTTACTTTGTCTTAACAAGTAATGATCATAAATGTTTGCTTAGGTTTGATGGAGCATACGAAAAGACTGTTAAGAGCTTTCTTTGAACTGTCACAGTCACATCGAGGTGAGAAGATCTTTGTGTGTAACTATTAATTGATCTGTTGAGTGCTTTTAAATTATTTATCCAATCACTAAAAAGTTATTAACATACTGGTGAAGATATCTTTAGGAAGAAATTTGTTGTAGTGGTAAATACATATGATTGGTTGCTTATCCTAACAGTACTCCAATAATAAAAATATGACTACAATTTTCTATGCATCATAAGCCACTCTCAATAATATATTATTAATGAATGACTTAATCTTTGCAGATCGTATTTGTAAATGTCTTTAGCTTGAGGAGGGGCTCATTTTTATGGAAACTCTCTTTCATTTAATATACAGGATTTTCTATCTGCTTTCAGATGAATTACTTTGTTTTATTTTCTCCTGTGTGTTGCTAAACTTTATGTATAGCCTTTGGAGATGTGTTTTCTGTGATTGGTGTCCGAGAACCTCAGGCAGCTGCCAGTGAAGCCTTTGTAAAGTTTGCAGAGGCTCATCGCAGCATTGAGAAGTTTGGTATTCGGCTGCTGAAGACCCTCAAACCAGTGAGTCATTTCTAAAGGAATATTGACTTAATATTATACTTGATAAAAACAATTCTGCTAAAATCATAGAATAAGCTTTTAATTTGTTTTTATTTTCCATAAAAATGACATATGCTGATAATAATATACACTGATACTCAGTGTGGTTTTTCTCTTGCTTTAGATGCTTCATGATCTGAACACTTACCTAAATAAAGCTATTCCAGACACTAAGCTTACAATCCGGAAATACTTGGATGTGAAATTTGAGTATCTGGTAAGAAACCTTATCTGCTTCAAATTTTATAGATTTTTACATACTGTATATGCTCACGTATAAGTTTGGTTTTGAAACCAGAAAAATCAATCGTAAAATCAGACACTGACTAATACAAAAATTTGACACTTCATTTTATTTATTTATTTTTTACATCTTGCCTCCTCCATCAGTTTCTCAGACACATCGAATTTTGTTTCAGCAGCGCATTTATCAATTTCTTTTGCTACTTCAGTGATGTTTATTTAAAACCAGCTTCATGTTTTCTTCTAATCGAACGTTCCATCGTAGATGGTCATACGATAAAGATGTATGAGGGTGAGAGATACAAAAAAGACAAATCAGTGCAAACGTTGTTTCAGAATAGTTTGGGTATTACCGTGTGGTCACGTAGGCAAAATAGAGAGAGGGGTTAGGAGCACACGCTGATACAGTGCATTGCCGCACCCACATAGAAAAAAGGCAGTGTGCTTCGTGGTTACTCTCTCAGGTGGGCGTTAGCATATCATAATCCCTTGTACCAACAGCATGTGTTTTCCGCATTCGACTTATACGACCGACATTATAAAATACCAGAAATTATACTGTAAAAGCAAGTCCCGACTAATCCGCGGGAGAACTTATCCGTGAGTATATACAGTATCTGTGTTGGGATTGTTTTGTTGTGATATGGTCCTAGGGTGACCCTACTCCCATCTATACTTTTTATTACTTAGACCTTAACAGAATGCCATAAGTCCCATTCTCTTACCTCTTTGTCAGGGTTGAATGCTACTGTACCTCATCACTCCCTGCTTTATGTTACATTTTATAACCCTAGGCAATGAGACAGAGTACCAGAACAGGCAAACGAAAATGTTACAAATTTATTAATGTATTATAGATATTATCCCCAAAATAGTTAAAGTAAAATATATTTGTGACAAAAGTACCTGTACAACCTAAGTAGATACTTGCTACAAGGTGAATTTCTTTAATATACTTTGCTCCTACTTGGTCTTTGGTCCTGCATAGCTTTTTAATGAAGGCAACTGTGGCAGAGACAAAATGAGAGTTTTTTTTATTACCTTTTCTTTATATAGTATGCCTGTCTGACTTCCTTGATGTACCTCCAGGCCCAGTAGGATAGGCCAACTCCCTTGCTTCATTCCAGTCCTGTTTAGGCATAGTTTAACTAATTTAGATTCAGCCTTCATTCCAGCCCATACTTTCCCCCTGGAGAAGGAAGGGGCATCATACATTTTTACCTGTCCCTTCCATTCCTGGCTGTGAGTTGACCTGTTAATGGCCTTTCATCTCATTTCACCTGTATTCACCCGGGCTAGCTGAACAGTCAATCCCTGTTTTTCCTGTACAAAAATTGTATCTGATAAGTGGACTGGCTTAAACATAAATAAAAGTATATACAAATGATCAAATAAAGACAATCTACAAACATATTTATCATTCTGGATATTACCATTTTTTTCTCTCCCCAACACATTTTTACTAAATTGATACAATAATTTTTTCTTGTAAAATTTTGCGGCTTGTGAATCTGTGCGAGGCAGTATTTTTATTTTGGAACGTGGGTGTGGCGGAAAGCAAATACATCTATTGTGCCTTTTAAAAGGGACTGCAAGAACAAAGGCAACATATTTCAAAATGCTTTATACGCAGGTAATTTTAAATGTACTATCAGTTCAATGAAGACAGCATTACATTTTGTCTCACATTTTCTTCTTGAGTCCCTTTTATCAAACTGCCTGGAAAAACACTTTTTTGTCATTTTTAATTTATTTATTAAATAATCATACATGAGTTGCTTAGACTCTTTTAGGTTTCACTGAAAATTAAGAATCTGTTTGATGACACTGCTTCCAAACGTTAGTCATTAAATTCTCAAATGCAAGCACTTCGTGACGCTTAAAACCTGATCACCTTTATGGTTTTGATAATTTAATGCCCTCTGCTTGTAAGCTTCACCTTCCACGTGTGGAGCATGACATTTGTAAATCTGTTTTATAAGCACTCAGACCTTGAAGCTTTTTATTCACTTATTAATTTGTATTTATAGGATACTGTTTGTGGTGAATTTTTCTTTAAATATAAATTTGAATTGTTTTTCTAAATAAAATATTACTCTTTGTTTGTTCAAATGGAAAAAAACAACCTGTAAGTCATATTCTATAGGTGACTGTTCATAATGAAGTGATTTCTAAAGTTACACTGTTTAAAAAGTGCACTGCTTTTTAATAAAAACACATTTAAACTATTTGTTAAATTGATCATAACAGCATCTTAATGTGTTACTGCCTTAACAACATGAGTACAGTGGAACCTCTAGATACGAGTTTAATTCGTTCCAGCACTGAGCTTGTATAGCGAATTTCTTGTATCTAGAACAAAACTTCCCTATTGAAAATAATGGAAATCCAGTTAATCCGTTCCGCATCCCCACAAATATCAACATAAAAATCAATTTTCCTAACAAATAACACTGATAAATAAGTGTGGATACACTTTGTCTGCTGAGCGTCATGTGATCATAACTGAGCTGATGGTTCTTCTCTCTCGTGCAAGTCTCCCTCTCCTTATCTCTCTTGCTCACGCGCCCCTCTCTCTCTCTCCTTATCTCTCTTGCTCTCTCCTCTTGAGGGTAGAGAAAAGCCAAGCAAAATAACACCTTTTATTGGCTAACTAAAAAGATTACAATATGCAAGCTTTCTAGGCAACTCAGGGCCCTTCTTCAGGCAAGATGTAATCAAAGCTTGCATATTGTAATCTTTTTAGTTAGCCAATAAAAGGTGTCATTTTGCTTGGCTTTTCTCTACATTCATAATGGCTAACACGGTACAACACCTATTCTCCGTCTGCATGTCCGCAATATTTTTGGATACGCTTATACGGCGAACTGCTACAGCGAAACAATGAAATCACAAGCGCACAAAGCGCGTAGATTCTCACGCTACGGGAGAACAAGGAACACTGAGTGAGCTGACGGGCTGGCAGCGTCAGCTTGGGTGAATCCCCGAGTTGAGGCGGATTGGGAAACGCATCACGCATAACCACAGCCTGCTTGTATTTATATCCGAATTTTTTCGCTCATACTTTCCACTTATCTTGAATTTCTCGTATACAGAGGTGATCATATCTAGAGGTTCCACTGTATATCTTTCATCATTTTTTCTTTTAATTTTATGTACTGCTTTGTACAGCACTTTAAAGAGTAGTTTGTATGACATTTACAGCCCCTATTTGCATCAAACAGGCAGTTTTTCTTTAAATCTGAAATATATAAAATCATTTTACAATCCCTCCTTTTCAAAGATCCAAGAGGACACTGGGAAAAAGATCTCTCAATTAATATATCAGAAAAGAAGTGGAAAGTAGCAATGCAGAGAATTCACTCGAGCTCAAGCATACAATTATACAACTCAAAATTATATATCGAGCACATCTGTCTCGACTAAAACTCTCCAAAATGTTTCCATGGGATGATCCAACCTGCGAACGTTGCAACCAAGTCCCAGCCTCACTGGGTCACATGTTTTGGTCCTGCACCAAATTAACATCATTCTTGACCAAAATTTTTAATTGCCTTTCAGACAGCCTTGGACTCACAATCCCTCCTAACCCATTAACAGCTGTGTTTGGTGTTCTTCCAGAGGGGCTTAAAGTGGAGAAAGACAAACAAATTGTGATTGTATTTACTACACTTTTGGCACGCAGACTGATTCTGATAAACTGGAAGAACCCAAACTCTCCTCTTTTAAGTCAGTGGGAAACCGATGTGTTATATTATTTGAAATTGGAAAAAATCAAATACTCAGTTAGAGGATCCGTACAGACTTTTTTCAAAACATGGCAGGATCTAATCAGTAACATTTTAAAATAAGGTCATGAAGCACAGAGAATTTATTAATTTAGGTATGTTTACAAGCCTTAAATTTTATGCCATTTGGCTTGCTCTCTCTCTCAGGGGTGGGGATCGATCTATTCTTAACTCAATTTTTCTTTTTGTAAAAACTTGATTGCTTTGTATGGATTGCAATAAAATTAATACAAAAAAATAAAAATAAATCTGCCAATATTTTTGTTTCAGTCATATTGCTTGAAGGTCAAAGAGATGGATGATGAGGAGTATAGCTGTATTGTAAGTATTTTTGTTCATTATTTTCAAAAGTGACATAGTGGGGAAAAACGATGATGTACGGCAACTTGTAGCACACATTTGTATTGCCAATATTATGTGACAATTTGACTTAAGGGAAAAAAAAATGTCACAGCAGAGAAAAGTTTTTAATGGTAGACAGTTAATACCTGCCAAGTGTGTATTTGCTCATTGCCGCGTTTCAATAGGAACATGTGGTTGGGTGGAAGAAGAAAACACTTTATTCTTTTTTTTTCCCAAGAAATTTTAATTGCACAAATTCAGTGGTGTATGAACTGTACATTTTCTCCGATTACATGCATAATTGAAATTAGATGCTGTTCAATAGACATTGCAATATACAGGAATATCTTAATATATTGTCTAAATGGTTCTACTCAGTATATTATTGCCTGTTCTGTGGTGGCTCTTATTTTTATTTAACACATTTATTGAAAGATTTGACTTGTTACAGGCACTGGGTGAGCCTCTGTATCGTGTCAGCACTGGAAACTATGAGTACCGGCTGGTGCTTCGCTGTCGACAGGAGGCCCGGGCTCGCTTTGCAAAAATGAGGAAAGATGTTTTAGAGAAGATTGAGTTGCTGGATCAAAAACACGGTGAGGATTAATGCATATGTAATGAAACTGTGTTACTTGTTGCCACTTGCACACACTTGTAAGCTTAATTGCCCATGTTATAATCTAATAAACCCAATGTTTCGATTAATAATCAATGTTACATTTTTACACTGGACAGACAGCTTCAGTATTTTAAGTGGAAAATTTTGTATTTTGCTAAAGTTTTGTAAGATTTCATCAATTTGGGTATGACATGCAATTGCATATTTGAAATCTCTAATAAATAAATACAGTGTGGTCCAGATCTAATTATGCAGATCCAGATCATCTGGATGACTTTGATTTATGCAGGGACGAATCCAGTTTGGCGCAGAGACAATTCTTCATGTTGTCAGTTCGCTCACTTCTCGATGGTCCGGGATTTTCGGGTGATTTTCTATGTAATAAACTTAAGAAGTTATAGCGTAATGAAAATTGCATAATTAGATCTGGACCACCCTATAGATTGGATGAATTGTCCACTTGGGTTATCTATAACCCACGGCTTATGTCAACTTTATCGTAATTTTGTTTTATTTTGATTACCTGCCCGGTTGTTTCTGAAAATAGAAAAAATGTTAACACAAAACATGCATAGTCTTTTCATTCACTTTGTTTGATGAAGAAGTAGATAAAGTGGTAGAGGTGGCAGTATACTTTTTTAATCACAAGTGTATTGAGTAATGTTAGCCTTTCCTCTACCGGAACCTTAAGGAATACTCCAACCCAAAAATAGTTTTTATATGTTATTTACACTCGTGTCATTTGTAGTGATGTCTGAGAAAAAAAATTATAATGTATTTTAATGCAGAACAAGAAAAAAAGTTTCTGATATAAGAGAACCTATTTGTAAATCGGGGAAAAAAACAAAATAAAAATTCTCATGTTATTTGTATCACATAGCCCACACGTACGCGTTATTCAGCTGTATGCTCAAAACATACAAAACACATGCATTTTTTGCTAACATATTAACAGTTACTTCAGGGAAAGGTAGCATACAACATAAATAGGAAAACACATTCCCATAATTCTGTGAATTTTAATTGAAGGCAGGACACCTGACCAATGAATGAGGAAGAGAGGTGGGTCTTCCAAAAAAAAAAAAAAAAAAACTTTTCAAACAAAGATTTCTTTTAGCGAGCCCCACATTAACAGTAGCTACTTATTATGAGTCATATTAATGTCTCCTTTCCTTCAGCTTTGTAACTATCCCATTTTCTCTCTTTGTCACCAGTTCAAGATATCGTGTTCCAGCTTCAGAGGTTTGTGTCCGGCATGTCCCATTATTATGACGAATGTTACGGGGTGTTAAAAGATGCAGACGTCTTCCCGATAGAAGTTGACCTGTCACGGACGATGCTAACATATGGAGGACAGCGGGACTTGTATAATGAAGACGAAGAGGGCGAGGATGAAGGAGGTGAAAGTCAGGGAACGAGTGAACAGAGCAGCAGAGGTGCCAGGCAAGAGGAGAATGGAGACGAGAAGCTGATTGATGATGAGTAGACTTGGAAATATCTGCCTTTTATTAACTGTTGTTTTAAGTGCAAGAAAGAGGTCAAGAACACGATGAAAAAAGTGCAAAGAAGATTTTCGTTTGGTTACAAGATCTTTATGTTGATCATCTTCATCCAGCATATTATGAGCGCAGGAGTATATGTAAACAGTCAAACCATTACAAAACTAATGGGAGGGGATTATCATGTTACAAATGTGCAATACTGAGGTGAGGTGGACTTTTAATGGAAATTAAAAAAGAAAACGTTGCATTCCTTTCTGCACAATATGGTTACATAGGATTTGGAGAAATTTGGTGTCACTCTCTGGAGGTTTTCAAATTTACCACTGGAAGCATTTAGTGTGAAATTTTGTGCCGGAAGATAGCTAGATTTTCCCAGAGGTGTTCACTCTCAATCACTGCCTTGCTTTTTATTTCTTTTTAATTCATTTTGGCCTTGTGTCAATAGAAGCTTAAGAGAGTATGAGATTACTGTGAGTTTTGACCAAAAAAATGTAAATGCTATTTATTTAATGTTGTGGTTTACTGATCATTTTTCGGTAGTTAGATGTTTATGATTTGGAGCTGTTTTTGTCGTATTTATCGTGACCTACTGTCTTGATGAAACACTCAACTTTTTAATACGGGGGAGATTAATTTTAGAATTAGTTTTGTTTCTGACTTTGGAAAGAATGAATGAAAATTAGTCGGGGTAGACAGTTTAGCCTTGTATGTGCACATACACATAAATTACTTTCTTAAGGGGAAACAGGTGAGGGAAGAGCGGTAATTTAATTTATGTTTTATCAGAAATCTAATCGTCATAAGCTTTCTTTAAAATGGTAAAGAAAATGGAGTGGATAGGATTTTTAAGTGTATGGGCTTCTTTTGACAAACACATATTTAATTGTTTTCTTAAACCAAGTACTTTGTTGGTGGATTTTAATCAACTGCCATTGAGGTTACTGAGCTTGGGAAATGCTGTTTTGGAATCTTAAACTATTTAAGTAATTGTAACTAAAGAAGGAACGAGGCCAAAAATTAAATATAAGGCACCAACCATTCCTAAATTAAACTGACACTACCAAGAAATCATGTTATCGTTAAACTTGATGCTTTATTTTTTGTTTAGAGTTTCAAATCTAATAAGTATTTTGTAATTATTTGTAAGGGAATAATTTTCATTTTATTAAATATGTATATGCAGACATATTTATAAGGATGTTGAATTCATGCAAATGGTAGATTATAATTATTGTTATTATAAAATATATGAGCATGATAGTTAAATCTCTTATTTATTAATTATATATTGAAATAGTAAATAACACTTGCCATTTGCTCTTATTCAGAGATGCAGCAAAACCTTTTTATTTGTGTGCATTGTATTGACCAGATTGTGAAGCTCTTTGTTATTTCACTGCATTTTTCAAAAGTTTATTTTTCTACAAATAGTGACCAGTGTTTTTTAAAGTACAGTAGAATATTAAATGTATTATTCATCAAAATAATTAGAAAGTTAGAAAATGGTCAACACCATGCCTCTGGATGGGACTGGGACTTGTGTAGAGAATATTTCTTTGTGAACACCGAATCAGCTTTACACTTTCGCAGAAGCCTTCCATTGTTTTAACCAAAGTGGCCTTGGAGCAGGCGAATGTTGAATTCATTCATTTATTATAAAGTGTTTTGAGAGTTAAGTTTTTACATCAGAAAATAGGAAGTGTGAATGTTTTCAGCTCAGAAAAGATACACGGTTGTGTCTTGTTCCAGAGAATTTCTGGATTGCTGATGCTACTATTACTTACGTAAAAAACAAGTTTATGTAAAAGTAATTGTTTTTAATTTCTTTGAGTTGCCTTTTGTAAATAGTATTGATTGTTTAAGGAAGGAAGGAAGGTATTTGAGACACAGAAAGATGCCTGACCTATGGGGTAAGCATTTGTTTTTGTTCTTTTTCATTTTTTAAAAAAAGTAGGCCAATGTTCGGAATGTGTAAAACAGAAAAATGGAGTTCAGAAAAGCAATTCTAAATTAGGGACTGAACTGTATTATCATCTTATACCAATCATTGTTATTTTTTGACATTTAGTACTAAATATAGTATTTGGGTAGTTTTTGTTTTGTTTAGTTATTCTTGCTTAATATTTGGTGAAACTTTGCAGCCAGTGTCCAAACGAAATGCAGCACGGACAGAATCTCCCAGGTATCCTTGTCTTGGTTGAGGCTGAAGAGTGTGGGTGTCAGTCGGCCACAGTGCACCTTTTTTTCCCAATTAATAGATTTTATTTTATATAGAGAACTCTTTCTTGAAGAGTAATATATGCTAAAGTAGTGAATTTCTAAAAGCTCAGTTTAGTTTTATTGCAGTATCAGTCAGACAAATTGCTGATACAATACAAATGATGAAAGTAAAAAAAGGTCAGCACGGGGCTGTGCTCTTATTATTATTATTAAAATTCAGAAAGAGCTTAATCTTTTTGTCTTTTACGTCTGAACTAAATGTGTGCCTGTTTTCTTTTTGTTTTTTGTTAACATACACACTCTCAATGTGAGTTGTTTCTGTTTTCTGCTAGCAATACACCTGAAAGAGGTAGAATTCAGCTTGATCTGTATGCAAAAGTTTTATTGCGACAGAAGTACAAATTGCACAAAAATAGGATTTGTAACATTTTTCCTCTTGATTAGAACATTAGTCACTAACATTTTGATAATCACCTTTGCTTTTTCTATCTTTTGTCCAGTTTTTGCAGGAAACGTCTGTAAATGATTTGTACAAAAAAACAAAAACAATCTGTAAGAACGCTTTAATAAAAAGTCTCTGACCACAGTGTAGCTGTGTAAAAATTGGGGAAAGGTCATATTTAATCCATCCTCGTGCATTTTGTCTTGAGAAAACAAGAGAAAGTTGTTTGGCTAAACTGTGGAAAGGATTGTTCAGCTACACCAGAAAGTGCTGCTGATCGTCACGGCTTTGTCCGTTCTTTAATTAACTGTTTCTCCTACTAGTTCTGTCTGATCACCCAATCATTGTCTGTATGTTCTTCTCTTGATGTTTTCCTCCAAGTACTCTCTCTTTTGTTTTTCACATCCCAAAGACAGGCTTGTTTCGGAGTGTAATTGGAATTTCAAAATTGCCCCTTGTGTTAGTGTATGGACAAGTGTGTGTGTGTGTGTGTGTGCTGACCAGGGCTGTGGAGTCGGTAGATAAATGCTCCGACTTCGACTCCTCAGTTTCTAAATCTTCCGACTCCAACTCCCCGACTCCAACTCCTCTGTATGTATATACTATGCTAATGTATTTTCTACATCCATTGAAGGAAAGGAAGGCAACATACATGTCATTTCACCACAGAACTACTGGCTAGGAAGCCAACACTCTACTATAATGCCAGATTAAAGACAAACACAATTGATTGGCGGCCGCAGATTGCGGGTGTCCACATGGACGGCAGATCCAGCTTGCCA
This sequence comes from Polypterus senegalus, assembly GCF_016835505.1. NCBI lineage: Eukaryota > Metazoa > Chordata > Cladistia > Polypteriformes > Polypteridae > Polypterus > Polypterus senegalus. The sequence goes on from NC_053163.1 coordinate 11,994,950, forward strand.
AAAATCTCGACCACCGCCCCCATCCAAAGTAATGTGATGCCTCTGTCTGCTGCAGTGGCTGTCTCCTCTGTCAGCCAGCCGGACGTTTAGTGCATTGTGTCACTCACCGGCCAGCTGATCAGCAGAACGAGCCTCTGCTGGAGACAGGTAGGGAGATCTGTGTTCTCGGCTCCTTCAGCCCCCTTCACTAGCGCATAGCGAAGGGGAGCCGACTGAGCTGAGAACACACCAGATGATTTTTCAGGCGTTTGACACGTGATGACTCGCTGAACGGCCGAAAAATCAGCAGTGCATCTGTAAATGTATGGGGGGCTTTAGGCTAGGTTCACAGTTCCCTGTAACAGTGGAACACGACACAATGGAAAGCGGTGCCGCACCTTACCTGTGCATTACATCCCATATAGTGACGCATTCAGTCAATGAAAAGCATACTTCATGGTTACTTGACATGTTTGTTTTGTGGTAACATTATGCACTGCATGCATTGGGCTTTATTCTTACAGCAAAGAAGTAGTTCATTATGACTGTTTGTGAATTTGGATATTTCAACTTACTTTTTTAATTCCCATTTAAATTTAGTAGGAGTCAGAGTCGGTTAACTTTTTGCCGACTCCGACTCCAGGTACCCAAAATTGTCTCCGACTCCGACTCCTTGACTCCGACTCCACAGCCATGGTGCTGACCTCTGACGTCTCGTCCAGGATTGGTCCCTGACTTGCGTCTGATGCTTCTGGGATGCTCTTTACATCTCTGCGGCATTAAGAATGTCTGAGAATCTTAAGATGCTCTTATCTGATACTGTATGATCCATCTTCTGATTGTGAATGGATGGATCATTCAAAGCAATTTCAATAGTGAAGCATTCAACAAAATTATTTTGTGGCATAAATACTCTTCTCTTTAAATGAGGTAAGACATTTAGCATTAGCTCCAAATGACAGCCGTCACCGTCAGATTTTTTTTTTACATAAAGAAGGGGAGCGTTAAACAGCCATGCTTGCTAACAATCCTCCATGTGCTTTTGGTGATCTTGGCTTTGCTCATCCTCATGGACGCTGACCCTTTGCATGCCGTCATCTTCTATCCCATCTTTGAAAGCAACTTTCTTGGAGTCCAAGTCTGGGTGTCTTCTCTGGATGTGTGTCTCATCATCATGTTCGGGCCCTGAGGGAGATGGATGCTCAGTCTTCCTGATGCAGCAGAAGGATGCTAGTGCAAGGAAGATGGCAGCAGCAATGAGCTCAGTGCCAGCCATGTAAAAAATCAGTTCGTAGTTTCTGTATGCATCAACTAAGCGGCCTGCAAATATTTAAAAAAAAAAAAGACAATTTGTAACTTTCCAGTTAATCTTCATTGGAGATACAGAACATTAAAAAAATAATAGTAGATCATCGTTATAAGAGGCCTACAAAACTATTCCTATACTACATACCAATGATTTTGAAAATGAATGGAATTTCCCCTGACTTTATTAGGTTTCACCGACCTAACAGCAAGATTGTCTCCCATTTGTCCAAGTGTGAGTGCACAGACTGAACAAGGTGTCTAATATACTGCAAAAAGATGTTGGCTTTTGAGTCTAAAGTGTCCCATTTCTATAAGTTTGTATAAATTACTTGGCTGTTGACCTCTAATCCTTCTCATCCCAAGTGTGTATCTAGATTCGGAGCAATGGTGTCATAACATTTATCATGATCGTGGTTTTCTTACTTTTTATAAAGCTTCAGAGAGACTTGACGAATGCAAGATGAAACAGTAGGGCTTGCCTAAAGAAGAAAAATAAGCTAGCAACAGAGAAGAGCCCGTAAGGACTTGCTTCACAAATTTGAATTTCTGCCTAAGCAACTTACTTCTTAAATGCGTGAAAAACATTCTGTTAGCCTTGTTAATGGCTTCTGAACCCTGTTTGCCAGTTGGTAGTGTCAAGTCCACTATGACTCCCAAGTTCTCATAAGGTGTACTTTCGATTTTCAGACCTCCTATTGTGTATTCAATGTTTTTCCTTCCTATGTAAATTACCAACCGGGACCCAGAGCTGTTTTGTTGTGTTGTGGGTACAACAACGCGCTTTACCAGTGCATTCTCCCTGACCTGACCTGTAAATTACTTTAAATTTACTGACATGAAATTTCATCTGCCACACATTTGCCCAAGCCTGTATGCTAAATGCAAAGAATTATTATTATTATTATTATTATACATGTCCCTCTGTAATGATTCAGCGGATTCTGGATTATCTGCCAATCCACCCAGCTTGGTATCATCTGCAAACTTTACCAGCTTGTTACTTTTTTTCCTGTCATTCTCGTGTTTCAGAAAAAAGTCATACCGTGTTTCTAAACCACATACATTTTAGTCTTATCTGTTTTCCCATTAAATTACACTTGTACGTATGATCTCTTGGTGTAAGTCTATCTTCTTTTAGAAGCAATTAAGGATCAAGAAATAAATGCATGTTAGAGGAAAGAGGACCTAAAAGAGAAGACTCTCAGCCAATTTATGATACCACACTTTCTGCAAAGAGGGTAGCACTACTTAATATAACAAATTATCGCAATTTTGGAAAGCCATTGCAGTTACGTCTGGAAGAACACCGCAAAATAAAGGTGTTCCAACTTTCTGTCAAAATGCCTACAGCACAGCAGGTTTGTGCAGAAAACTGGTAGTGGAAAAGTATTCAAAAACGCAATTTTAAAATGGTGCTGTACCAGCATTTTGGGATTTTTGGTGCTGAAAGTAAGCATCAGCTTTCCACTCAATCCCCAATTCCCTTGAGGGTAGTAGCTATTGCAGTTGTGGAAAATCGTCTGTTTCTTAAAATTCATGAAACAAAACTCTGTGATTCGACATGCTCAAAATTTATGGGAGACCCCACTACGCTGTTGCTTTGACGCGACTGGGATTTCACGGCTATCGTGAGAAGCAGTACACCAGGGAGACTGGAGTAAGAAAAGGGGTTTTGGAGTTGTTTGGTTCAGAGCTGTTTTGGTACTGCGGTACAAAAACTGGTATCGATACTGAGCTCAGATTTTAATATTGAATCAACACTACAGCAACATCATTCTTCACAAAGAAATTTTTGTTCACTCTACTATGAAATGTAGCAGCTATAGAAAAACTTCCCGTTACCTGCTGATGGAGGCCCAATAAGCACAGCCAAGGCCTCAATAAGCAGCACCAGGCCAAGAGCACTGGGGAATTTCTGAGATCCAACAATACCCATGAGGACTTCAAATTGCAGGGCACCCACCATGCCGTAGGAGATGCCAAAGAATACACAGAAGATAACCAGACCTGTATAGTCGGTTGCTTTTGCTGAACACACGTCTGTGAGTCCATTAAAGAGCAAAGCGAAGCTGAAAATATAGGCGACTTTAGGCCTCAGCCGTTGCAGGCCAGCAAAAAACCCACAGGTTGGCCGAGCGAAAATATCAATGAACCCAATAATGGAGAGTAGAAAGGCAGCTTCTTGGTCCGGGACACCCATATCTTTCGCATAGTTCACCAAGAGAATTGTGGGTACAAAAAGGCCCAGGACAGTAATAAATTTAGCTACCGTATAAATTATGAACCCACGGTTCTGGAACACAGTGAAGTCCAAAAGCTTCTTCTTTTGCTTTTTGTGCTTCTTGCTCATCTTTCCCATGTTTTCTTTTTTGGCCAGTTGCCCAGTGGGCAGCATCTCCTTTAGTTCCTGTGGATCCCGGGTGACTCGTAAGGCTCGTTTCCTCTTCGTCTCCAGCGGCCTCATCACAGCTCCACATGTACAGCAGTTCAGGAGAAGCCCTCCCATGATAAGGAAACCTCCTCTCCAGCCAAATGTCTTCAGAAGGACTTGCCCTAGTGGAGACAGAGCTGAAAGGAAGACTGGACTCCCAGCGGCCGCCAGGCCATTGGCTAGAGGGCGCCGCTTATCAAAGTAGCTTCCCAACATAATCAGTGAGGGTTGGAAATTCAGGGCCAAACCCAGACCTGCAAGGAAGACAGAACACCCTTTTTAACTTCTACCTTTCCATCTTGAAGTTTAAGAAACAAGTCAGCAAAATACCAACTCACTGTCAACAGCCTTAATAATGTAAGAGCTGGCCGTGACTGAAAGGACACATTATCTTCATAATTTGTAGATGGCATTGTCCGCTTTGATGAAGTCAGTCATTATTAAAAGCAGATACCATGTGACCACTCGGAGACACATTTTATTAACGGCCTCTTTCCCTTAAGTATCCCCTCTTGGTGCTTCTCACCTGTAACCACACCTGCAGTCAGGTAGAGCTCAATGATGTTCCTGGTGAAAGAGGCCATCACCATTCCTCCTGAGGCCAGTAAACCACCAACTAGCATGGTTGGTCGACAACCAAACTTGTTGACTAGAATGCTGCACAAAGGACCTAACAACAGCAAGAAACAATGATTAGGAAAAATGTCTGTTTGTCCGTATGATTGATCGATCTATCTATCTATCTATCTATCTATCTATCTATCTATCTATCTATCTATCTATCTATCTATCTATCTATCTATCTATCTATTAGGAAATCTATCTATCTATCTATCTATCTATCTATCTATCTAGCCAGCCTATTATACTAAAATCTTTTTTTCTTGTTTGCTTGCTTGTCCAGGTAGTGTGCAGCCACAGGTCTGTCTCAGGAACAACACTTGCGTGGAGAGCCCACCACTCTATCATCAACACACCAATTCCTTCATTGTTCTTCCTATTGTCTGAGTGAATATATTAACTAATTTATCCTTTCATTAGTCCATCCAAACCATTTCCAAGTCTAGTTATTACAACACAGGCAGCAGGAGGTTGAAGACAACTCTAGCAGTAGCTGGATGTTATAACATGGCGTCAGAGAGTGTGATGTGGTGTACCACAAGTCGGTCTTTGAAAACTAATCATCTTGATGTTTCTGCAGTTCACCCTTATGGCTACCAAAGTCTGCTGAACATTGAAGTGAGCTTTAAGATTTCTGCACTAACAGCACTAGATTCAGGGATGCTTTTGACCCTCAGGTCACAAGTTTCAGGTAAGCAGTAATAAATGAACCCAATGTTTATGCACGCTAAGTTTCACATTATTTGTATTTTTCTTTGCTGGTTTGGTGATGCCATCTCGTCACCATTTGTGTACTCATTTATCTGCTGGTTTGTATGCCATTTTGCTATGTTGGACATAGCATATTATTGAACACATGATTTGCATATTATGTGATGTCACAGTGGTCATGCTATGTAATATAGATGTGTGTAAGATACAGTATTAAGCATTTAAGGGAATGACTTCACAAAAGTCAGGTCAAGACACCCATTCAAGGAAAAGAATCTCATTTTGATTATACAGTTATTCCTTTGCAAATCATGGTGCTTAGAAGTGCAAAAACCCCACAAATATGAAAATCTGTTATCTACCTTAATAAAAGGATAAGTATCTGAGAGTCCATCTGATTGCTATGTCTCTATTATTCCAACAGATGGCACATCACAAAAATTTGTGATAATAAAGTCAGTCAGTCATTTTTCAACCCGCAATATTCTAACACATGGTCACGAGGTTCACTGGAGACTGAAGGGCACTCACACACCAAACACACACTAGGGACAATTTAGGATCGCCAGTGCACATTACCTGCTTTGCATTAGTCATTCCAACAGATGGAGCATGACAAAGGTTGACACTGCCTTTAAGAATAACAAATGACATAGAGAAGTGTTATTGAATTTGTCATTCCACCAAATTGAGCATCACAAACATAAACAATACTTTTACAAATTCTGTATCAAGTGACCTTTAACAGAGACACACTGTATGCATTGCATTTGTCTTCAAAACTGATGGCACATCACAAATATTTTCAGTAATGCATTTTATTACTACAAAATTTATGATGCACAATTTGTTGGAATGAAAAACTCAGAGCATATTATTATTGCGTCGATCACAAAATACATTCCAGGGGCACTGTAGACATTAACGCTGAGGTCTACCCTTCAACCTGTCTCAGCTAACTGTGGATAAAAGAGAATGTCGGGTCAGAGTCTAGTGAATAAGAAGATAAGGAAATGAAAACCTGTGGTGGGCTGGCACCCTACCCAGGGTTTTTTTCCTGCCTTGTGCCCTGTGTTGGCTAGGAATGGCTCCAGCAGACCCTCGTGACCCTGTAGTTAGGATGTAGCGGGTTGGATAATGGATGGATGGAAATGAAAACACAAGGGAAAAACAGACAAGCTAGCAGTTTACTCTGAAAATGAAACTTGACACAAGGGCCCACCACACTTTGTAAAGTGAAGCATGTATTTGCCCTTAATGTCCATCTCCTTAACTTCCCTGTGGCATCGTAAAGCCTGTCTTGATTTAACTGAAGCAATTGTTTTAGGTCAAGTTTTACAAATCTTTTGTAGTTACACTTAACATTCACCCAGTAATGATGTTAATTTAATAGGTTTAAATGTTTATGTCAACTGAAATGTTTTCTACCTACTAATAACTGCTGTGTGATCATTTAACCTCCTTAGCATTAACCTCGACTGTCCCTCAGGTTCGGAATTCTTTGTAAAAATGGTTAAGCCCAAGTGTCCCTCGGGTTAAACTGTTATGATTCAGTGTAAAATGTGTAACGAAATAAACAGAGAGGACAGATTAAGGGTTGGGGGAAGTCCCCATATAATCCCTGAGGATCCGAGTAATCATAGAAGACTGAAATTACGATCAAAATGAATAAATCGGGCAACACGCAACCCATCACAGTTCCGCTGGAGTTTTACGTATACATGGCAGGAAGTGAAGTAAGCAGAGGAAACGAAATGACGTTGATGGTGAGGGACAGAGATTACATCATTATCAGAAGCCGGAAATGAGGTACTCGGTAAACGACCAGGAGTGAAGCCATTAATTTGGTACGGAAGTGACATTGATCGAAAGGGACCCGAAAGTGGAGTCATCTAATGGAACTTGAACGAACATTACCCTGGTGAACCTCTGAAAGGTACACTCTTTATTCTTTGTTTTTTCTGTTGAGGAAGGGAGTAAGGCATTAGTACTTCATTCTAAACCCTGAACCTTTTGTTCTTTCATACTTCATCTGGCCTGTTGGCTGCCCCCTAATCACATGTGTGTGATAAATGGTAAGCCTGAATAAGGCTCAGGACAGTTTCTGCTGCCATCTAGTGGATGAAATATTGTATTGCTGTTAAAAAAATGCGTATTGCTATGCTTTTTTTTTTCCACCTCAAGGAAACACATCAATATTAATGAATGGGGTGGAGCCTTCAACCAAAACAAACAATAGTATGCAAACAAAAAGCAGCAAAGACAGTTTTACAGCAAACTGAAAAAGTTGGAATCAAGCAATTGTAGTGCCAATGTGAATTGGTCACCAGATGATGACTCAGATAGTGAAACTGATGCATACCGCACAGTATGACCAAACCGCTGTCACATGTCTGGTGAATTCGGTCACCTGAAGGTTCACCGTGGTGCAAGTAGGTATGTGGTAAAAAGGCAAAATGATTTTGATCAAATGGAGCGACATAAAAACATCAGCCCCCCGTGCACTGTTCACAATGCAGCCACTGTCAATATTTGCATTGGGGAAATGTGGACGTCACTAAGCTTTGTGCTGTGGTAGCCTACAGTAACACAAGTGGTCACGTCGACCTTTTACCTTGTAATGTGCAAGCAAAAGACAAAAAATAAGAAAGGTGTGCAAAGAATTGTCCCGATTGCAACATCATCTAACAAACATTTCACATGTAGGACGTTTACTAAACCTACTTCAGCACATCGATGGACACTAGACAGACTTGTTCTACTGTGTTTATGTTGTCATCTCAATATTTGCATTCTTCTGTTTCACATAATAACACATTTTCTTGTAGAAAAAAACTCAGCATCTTTGGCTCCATTTTCCTGATGGTAAACATAACTCTTAAGAAGGCCACAACAAGGTTCTGTTTTGCCAGGATAGGATCCGGATCACCCAACCATTACCTTGAAATGGGTTAAGCAAGTTTGAGAATGTTACGTTAAATAGTCAGACAGTCCATAGTAGAAGTTGAGTGTGATGACTGTTGTGATGTTCACTTCGAATCTCTAACTTTTAGGTGCATTTCAGAGAAGTGATGGACCTACCAGTCCCATACAGCATGGCCAGCATGATGGAGGAGATCCACGCCGTATCGCTGTAGCCCACATGAAAATCCATCATGAGCTCCTTGAAGTAGACGCTGACAGCTTTGGGGAACGCATAGGAGAAACCAGTGATGACAAAGCAACCAAGGAGCACTATCCAACCCCAGCCTCCATCAGGTGGCTTCACGGATACTCTGTCCTCTTGGACCCCCATTTTTTTGTGTACCTTACAAAAGAGAAGACAAATTGTACGTTAGCGGCATTAATGGCATTGCAACTTTCTGAGAACACAGCCACATTACAGGACCAAGGAGCTACAATCCTCTAGGCCAATAGTTAGCGCTTCATTTTATGGAGGTATCAGCTGTTTGAAGATGGCACTGAACCTCTAAGCTATCAGTGTAAAACTGAAAAATCGGAACTTCCCAAAATGTGACCTACCCCAAATAAGGATGAGTATTGCAGACCGGCATTTTGCAACATCAAATGTAACAGGAAACATATTTTCTCTTTTTAGTCGTGCCGGGGTTAGGGTGAAAATGGGCAAAAAATGCAACACTACTTACTCCGTGAAACAGAACTTAATGCCAATGTTTTCTTTCAAATTAACCGGCTTTTATCGTGTTACAGAGATGATAACTGGGGTGAGTCGTACAGTAATCCCTCCTTGATCGTGGGGGTTGCGTTCCAGAACCCCCTGCGAAAGGTGAAAAACCGTGAAGTTAAAACCATATGTTTATATACTTATTTTTATATATGTTAAGCCCTTATAAACTCTCCCACACTCATAAACATTTCCCGCACAGTTATACAGCATAAACCCTTTGTATTCTCTTAAGATATCAGGTAAGATTTGTTGAAATTATGTATGTAAATAAACTGTTTATATACAGTAAAACCTAAATATTATTTTAAAGATATCGAGTGTCTCTGATATCACATATGTTACAGCCATTACGATAGACAGGCCACCAGCAATAAATACGTACAATGCAAGAAAAATTTTATACAGTAAAATGTGTGTACAGTTACACTAAACGTATGTACATGTACTAAGTACTGTACGAAGAAAAATAATTATGGTTACTCACCAACAATGACACGACGACTTGTCCGATAACGATGAGTTTAATTTTACTGCACAACAAAGTAGAGCATTACAGCTCTTCTAAAGGAGCCTCTTCAGGCGACTGTGTAGCACCGCTGTTGTTCTTCTTCCGCAAACTTCAATCCAAATCCCTAAAGCAGATTCCATCCGGACTACCGCCTTATTACGTCCACTTACAACTCGTTTTGCGCCCAGGTTAAAGGACACTGCGGCCATAGATCTCATATTCTTTTCCTCCTTTTAAAATAAAAAGAATCATGGACTCATTGATTGCCGTAATGGCGTCCTGCAGTGGTGTAGCTGTTCCCTTCCTTCAAAATATCTAAAACTTTTACCTTTTTGGCAATCGTTTGCATCTTCCGTTGGCAGTTGGGCATGGCCCCTGAAGCAGTAGCAGGAGCAGATTGTTTTGGAGCAAAAGAGTGTAAAAGTTAACTCTTCACACAGCGAAACATGTTGATGCTGAATGAGCGAGACGAGACTTCCTGGTTAACGCAGCAGAATCGAATTTGGCGCTCCGTCACTGAGCCAATCAGCACACAGGAACTTAACTGGGTGCTGTGATTGGGTAGCATCTCAGTCATCCGCCAATAGCATCCCTTGTATGAAATCAACTGGGAAAACCAACTGAGGAAGCAAGTACCAGAAGTAAAAAGACCCATTGTCTGCAGAAACCCACGAAGCAGCGAAAAATCTGCGTTATATATTTAGACTAGCAAAATACAATCTGCGATAGAGTGAATCCGCGAAAGTTGAAGTGTGTTAAAGAAGTAATGAAAAAGAAAAGGAAACATTTTAATAATAATGTAACATGATTGACATTGTCATGAGTGTTGCTGTTATATATATATACATATATATATATACACACACACATATATACAGTATATATACATATACATCCACATTTATATACATATAGCAAAATACCCTGTTTCACTGTACGTTTATCAGTCATTTGCTCAGAGGTTGATACTGCATTAAAATTTTTATTAAGAAAAAAAGTAAACCTTTTTAAACTGAGGGAAAATATGCCAATAATTATTTGTTAAGGTAGAGGAAGTGACAGAGAAAGTGGTAGATAATTAGAACGGCCCCGTATGCATGTGCCGCATGGGAGTTCATTGTATAATAAAATAAAATAAAATAAAAATCATTGCCCCAAAAGTGGACAGTAGAGGTCACATAGTATATGTGTACTAAATTTCAGGTTAATAGGTCAAAAGGTTTGCGAGCTACAGGTGATTTAAAATCTTGGACAGACAAACTGAATCTCTTTGTATACCATGCTGTCAGTTCGGCCCTCCGGTTGTAACATGACCAAGCTGGCAGTTTTCTCGGAGCTGAGCTTACTCTTAAGGATGCAATGTACAGTTGGCCATGTGAACAGTAATCTTGTCTCAAATCTCACAGCTTGGATTGCTGCTGTCATAATCGGTTTGAGTTTCATGGTTTGTTTCAATTACGACATGTAAGTATTCAGATTTGTGCGCTCAGGATTTGTTGTGTTGAAGTGACATTTGGCATCTGTCAAGCGTCCACTACTGAAATAGTCACCTGTGAATCTAAGATGTTTAAGAGGCATTGGCGGTTGTCGAAAGGTGTAAAATATTTGGCCATTTCGGTACACTTGAAAGCAACAACTGAACAATTCAGTGGCAGCCATCAACTCACATGCAGAATCATAGGTGAAGGGCTTAAGCATTTCACTTTTATAGTGCTCCTGTGTAATATAATTATCTCCTGTACCATCATCAGTCCACACCTTGAACCTGTCCCAGTCATTCAATACATAAGACACAATGTTCCTCCGGATATCAAGAGTGAGCCTGATATGGCCATGCAATATGATCATCTCGATAATGGGGGTTGGAATGATAAAGGAAATGGGTACCTGAGCAATGTAAAGTAAGTGTAAAATACCTACACAATAACAATAATTGTAATAATCAAACAATAAAACAGCAGAGAAGCCGTGGATTAAACAAAAAGGCTGTAGTTATCAGTAGGGAGACGTGAATCCCGTGGCAAAGCAAGGAAGGGAATGTAGAGACCGGAACGGCGGGCGGTCTTATATAGGCAGGCAGCCAACAACGTGGGAGGCGTTGGGATGGGGGACCCAACGCCACCTTACACGGTGACCGAGCTTCAGGCCAAGGACGTATATATGTACGTAAGTAGGATTCAGTTAGCGTTGGGAACCCGTGTACCAAATTTCTTTAAGATGGGCCCATAAGTAACAAAGACTGTTGAAAAGTTCAATATGGCGGCCGACAGTGGCATCATACCACCGAAATAAGTACGTATATTGGTTTCGGTTAGCTCAGGGAAGCCGTCTACCAAATTTCGAGAAGATGAGGCCATAAATAAGAAAGTTCAACAGTAAGCTGTAAGGAATGAGCCTGTCAAATTTCAGCCTTCTACCTACACGGGAAGTTGGAGAATTAGTGATGTTGGAAAGTTCAATATGGCGGCTGACAATGGCGTCATACCACTGAAATAAGTACGTACATTGGTTTTGGTTAGCTCAGGGAGCCACCTACCAAATTTCGAGAAGATGGGGCAATAAATAAGAAAGTTCAACATGGCGTACGTTGTTAAACGTTATGACCATTACGTGTAGAATTTCGAAATGAAACCTGCTAAACTTTTGTAAGTAAGGTGTAAGGAATGAGCCTGCCAAATTTCAGCCTTCTACCTACACGGGAAGTTGGAGAATTAGTGATGTTAGAAAGTTCAATATGGCGGCTGACAGTGGCGTCATACCACTGAAATAAGTAAGTACAGCGGTTTCGGTTAGCGCAGGAAAGCCGCCTACCAAATTTCGTGAAGATGGGGCCATAAATAAGAAAGTTCAACATGGCGGACGTTGTCGACCGTTATGACCGTTACGTGTAGAATTTCTAAATGAAACCTGCTTAACTTTTGTAAGTATGCTGTAAGGAATAAGCCTGCCAAATTTCAGCATTCTACCTACATGGGAAGTAGGAGAATTAGTGATGAGTGAGTGAGTGAGGGCTTTGCCTTTTATTATTATAGATATGCCTACATATACAATCTGAGATAGAGTGAATCCGCGAAAGTCGAAGTGCGATTTATCGAGGGATTACTGTGTTCAGATTGATTTGTGATTCAGATGTGAACTTCCCTTTGGGGATTAATAAAGTATCTATCTATCTATCTATCTATCTATCTATCTATCTATCTATCTATCTATCTATCTATCTATCTATCTATCTATCTATCAGGTCCACACACTCTTGACACTCGTAAACATCACTTCTGAAAGTGGACAGGCAGACTGTTCATTATTACCAACAAAATATAAAAATATACACCCACCAGTATCAGCGGACTACATGATAACGTACACTTGAATTACGGTTTTCATCCTGTTTCACTGTACGTTTATCAGTCATTTGCTCAGAGGTTGATGCACTTGCTGTTTCCTGAGCAGCTCTTCTTTTCTCCACCCTAGCAGCCTGCTTCTTCTCTTCTTCCGTCGGCATCTTTTTGCGATAAAACTGATTAAGTCAGTTTTTGTGTTGCAATTACTTAGTACGTTTTTCTTAATTTTTCACTTAAGCTGGCACTTACTGTAAGTGTTCAATCTGCCTCAAGAATTATTTAAGATATGAAGAGGTAGAGGAAGTGACGGCGAAAGTGGTAGATAATTAGAACGGCCCCCGTATGCATGTGCCGCATGGCTGCTCTCTTGCCCACTGCTGAGAGTTCATTGTATAATAAAATAAAATAAAAAAAAATAATAAAAATCATTGCCCCAAAAGTGGACAGTAGAGGTCACATAGTATATGTGTACTAAATTTCAGGTTAATAGGTCAAAAGGTTTGCGAGCTACAGGTGATTTAAAATCTTGGATAGACAAACTGACAGCCACAGTAGCGTATTATATAATAAGATATGTGTTGTGGAAGATGGAGGTGGTAAGTACAAACCAGAACAACCGAAAAAAAGTTTGGATGAGCCAACCGGGCAACCCTGTTTACTGCAATCGTCCAAAAAAAATATAACAAAAATGAGCATGCAGTGGCGCAACAGAAAACAGGTGTAATAAAGGGCCTCCTTATAGTCTTAATGGCTTTTCTAAACAATCATCTCTCTCGAGTGTTTCTGTTTCAGGAAACTCATGCATGTGGGGGATGAAGTACCATATCTGAGTATGCCATCCTTCCTGGAGCCCTTTTATTTTATACTGTCCCAACCAGAAGGGGTGTGGCTTACTTGAGTGGGGGTGTGGCTGAGTTGCCCTTCACTGTCAGTTTTCTCGGAGCTAGGGAGGAGTAAAAAAGAGAAAATATGGTTAGCTCTTGCGCCCTCTCTTGTCCCGATGGGTTATTGCATACCCTGCCTAAGCCTGGAAGGTGATCCTCAGCTGCCCTTGTGTGACAGTAAACATATAATGTACACATATTATATACAGTGGAGTCAGAACATCTTCAGTTTCTGCCCACTTCATTGTGTTGTAGATTTACTTTTAAATGGATACATTTGCCATTGCTGCCCATTAATCTACACTCAGTAACCCATAACGACAAATGTGTGCAGAAAAGTTACTTAAAATCAGAAAAATCATGTAAGTATTCAGACTCTTTGCTGCGCTCAAGTCTATCTCATTGGCATTAATGCTCCTTGAGATGTTTCTAGAACTTGACTGGGGTCCACCTGTGGCAAACTGAATTGACTGGACACCGTTGTGTATACACTGCAAAAAATGGATATACAAAAAGTAGACAAAAAACACTTTCGATGGGAGTTGTTTTGCTTTTATTTAGCGAACACATCTGCCAATAAGGTCAGCAAAATTAACTTGGAAAGATTTCTTAAAGTGAGCTAAAAGAATGCAAATACAAATTTTTTGATAAGTCAGTAATTCTTGCAATAAGGAAAACAACATTTTAATGGCTTGATATAAATACTTTTCACTTACTTAGACTTCATTTTTTGCAGTGTAGAAGGTCCCGCAATTCACATTGCATGTTAGAACAAAAACAAAGCCGTGAACGCCGAAGATCTCAGATTGTGGTGAGGCATAGATCAGGGTGAGGGGATAAAACCATTTCTAAAGCTTTGAACGTTCCCAGGAGCACAGTGTCCTCCATGAAAGAGGGTTGCAACCACCAGAACTTAGCTGGCCAGCACGGTAACGTGACTACTTTATATATTCGCGATTAAGTTCTCCTGCAGATAAGTCAGGGCTTGATTTTGCTGTATAACTTCCGGTACTTTATAATGTCAGTCATATAAGTCGAATACGGAAAACTTACACTACTGGTCCAAGAGATTATGATATGATAGCAACACCCACCTGAGAAAGTAACCACGGAGTAATTCCCAAACTATTCTGAAGCACACCCTAATACACCTTTATCGTAAGAGCATCCCTTATCTACGATGGAGCGCTCGATCAGAGGAAAATATGAAACTGGTTTTAAATTAAAAGCCGTGGAAGTAGCGAAAGAAATTGGTAACTGTGCTGCTGCAACAAAATTCGATGTATCTGAGAAACTGGTGCGAGATTGGAGGAGGCAAGAAGATGTAAAAAAAAAAAAAAATGAAGTGTCATATTTTTGAACAGGCATATAAGTCGGGGTCTGATTTTATGATCGATTTTTCGGGTTTCAAGATCCAATTTTATATGAATGGCCCTGGTCAGGAAGAACTTCAGAGGTCCTGTGCTGAGATGATAGAAACTGCCCGAAAGACAACCACCTCAGCAGCACTCTATTAGGCATTTATGGTAGAGTGGCCAACTGTCGCTTGAAGGTTGAAAAACAGCATTTGAAGGACCTTGAGAGGGTAAGGGGAGAAGAATCTCTGGTCAGATTTATCTATTTAAAATTAAATCTTCCACAAAATAACGATGTGCAAAAAGTCGAAGGTCTCAATACTTGCTAAAACCAGTGTACTGCATTTATGGC
This sequence comes from Polypterus senegalus, assembly GCF_016835505.1. Classification (NCBI taxonomy): domain Eukaryota; kingdom Metazoa; phylum Chordata; class Cladistia; order Polypteriformes; family Polypteridae; genus Polypterus; species Polypterus senegalus. The sequence goes on from NC_053163.1 coordinate 12,010,128, forward strand.
CTGTCCAATGCTGTTTCCTGAATTGCATTCACCGTTACTGAGAACGGCCCTAATCCCTACCGACTCTGAAGATTCTCTGGTCGAATGAGACACAAATTGAACTAGAAGCACTACGTCTGGTGAAGACCATACACTGCTCATCACCTGCCTAACACCATCCCTGTTGTGAAATGGGGATCATGGTGCAGGAACAGAGAGACTGGTTAGAAATGAGGGAAAGGTGAATGGAGCCAAATAAAGAGAATTCCTTGAAGAAAACCTCCTCCAGAGTGCAGGCTACAGCAAATGAGCCATCAGAACGACCATCATGAGACAACACTGAACATGGCAGCTTACAAACCCCTCCATCTGATCTAATAGAGCTTGAGAGGACCTAACAGGAAGAACGGGATATACTGCCCAAATACAGGTGTATAAAGCTAGTAAAGGGTTGTCAGAGAAGTCTGGGATTTTTCACAGAGTACTGAAATAAGAGTCTGAATACAGGGTGGTCCAGATCTAATTATGCAATTTTCATTATGCTATAACTTATTAAGTTTATTACTCCGAGCCTGTATCCAACTGAATGGAGGACAAGTGGGACATTACATGGAAAATCAGTAAATTAATTCAATGTAAGTCCATTTTCGTTTATTACAAAATATTTCAAACAATTCTTTTGTCTTGTATTGTTTTCCTGGATTGCATTAAAAGTTGCATAATTAGATCTGGACCACCCTATACTTACAGGAAGGAGAGAGTTCGGTTTTTGATTTTTATCATATCATGTTCTCGCTTTGTCATTATGAGTTATTGAATATACAGTAGTGGCCAAAAAGTTAATTTTCACAAAGTTTACCGCTTCAGTGCTTTTAGATCTTTTTGTCAGATGTTTCTATGGTATACTGAAGTAGAATTACAAGCATTTCCTAAGTTTCAAAGGCTTTTATTGACAATTACATTAAGTTTTTGCGCAGAGTCAATATTTGCAGTGTTGGCCCTTCTTTCTTTTTCAAGACCTCTGCAATTCACCCTGGCAGGCTGTCTGTCAATCAACTTCTGGGTCAAATCCTGACTGATGGCAGCCCGTTCTTGCATAATCAATGCTTGGAGTTTGTTAGAATCGGTGGGTTTTTGTTTGTTCATTGCATGATTTCTTCTTTTGAGAGGAATGTAGAAATTTCAGCATATAGTATGTTGAGGAAAATAAACCTTCAGGGGGGTTTGAGGCAAAAAAGACCACCCAATCACTCCCACCAAGCCATCTCCCCTTCACATGACTGCTCTTGCCAGACTTATTTTTGAAAACCTCATGCAGCTTAGCATCCACTTTGGGCGATTACTGCAGCTTTAAGAACCAAGACAAGGAAACATCTGGAGGCTTTTAGATCAATCAAGACTGAAAAATAAGATGTCAGAAACCTAATTTTTAAATAACTGGTTTGCTTAGTGCTTTCCTAAACTAGCCCCCCGATTACGTGTCACTTGGGGGTGGTCCACACCAGCGTTCCTTTACTTCCACTGAGCTCACCGTGGCTGCGGCACACGCCTGTTAAGAGGATAGAAAGCCTAGACATTTACAAAGAGTCTTTTGTGTTTATACTTTTAATAAGTAGTCTAGGATTTGTGCTTGGGTGCTCTGCAGGAAATTATAAAAATAAATAAATAAATAATAATATGTGAAGGGATGTGCAGTGTAGCAAATTTAAGATAAAAAAGGTATAAAAAGTTTTGGCCTATCAGTTGTATTTCATGATCTTTGAATGATTGCATAGTCATACTGTATATAATTTGTAAAGCTTAACACATTGCAGGACTTACTTTTATGCTTCCCCACTTATATTGTTATATGTATTTATTATTTATATTTTGGTACTTCTTACCAAGTTTATGCCAATGTCTTGTTAATTGCTACACACATCACCTTCACAAAGTCTTCAGATGCCTTCCTGTTATGTTGCGACCTCATCCTAAAATCTTTTCAATTATTTTTTTCCTTTATCGAGCAACACTCGACACAAAGAAAACAGAAGTATTCAGACCCCTTTCTTTAGTAGTTAGCTGAAGCCCCCTCATCCTGGAGTCTTCGTAAGTGTGACGCCACAAGCTTCACACACCTGGATTATGGGGATTTGCTGCTGTTCTTCTCTAAAGATCCTCTCATGCTTTGTCATGTTGAATGGAGACCACTGGTGGGCAGCTATTTTCCGGTCTCTCCAGAGTGTTTGATTATTCTGGGCTCCGGCTGGGTAAGTTAAAGTCATTGTACCCCAAGCCATTTTCCTTTGTGCCTTGGGGTCATTGTCCTGTTAGAAAGTGAATGGTTGGTCCAGTTGGAGGTCATAAGCTCTCTACAGCAGGTTATTATTAAGAATATCTCAGTGGTTTGCTCCATTCAACTTCTCCTCAACAAGTACCAGTTGAAGCCCATACGGCACCCTTGGTGGGATTGGGGGGTGTCGGGTTGCCCTTTGTGTCCATGTCATTGATGATGGTGTGGGTGTGTTAGTTTGGAAAGTACCAGAATGTGCATCTCTTGAGCGGGGTTGGGTGTCCAGAGCGCGTGCCCCTTGAGTTACCAAAACTGCACTCCTTTTTATTATTTATAGTGAGGACATGGGGGCTATGTCCCATAACTTCCATAAATGATGTTGCCTGGGTGATGGCAACCAAGGTGGACATCTGTGTCACTTAATGAATTGACCATCTCTGCCCTCAACCCTGACAGGTCTAACAGTCTCAGCCATTGGAAAACAACCCCACAACATGATGCCACCACCACCATACTTCACTGCTTTAATGGTATTTTAGAAGTGATTAGCAAGACCTGCTTTTCTCCACTCATGGTGCTTAGAATTGAGTCTAAACAGTTCAATGTTGGCATTATCAGAACAGAGTCTCCATTCTTGTAGTATCAGAGTCATATAGGTACATTTCTTGCAAACTCCAAGCAGTCTTCCATATGTTTTCTGGCCACTTTGTCATAAAGCCCAGATTAGTGGAGTATGACAGTGACGGTTATGCTTCTGGAAGTTTCTCCTATCATTACACAGGTTCTCTTCTACTCTGCCAGAGTGACCATTGGGTTCTTGGTCACCTGTCCTACCATAGCCCTTCTCTCCCAATATCTCAATTTGTCCACGTAGCCAGCTCCATTAAAAATGGTAAGAGGCCACTGTCCTCTTGAGAACCTTCAATGCTACAGAAATCCTTTTGTGGCCTTCCACATATTTGTTCTTCGGCACAATCCTGTCTCCAAGCCCTGCAGGCCATCCCTTTGACCTTATGGCTTGGTTTTTGCTCAACTTGTGGGACCTTCTATGGCCAGGGTTATGCCTAATCCTAATCATGTCCATTCAATTGAATTGACCACAGATGGACTCCAAACAAGGTAAAGAAACATGTCAGTAATGAGCAGTAGAACAGGACACAACTGAGCCCAATTTCAAGTGTCATAGCAAAGGGTCTGAAGACATATTCATTTTTTACTTCTAATAAAATGGTACAAATTCCTAAAATTCAGTTTTCACATTGTCATCTTGGGGTAAAGAGTATTGTCTGATGAGGAACAAAAATGAAATGATTTTAACACAAAAATAGCACCTTGACAAAATGCAGAAAAAAGCGAAAAGGGTCTGAAGACTTTCTCAAGGCGCTGGACACAACCCACCATTCTCAAAGCCACAGTTTGTCACGTTGAGAAGTCATTTTGAGATATCTTGAATTGCATTTTGGATATCTCAAAATCAGGATGATTTTTCATTTGAATAATTTTGACGAGAACAGGCCCTCCAGCCCAAGAAAGTCCCCAAGTCAAACCCACCAAGTTTCTTTAAACATCAAGTCGAGTTTTGAAAGCACCACTTATTTACTTAAGGAACACGAGCAACAAACAAAGCAACCTCAAGTCTCAAGCGCACAAAGCTTGAAAAGGCTTTTATGAGATTCGGTTATTAGATCCTTTTGCCAAAAGATGTATTTTAAGATGTCAAAAATCATTTATTTATTTATTTATTCATTTATTTATTTATTTATTTAAAAAGAGCTTCTGTAATGAGAAGTCAAGCAACATGACACCTTCTATTGGAGAACTGAACAGATTAGAATATAGAGGCTTTTGAGGCAACTCAGGCCCCTACTCGACTACAACTTGCCTGAAGAAGGGGCCTGTGTTTATTTTCAGGTATCTCTAATTAATTTTAAGGTACCCTGTGTGCATTTCAAGAGATGTCTAAATATTAATTTGACTTGACATAAATACTTATATTTTAATAAGAAGCAACTCGGGAGGGAATTCAAACCCAAACAGCGCCGGCTGTTAGGTGTGTCCACTTACTGAATTTAAGAAAGACATAATAATAAATAATGCAAGCGTTTAAAAGGTACTCCAACTGATAAACATTTGAAAGCACCTGAACTCCTTCATGTACAGCAGGTAGCCTACACTAACATGGCTGTCAATACATTAATCAGACCGTAATGATTTATCAGCCATGAGATCACCAACATCAAGCTCCTTATTGTTATTTCTGATGCCTCTTTGAAGTTTTGTTCCTCTAATTTACATTGTAAATGTACCTTCTGTATTACCATTAGGTGGGCATTGCCCAGTTTTGCTTCGTCACTTTCCTCTTAACCAAGGCACTCCATCATACGTAATGAAAGTAATAGGCAGCCTCAAGAACTTATTAAGAATTGTTAAGATTGTATCACACTGGCATAAATTCAAAGCCTAACCTGTAGCTGAAGGCTTCCGATCTCCTTGGTGGGACTGGGAGTCTACCACCTTCTCGATCCAGTTTCTCCTGTTCGCCACACCAGCTCAAACATTTACAGCTTTCTGTTTTTGTTCTTCTTTCTTCAACTCTCAAAGTTCAGAAATGTCAAAATGCGGCAGCCGTAGAGAAGGTTATTCTGAAGCGTCAAGCCACTGCACACCCTGTCATTGTAGCTGAAAGAATAAAATTTCCTCAAAAGAAACATTTGAAAACTTTCATGTTTCTTCAAGTTGCTGCATTTAAAACTGGCAGCGGGTGGCAACACCCTGGCCATTAGCAGACATAATCTCTTCAAGCCCTTGGTTAGGAAGTACAGAGGCAGAGCCTCAGCAGCAAAGCACCAAATCCAACCCTGAATGGAGGGCTGTGTGTGTACATGTGAGCCACTGAGACACTTGGCACGTTTTGTGCTAAGCAGATCTTAATCTGGTTTTGCTAGCACGTAAACCCAATAAAATGGCAAATTCTGAAAAAAAAAATTCCATTTACAGAAAAGGTTGGTTAGAAACAATCTGCTTAATCTCAAGTGCTATTTGAGCCAGTGGATTAGTGTCACCCCCCCACTTTGGCACGGGTAAACACCTGGAACAGAATGGCTTGAGTTCCTTTTAATTATAAAAGGAGGCTTTTCTTTAAAATAAAAGTATCAGATTAAAGAGAAGTGAGAAGCATAATCCAGATCCTATTTGGAATGGTCTTGGATCAGCACCGGATACATAATGTGCCAGGGGGATTTTACTGGTTTACTGCACTTAACACACGTCACCTTCCCATTTGTGTCCACCCTGTCGCAGTGGCTCTTGACTATTCCATCTGTCATCTGCCTTTTTGTTTGTTTTCTTCATGGAGTTGCTAATCAACTCTGAAGACCAGTCGGACATCACAAGTACCGACTTCTGGGGCTCTTGGAGGAGAGCATTTTGAATTTAGCTAAATGGTGGGGTACTTCTGAATACTCGTTTACCTTCCTATAGCACGTGTAGTTCTTCAATATTCACACCTTGTTCAATCTGCTCATAGCGTTCACAAAAAAAATTGATAAATATCACACAGCTATATAAAGATTCTTTGCTCACCTAAATGATGAGACGCCTGTGTCTCAACGAATGGACCTTCCATAAATAGAAACCTCCATTTTGTTCTGTTCCTTAACAATGTGGGGACCCTATGTGGTGTTATGGGTCCACAGCTTGCTGAGCAAAGGCCGTTTCTTTTTAAATAAATAATCACCGCACTCGAGGCGGCTTCATGAGGGGGCGTAGTGGTCGTAGCAAGCCGCAGGGTGATCTGCGGTGTGGGCGTTTCTCACCGAGTGCACGGGTGAGGAACTGCCCACATCCGTGATTGTTCCCGTGGCTAATGTGCTGCAGCTGCTTTGGCCCCTCGCAATATAAAAGAAGCGCAAGTCGGTTGGGGAACAAGAAAAAAAGATCGATGAAAATGAAAAATGAAACGTAAAGGACGGAGGTTACAAGGAGAGAGGAAGCAAGTCAGTGAGAGAGAGAGACAAGGAACGTGTGGGCGAGCGAATGAGCGATCGTGGGCAGCTGCGAGGAAGCTGGGTGTTAGGCCGACACCCAGCCATTGGAGTTGGAAGTTGCTCACGCTGAGCGAGCAGGTAGCGGGAGTGACCAGGGAAAGGAGACTGGCCGCAGAAGGCCGGAAAGGCAGCGGGAGTCGCGAGGCTTGGTCGGGAAGTATCCAACGTGAGCGTCCTGGCCGTTGGATTGGACCAAGTCTCAAGGCTGGGATGAGTGCCAGACCGGAGCCAGGGATCGGGAGGTCTTCAGTCTTGTGTGTTGACGAATGGAAAAGGGCAGCTACAGAGAGCATCTTGCCCGCTGCTAAGCCTAAGCGGGAGAAGCAGGCGAGACGCCAAGCGGGAAGAAGCACCGAGCTTGTTGTTTTCAAAGATTACTTTCTGTTGGATGTTTTAACCTCCACGATTTCTTTTATGGGATTATTTATTTAATGACTCATTTTGGAACTGCACAGCACTATTTATTGAACACTTTGTTTTTGATTGTCTTGTAATAAAAGCACTTTGCACTTTTTGAACCATCCCCTTGCTCAGTTGTTGCCTCCACCGTCTAGCTCAACTCGGTGACATTATTGACGGTGTTGGGTTCAAGTGCTTCCAAACAGTGATGGGAGTATGGAGCCGAACCCACATCGTCACACCCTACTGCTTGGGCTGCCTTTCTCCTCACTCAGAAACTTTCTCATCTCTGAAGGACATTACCCTTTGTCACCAGACTGGACATTAAGACAACAGAAACATTTTGACAAGAACAGGCAAGTAAGTCCAACAAAGCTTGCAAATCCTATCCTCATAATTTCTCCAAAATAACATCAAGTCTGATGAATCTACACATGCGGGGGCACACAGATAAGGGGGAATGAGACAGAGCAGAGAAGTCAGGAGGAGAACGTGGAGAATTGCCTGCAAGTCAACATCAGCAGAACCAAGAACTGGTTAATGACTTTCACTGCATCAAAGAGCTTCTACGCCCAGTCATTACTCAGGGAGTGGATGTAGAGATGGTGCATTGCTACAAGTACTTTGGGGTCCACATCAAAGTCAGGCTGGACTGGCCTTGTAACACAGGAACCACATAAGAAAGGACAGGGCAGACTCTTTTTTCTCTTAGGAAACTGTGTTCCATTAATGTGGGTAGGGAGATCCTTCACATCTTCTAAAACTCTGTGATGAACACAGTGGTGTGCTGGGCCGGCAACATCACTTCAAGAGAGACCCACCAAATCAACAACTAAATTAAAATGGCAGGCTCAGTTGTATGATGCACTCTCGATCCCCTAGAGGTGGAAGTTGAAGAGAGACTGAAGACAGCGCTGAGTGCCATTATGAACAACGCTGCGCATCCTCTCTCTGAAGCACTAACAGTACAGACTTTCGGCCAACTCATTTTTCAGCAGAGGTTTGTCAAGAAACATAACTTTGGCTCCTTTATACCAATGAAAATACGTCTGTATAGTGTGTTACTGCAACTGTGACTGCCAAATCAACGTTTTCTTTTTAGATATTATGGTGTGTGTATACGGACTATACATACTAGTTTGTTCAATGAAGAACTGAAACATTAATTTAGGGACCATTCCTGTAGAGTCAACAAATGTAATCATGGAAAAATTTATTAGGATATTTTGTACGTAAGAAAATATTTACAAGTATAAATTTCATATTCAAAAGTACCATGATATTAAATAACAAAAAAAGGCAACAATGGAAAAAAAACCTAAATTTGCCATGTTTCATCGAATGTAAATTACAGATTATTGCAATTTTGTCCTAATAAATGAATGATCATAAGTACCCTTATGCAGAAAATAAATAAGAAAAGCCCATTGGTACATAGTATCATTTCCTTCTTGGGCTATAGGACCTGGTTTCTGGGAATCCACTACTTGCGAGTTGCAACTCCACCGTTGTTTGTGAAAGCTGAAACACAAAAGCAGACACAGTTGTCAACGTTGACAAACATGTAGCCAGTGCATTTTACGTGTCACAGTTTTCTAAATATTCTTTAAGTATGAAAAACAATAAAACATCAATACACGTGGATTTTTCACTTACCAGTATAAAAACTGACAATGCACACTGTTCAAAATGACCCAAACAACAGCAACTAAAGCAATGATATCATCGTTCTTATGCTTTGCAGGCAGCAATTTGTCACGCTAGATAGTACGGCAGGTATACTTTCTTAAAGTGCTAAAGAGGCCCTATATATATGGTGCTAATTGCTAGCAACAAAGACTTGCCGTAAAACTTTTCTTCTTAAGTGGTATGTTGACGATTCTGAAAAACGACAAAATGGCTCACGTAGTACAGGGTGGGCCATTTATATGGATACATCTTAATAAAATGGGAATGGTTGGTGATGTTAACTTCCTGTTTGTGGCACATTAGTATATGTGCGGGGGGAAACTTTTCAAGATGGGTGGTCACCATGGTAGCCATTTGGAAGTCGGCCATTTTGGATCCAACTTTTGTTTTTTCAATAGGAAGAGGGTCATGTGACACATCAAACTTATTGGGAATTTCACAAGAAAAACAATGGTGTGCTTGGTTTTAATGTAACTTTATTCTTTCATGAGTTATTTACAAGTTTCTCTTTGTTTACAGCCATTGACATGTCGCAGAGGTTAACACGTGAGGAGCGGATAGAAATTGTGTTGATGTCTGGTGAACGCAGTAACCAGGTCATTGCAGCAGATTTCAATGCAAGACACCCTACGAGACCACCCATCTCCCATGCTACAGTTAGCAAACTGCTTGCTAAGTTTCGTGAAACTGGTTCAGTGTTGGATTTGCCAAAATGTGGACGCATGAAAACTGTCACTAATGAAGAAACATCAGTGGCTGTCCTAGCTTCATTCAGCAAGAGCCCACAGCGTAGCACTCGCCGCATGTCACTGGAGAGTGGCATTAGTCGAACATCCCTTCGGCGGATATTAGCTACTCACAAATGGCACCCTTACAAACTCCAGCTACTGCAGCATCTCAACGAGGATGACCCAGATCGGCGCACTGAATTTGCAGAATGGGCAAAACAAAATTGGAACAGGACCCTCAGTTTACGCAGAAGATTTTGTTCAGTGATGAGGCAAACTTTTATGTGAATGGTGAAGTTAACAAACAAAACCACCGCTATTGGTCTGACACTAACCCACATTGGATAGATCCCTCCAAGACTGTTGGAACAAAAAATTGATGGTATGGTGTGGTATATGGGGTACAAAGATAGTGGGGCCATTCTTCATCAATGGAAACCTCAAGGCCACTGGATATGCGAAATTGCTACATGATGATGTGTTTCCCTCTTTATGCACTGAAGCTGGCACGTTCCCTGAGTTTTTCCAGCAAGATGGTGCACCACCACATTATGGGTGTCAGGTCCGAGCATTCCTAGATGAACAGTTTCCTGGAAAGTGGATTGGTCGTCGTGGGCCAGTTGAATGGCCCCCAAGGTCTCCCGATCTGACCCCTTAGACTTTTATCTTTGGGGTCATCTGAAGGCAATTGTCTATGATGTGAAGATACGAGATGTGCAGCACCTGAAACTACGGATACTGGAAGCCTGTGCTAGCATTTCTCCTGCGGTGTTGCTATCAGTGTGTGAAGAGTGGGAGAAGAGGGTTGCATTGACAATCCAACACAATGGGCAGCACATTGAACACATTTTATAAGTGGTCAGAAACCTGTAAATAACTCATGAAAGAATAAAGTTACGTTAAAACCAAGCACACCATTGTTTTTCTTGTGAAATTCCCAATAAGTTTGATGTGTCACATGACCCTCTTCCTATTGAAAAAACAAAAGTTGAATCCAAAATGGCCGACTTCCAAATGGCCACCATGGTCACCACCCATCTTGAAAAGTTTCCCCCCTCACATATACTAATGTGCCACAAACAGGAAGTTAATATCACCAACCATTCCCATTTTATTAAGGTGTATCCATATAAATGGCCCACCCTGTAGAATACCTATTAAAAAAATTGTCTTGTGAATATAAAAAAATAAGAATGTATATGAATGCTGATAAGATAGGAAAGATGTGAATGGGTTTGTGTAACGCTCTTCACTGAAATAAAACCAATGATGACAAATTGAATGAACTGCATTGATTGAAAGCATGTCAGATTTTAGAAGGGGGCGTCAAGCTAAAGTTAGAAAATGGGATTTATCAGAAAATGGAATGAAAATTAACAAAATTGATGTCATTTCTCAATGTAGTCTCCACCATTCCAGCACAATAAAAGGTTTCATCTCGTCCTCGCCGCCACTTGTGCACCGCTTTCTTCATGTTGTCATCTGTCTTGAATCAACAACCACCCAGATGTTTTTTTAGTGGTCCAAAAAAGGTGGAAATAACACAGTGACAAATCTGGCGAATAAGGAGGATGTGGCAATACCTCAAACTTCAGTTTCTCCAGACAAGCCTTGGTGTTCTTAGCAGTGTGTTTGTCATTGTATTGCAGCAAAAGGACTCTTTGAGACAGCAGTCCCCACCACTTGAATTGAATAACAGGCTTCACATTGGTCTCCAGCAAGTCACAGGAAATTGCACTAGTGACTGAAGAACCCGTCAGCATGTAGGGTTCGACAATAACTCGGATGTATGAGTGGTGGCAAAGACAAGACAAAACCTTTTTGTTCTGCTGGAATCCAGGCAGGTGGAGCAAGTGGACTGAGAAAGGTGGGGACGACATTGAGAAATGACAGTATCAGTTTGTTAAGTGTAATGTGGTGTTATGGGTCCACAGCTCGTTGAGAAAAGGCCATTCATTTTAAATAATCACCGCACTGCGGCCGTGAGGGCGTTGTTGTAGCGAGCCGCGGGGCAGTCGTCGATGTGGGCGTTTCTCACCGTGTGCACAGGTGAGGAACTGCCCATATTCGTGATTGCTCCCGTAGCTAATGCTACAGCTGTGATGGCCCCTCACGTTTTAAAAAGAAGCGCGAGTCGGTGTGAGGGGGGGGAATGGAGAGAGAAAAAAGGAAAGGAGAGGACGGAGGTTACCGGGAGCAGGAGAGGAAGCAGGCGGTGCGTGAGTGTGGTGAGCGCGTGATCGAGCGCTCGTGGACAGCTGCGTGAAAGCTGGGTGTTAGGCCGACACCCAGGTGTTTGTGTTGATGTCGCTCCCGCTGAGCGATCAGGTAGCGGGAGTGACCAGGGAAGGCGACTGGCCGCAGAGAGGCCATTGAAAGGCAGCGGAAGTTGGGAGACTTGGTGGTGGGAATCCCCAACGTGAGCGACCTGGCCGTTGGTGGAAACCAAGTTCTCCGGGACTGGGATGAGTGCCATACCGGAGCCAGGGATCGGGAGGTCTCCAGTCTCGTGTGTGTGTCTAGAAGAGGGCAGCTGCAAAGAGCGTCTTGCCTGCTGCTTGGCCCAAACGGGCTAAGCAGGTGAGACGCTAACAGAAAATAAGCACGGAGCTTGTTTTTTGTTTTTAAGACTGCTTCCAAGAGAAGATTTTAACCTCTGGTTTTAAGGATGTGTTTTTTTCTATTTATTGGTTTTATCCCCCACGTTCTTTTATGGATTATTTGATGAAGAATTTGAATTGAAACTGCACTATTTATGGAACACTGTTTTTGTTGACTGTTTTTAATAAAAGCACTTTTGCATTTTTTACCTTCCCCTTGCTCAGTAATTTGCCTCCATTGACTAGCTCACTCGGTAACATTATCGACGGTGTTGGGTTCATGGGTTCCCAAACAGCCAAGGGAGCGTGGAGCCAGAACCCACATCGTCACAGGTGTATCCCATTTTCTAACTTTAGCTTGACTCCCCCTTGTATATAGGTCGTTTGCCATACTGGTTTGCTGCTGCTACTGCAGTCGAATATTGACAAAGCTCCTCAACAAATGGTTGAAATATTTTTAGGGGAAGATGATGAAAATCCTGAAATTAAAATACCGTACACCTTACAAGGCATCCAGTGACAAGAATCTAGACACATGGACTTCTTCATTAACTATTTTCAGAAAGTTGCCATTTTTAATCCATTAATGTATTCATACTTTAACCGTATTCCCTTTGAATTTTGGGTTGGATTTTAGGTGATTACCAATTTGCCTTAAAATATTTTCTGTTTTTCCTAACATGAGAAATACTCATGAGAAATATTTTGCTGTACAGTATGTCACACTTTTTGCTACATATTAACTTAGCAATTTGAGAACCCCTGTATGCTATTTTTATTTTGCTATTACAGGTTAAGCAATTTGAAGCAATCAGACAAAAAAAGCATTGCCTTGTGAGGTACGTTTGTTATGATATAAAATAACAGTCTGCGTTGGAAACCAATATGCATTGAATCTTGTGCACCATTTATAAGTACAGTGCTGAGCTTTCGATAGCTGAAGAAATGTAATTTCATGCTAAGACATTCCGAGATAATCTGCTAAAAACAGCTCCCTTATCTTATATATAAATGTCTACACGTGGAAGTGTGTGTGTCTGTCCAGCCTGGAAGGGAGAGGTGGAGTCGGTCGGGGTTAGGGCTCCACCTGCGAGGAAACAGAAAACTCACTTAGCCGCTAATAACACAAGCGGGGCCAGCACGGTGGCAAAACGAGACCTCAAAAAGAAGGAAAAAATCGCTTTACATCAGCAAAGTGGTATCTCTTTTACTTTTCCTCCTGCCGTTAATACACAAGGTGAGAAGAGTGCATCAGCAAAATGAAACTTGCTAGGAGAGAGGTGCCCAGAATAGTTCCTTTCAATTACCTGACATCTCTACATTTCAATTTTTTTTTTTTCCTGACGATTTTGATAGTTTCTAAGAACCCGAGCTTTTTACAGCACAGGCTTACACAACTAATAAATAAATAAACACCAGATGTATGGACCCCGGGTTCATGCAAAGAGCCTCATAGTTCTGAAAAAGGTCTGACAGGTTTTAACGACAACATTGAATTAATAACATGCTACTTATTTAGTAAGTTAATTTCTTGAATTAAATTGTATACAGTAAAATTAAAATAGAAATGATCTGTTGTGAAACTCACAGTAGCCTCTTAAAATCCATTAAGCAACTACACGAGCCTATCTGGCAGAGCAGTATTTCGTAAATGAGAAACAAATTTTAAATAAATGAGTACTCTACTTAGCTTTGTTATCTTATTGGAACACAAACATACCGAAATATTTTACAGGTAATTTCGGTGCTGGATTAATAAAAACTACCCATGAACCTCACCATATCCAGAAGAATATCGATCTTTAACTTCAACAAGTTGTTTTCCTCTTCTAACTGTCGGTTTCTCTTCTTTAGGCGCTGTGCATCTTTGTGTATTACGCCTTCATCTGCTTCTGTAATAAGCAGATACAGCCATTTGCACACACAAATTTAAACAGTACAAGTTTATTGTCAGTTACGCTCCCACCAAAACACTTGTGAATTCTCAAAATGAAAATAAATATCACCTAAAGATTAGTAGTCTAATGAAAAATCTAACTAGAGCTAACCTAAGAAATGACTGCGGGAATGCGAGATAGAAAATCTCTCGGCCTTCTAGTAAAGTCTCTGTCTTCTGAACGGGCCTTTCAAATTAGATAAGCCTGGCATTCTTGTTCAGGGTGGAGTTATTCATTTTTTTAAATGTAATTATATTTACTAATTTCCACTCATTATTTGGTGCAGTTGAGTCTTGCATAATAACAATGTCAATGGCTCTAGCGTTTCTTTACTTTCTTCAATATTGTTACCCTCACGATGCTGTATACTTCCACCTGAATTTGCATTTTTCATTAAAACTGCACAGTTGCTTTCCATCTTAAATGGTTGTGCGATCCTCTTGTCCCAGTTATAGACTGTGAATATTTAATGATACTTGTACTTGTGTAAGAAAAAAATTACAACACTGGCCGTTTTTTCGATAGATAGATAGATAGATAGATAGATAGATAGATACTTTATTAATCCCAAGGGGAAATTCACACTGTTATTAAACTATAAGAGTTGTAAACATTGGCGGAAAATACAATTTGCACTGGTTACATTAAGAATTCTTAAAGCTGTAAAAACTGTACAGATTCTTATGTTCTGGTTGTAACTCGAGTCCCAGGAGTGTTTCAATGGTTTAACGTATTAGTGATTTTAGCATACCAGGACCAGGATGCAGTGGGCTACTTGCTGGGTACTAAAGGACATATTAACACAAAAGCATTGTTAAATTACGAATAAGCCAAGAAGAAATAAAAAATTAAAACATTGTTCTGGGAAAATATATTTGAGCTACAATTAAAACCCTATCATGGATTACTAGATATGTTATTTAAAATGAAACTGGGATATCGCACACTGGCAGGTGGCACTATAGTTACTGAATATGGGAGCTTCATGTGTAACTCTAGGAGTCTCTTTGTCCTCCATAACCAAGTCAAGCTCAGCACACACCTCCTACCTCTGGTCATATGTTTATCCCTAATCAGTGATACTTCATGTTGTAATTTAGCTGTTGTATATTTCCCACATTTTCAAGTGTTTCAGACACTAACCATGTTAAAAAGTGTGAATTTCTTATTTAAAAGTATTTGTCATTGCTTTACAAGATATACTGTGAAGATAAATAAGACAAAGAAAACAGATTCCTTTGAACACAGCTAGAAAGGCAGGGTGCTAACACTGCTGCCTCACAGTATGGACACCAGGATTCACTCCCTGCGTGGAGTTTGCATTTTCTATCCATGTTTGGGTGGTCCGGTGTATTCCCACAGTTCAAAGAGATGTTAGTATGGTAGACTGGAGATGCTAAATGCCCTCTTCTACACAGTGGTGTAGAATGTAGAATTATTATGTAAAGCACTTTGAGCTACTGTTTGTATGAAAATGTGCTATATAAATAAATGATGTTGTTGTTGTTGTGGTGTGCTGGGGAGGCAGCATAAAGAAGAGGGACACCTCACGCCTGGACAAACTGGTGAGGAAGGCAGGCTCTATTGTAGGCACAGAGCTGGACAGTTTGACATTTGTGGCAGAGTGACGGGCGCTGAGCAGACTCCTGTCAATTATGGAGAATTCACTGAACAGGATCATCTCCAGACAGAGGAGCAGCTCCACTGACAGACTGAGGAGACCCCACACTATGTGACTCTTCAATTCTACCATAGGGGTAAACATTAACATTATACAAAGTTATTGTCTGTTTATATAGTTGTCTGTTTTTATAGTCATTGTTATCACTCTTTAATTTAATATTGTTTTTATCAGTATGCTGCTGCTGGAGTATGGGAATTTCCCCTTGGGATTAATAAAGTATCTATCTATCTAAATTGGCCCGTGTGTGTGTGTATGTGTTTGGTGTGTGCATTGAGTGTACTCAGCCTAGAATGGACTGTTGCCCTGTCCAAGGATTATTCCTGCCTTGTGCCTATGCTTTCCAGGACAGGCTCCAGCCCTCTGCACCCCTACTCAGGATTAAGCAAGCTTAGAAAATGGCCTGGTTAGGTATGATATGATACACAGCTTTGGTTATTTAGAGCTGGGTTTGTTTGCAATTTAAATAAAATGTAACCTAACAGATGCATAAGGAAAGTCCAGTTTTTTAGATTTACCTGCAACCCACTGGCCATCTTCAAACTTTAGGATCTGGTCACCAATTTTCATACTTGGAGAACCATATTCAAGTCCTAATTCACTTTCCCTGACTGAACGTTCCAACTGCCAATGAAAAAGGAAGAAAACGGATTGTAAAGATATTGTCAAAATAATATATTTCAGCTTTATTACGAGTTAAACAAACATTAAACTAATAAAGTCAGAATGCAATTAGCATTTTTTTTATTATTCCCTACTCAGTTTAAACATCTACAGTATGTCACTCCACCACATAAAAAAACACATCCTCTCAGTTTTCGTCAGCAGACATTTGTTCCAAACACTTTGTAATATTTCCTTTACACATCCATTTTTCATATGCACCTTTTTCACGATCCTAATAGTATGTGGCACAACAGGAGAACAATCCCCAGCTTGACCATTCCAGGGCACAAATCTACTGTACAGTCACTCGCATTGGGTCAATTAATCATTAAGTTAACAAGCACAGGACGTCGGCGCTATATGAATATAACTGGATCGGCAATAAACTGATTATATATATATATTTCAATACAGTCATTCAATTACTGGTATTTTAGCACTCTGCTTCTTCCAATGCGTGATTTAAAATCTGCCTCAGGAGCACAGATTGCAAGGTAGGAACCAATTGTCAATGCAACAGTGAGCAAACCAACTTTATGAGACTACAATTAGAGTTGCAGATTGCACTATGCCACACATTCTTGACATATTTGAAAAAAGAAGAAGACCTAAATCTCAAAAAGATGAAGAACCGGCAGTAAACTTGCATCCCGAGACAAAACTACTGGAACATTTACCGTATGGAGACTTGACAAAGATGCCGATCTTCGTGGAGGGGTCTTTTTGGGACTGAAGGCATTTCCAAAAAGTGGCATAATTTAATCTATTGGTTTCTTCTTATCTAAATGTAAAAACACATTAAATTATACAATAAATAACATATACACATACAGACATTTTTGAATGGATACAGAACATGACAAGTTAAAAGAATGTTACGTTCACCAGAAATGGAAATTATTAAGCAGATACCAGGAAAGTACCCGGCTACATTCATTTTTAAATTAGACATATGATTTCAAAACTTAACACAGTATGCCTGCCCTAAATGCGTCAGGCAGTGTTGCAACTGAAAGCTAATAAAAAAAAAATACAATCAGATGCACCATTTACCATGTTTATTACATATTTTTAAGCTCTGCGATTTGGCTAGGCTAATAAACATGACTGCAGTTTCTCTTTTTCGCATTAAGGCAACTAAACTGAAGAAATAAATGTAAACAATAGGCTACGAGCTCTCTCACAGGAATAACCGTAGAAATGAAATCGATATAAGCTATACATATATTTGTTTAAGGAGAATGAAGCAAACATATTATATACCATTTTTATATTCTGGAAATGAAATAAAAACAGACAGTAAATAACTGCTCACCCTTGTCAGCGCCAGGCTAGCCAACGTCTTCAAACTCCTAGCGTCACGGGGACTCGACCACTTACATTCCAGGGGGTGTCGTTTATACAATCATAATTTATATATGGCTATTATCATAAAATATAAATCTGTTTTAAATAATATATAAAACAGTAATGAGTATTTATTATTTAATGGTAATTTATTATATCTAATTTATATTTCTACATTTGTTTTAAATTCTCAAAGTTCTCCCCTCTGTCCTAAAATATCGTCCCAACGGCCTCATGTCACCATAGAGACAGCGTTACGCTCAATAGTCCGTGTAGGAACGATATCAAGAACTAATGGTTCCGCAAAAAATGGTTAGATAAAGCATTACGGGATATTTTGAAGCGCGTAGAACACATTACACGATATTTAAATCCCAATTTCTTTTCAGCAAAGTATTTGCCTTCTTCTGTATACATAAACCTAACAGAACGATCAGAGAAACGAGTAACGGTCACATATTTTTTCTTTATTTATTTTTGGTGACGCGGTTTCCTGGGCTACTGTTGACGCCTAGCTTGCTTTTGCACATGCGCATTAAGAATACCGCGCCAAGCGCATTTCTGTAAGGGCGGAGTACTCAGGGTTGCCAGATGAGGGGTTTTCACGCCAAACTGGCCTGTGTGGGGAAATATTTAATTTGGCGCTGGGGGTGGCAAACCCCGTCAGTAATCGACATATCCAAAACTCTTGTGATTGTCAACAGCGCCATGCATTGGGATGGTCCATAGCGCTATTAGGAGGGTTTACATCTGTCACTGGGCTGGGAATATTTGTAGGACTTGGCAACCCCGGCATGCCAAATGGGTTTAACACCAACGCCAAGACAGTAGCATTGTATCTTTTTCTGAATGTGTATTCAGTTAATGTCATACAGTCACTTTTTGGGTAATCTTAGTGTAACCAATATGAAATATCTGCAGATTTCTGTCACCAATTTAATTACCAGGTTATTCTTTTCAGTGCTTTTTCACTCATCTCTGTAGTAACTGATTTGATTTCAGCGGCATGTCTCGTTTACGACAGCATAGAGATTGGATGGTCCAGTTCTATTCTGTTCAAATATTATTGTTAGGTGGACGCCTTTATCCAACGTGACTTACAACATTTGCGATATAATTGGTTTCATTTCTTTTTGTCTTTGCACTTGGAGCACAGGCAGGTGAAGTGATTTGCTCAAGGTCACACAGTGTTAGAATTTGAATATTCAACCTCATGGTTTGAAGTCCAAAGGCTTAACCACTGCGCCAGACTGCAACAAATATTTTTTTCAAGCTGTGAAAGAAGAGAAAAGTAATGAGCCTGGACAAACATGTACGTCTCCTGAAAAGGCATCCAAAAACATTTTGAATGTTTTGTTCATAAGGGCCCTACCTATCAGTGGACAGGTACAGTTGTAATTGTATACAGCCATTATTAAATTAGTTGAGATGAATCATGGAAACTGAAACTAATTACTCTGCTATCATGGGGAGTGAGAAAGCCTAGACGGGAGTCGCTTATTTGCCAAGGATGGTATTACTTGGTCACTTTAGGTGCTGCCTCTGATAGCCACCATGCTTTGGTATCATGGAATTTTCTAAATATTGTGGACACCAGGGAGCAAACCAGCTCCTCAAACACCTAATACAAGTAGGCTTGGGACACAAGTTAAAAGCCAGAGAGTCTTTTATTTGTGGGGAACTCTTTGAAGCAAGCGTTTCCCACCATCACAGCCACAAGTATATGAAATCAGCACAATATGCACAATAAAGCAACAGTACTTTGTCTTCTCTCTGTCTCTGTCTCTCTTTTCATCACTGCCTCCTTCACACCTCCACGCAAGCTTTGTCCACCACCTCCCGACTCTGGCTCTGGCAGTCCCTTTTATATTAGCCGCCCCAGAAGTGCTACCAATCTTCCACAAACATGGTCTTTCAGCACTTCCAGGTGAGGCGGAAACCCCATGACATAGGGGCTCTCCAACACTGCAGGTCTCCCTGGTGGCCCCCAGAGGACTACAACGCCCCATATGCCTTGCGGGCACCCATGTGGACTTCTGAGCCTGGGCTCACTGGCCCTGCACTTTGACCTCCAAAGGTCATGTGGAAACGTATTAATACAATGTACTAGAACATTCAGGAACACACCTGCCATTCTTGTGTGTTTTTTTGTAACCAGCCAGCCTTTCCTAACATTACGATCTTTCTCAGTTTTTGAACCCTGGGAGTGTGACACAGTCCATTACTGTTATTTATTTATTTATTGTAATATCAGATCGTTCAAAGTCACAATTAGATCCACGCATGGCCTTTGTTATAGTTTTAAGTTTACCTGCTTACCCTGTACACTACGCAAAACAAAATTCACAACTTGCTCATATGCACAAATTTAAATTTATTTCAGAAGTCTTTAATGATTACATTTTTACACAATATTCTGGTTTCATGGTATTTTACCAATAAGAGATGAACAAACATTTTTTAGCTACACACATAGACAGCTGGCATATCCTGCAGCAAGGAAACATTTCCAGTGTCTAGGCCACAGATGCAGACAGGCATCTCTATCATCTTCATTTTCAGGAATCTCGTCCACCAGACGTCTTAAACGTGACCAGTTTCCTTGCTGATTTCCAAGGCTCATTTCATCCGGATATACCAGAAGGTGGGCGAGCTGAATCAGCTATGTAGGTTGTTTTTCCTTGGGTATGCAAGGAGCGTCTTCTTTACCAGGTCTGCCAGGATGACTGGCCAAGCTGGATGTGTAGAGGAGTCTGAAAAGGTAACGTGAAAGTTCATTAGAAAGGTGGCTGGTGGCAAGAACACTCAAGATAATTAATAATGTACTGCACAAATTACTTAAGCACACATATAATGTATAAAGAAACAGATGCGTCTGCTGTAATGAATGGTGCAGTGACATCACTATTCGGTTTTAAAATGGAGTGATTGAAGCAAACTGTTGTGTGTTAGAACATCAGAACACTCTAGACAAGAACAGGCCATTCAGCCCAACGAAGCTCACTTCATTCTTAAAAAACATCAGGTTTAATTTTAAAACCCCTAAAGTCCTACTGTCTACCACACTACTTGGTCACTTATTTCATGTGTTTCTGTGGTTCCCTGCATAAAGAAAGGCCTTCCCAATGTTTGTGTGAAATTTACCCTGAACAAGTTTCTAACTGTGTCCCCATGTTCTTGATGAACTCATTTTAAAGTCACAGTCTCGATCAGGGTCAGGTCAGGTCAGGTTGGGGAGCATGCACTGCTACAGCACCCACCCACTTGACAAAACGCTTGGGATCCTGGTTGGCAACACCCCCCAGGCAGAAACGGCCCAGCCCAGTCCCACCCTTCGGAAATGACCCTCTATCTGCTGCTGCCAGGTGTTATGTGGGCGTCCCCTTGGCCTGGTTCAGCCACACAGTGAAGATCCTGCAAGCTGGGGAATCATGCCACATGGCCGTAGTGCCATGACTGAAGCTTCCTCGCAATGCAAGTAATGTGCTTCATTCAGGACTCCATGAGCAACACAAAGTCAAACCAACGGTACCCAAGGATTCTCCGAAGAGACACAGTACCGAAGGAGTCCAGTCTTCATCTCAGATCACTGGATAGCATCCATGACTCTCAACCATATAGTCAGACAGGAAGCACCAGGACTCTAAACACCTGGACCTTTGTCCTTTTGCATACATATCGGGGGCCATCTTACAGTCTCGATTCACTGGACTAATTCCCTTCATAATTTTAAACACTTCAATTATGTCTCCTCTTCATCTTCTTTATTTTTAAACTGAAAAGGCTCAGCTCTGTTAATTTTTCCTCATAATTCATTCCCTGCAGCCCTGGAATCAGCCTCGTCACTCTTCTCTGGCCGTTTTCTAGCACTGCTATGTCCATTTTGTAGCCTGGAGGCCAAAGCCACACACAGGACTCCAGATGAAGCCTCACCAGTGTGTTATAAAGCTTGAGCAGAACCTCCTTGGACTTGTGCTCCACATATCAAGGTGCTATATAACCTGACATACTGTTAGTCTTCTTACATAGCACTATGTGTAGTGATCCTGATCGACATACCACACAAACTCCATGATACACAATGCAAGAATGACAAAGGCAGAGAAGTGTGTTCTATGCCGACAGACAAGGCGATCATCAAATATAACTTTCATTTATACGCAAACTTCACTTTTAAGTCCTTACATCAATGTTTGGTTGAAGAGCACTACTGACAAAGGGTAGATCAGAGCCGTATTCACTATGGGATAGTAACTTTTAATAATAAGAACAAAAGAATGTGTGGCCAAAATAGAAATGTTCAGCTTAAAACCCCATTTGTTTGAAGACCAGAGTTTTGCACGTTTCCTAGTTACAATAATAATCTTAACTAGCCAACCCACGGCGTACCATACGCTGCATAATCAGGGCGGTTTTTTAATGATTTTTAAGCACAGGGAGAAAATTAACATTTGAAAAATCAGAAATGTAATAAATCAGCAAGAAAAGCAACATTGTAACAATGCACGGAAAGAACCAACACACAATCGTCTGTGCGGCGCTCAGGCGCGGAGGGTGGAACGGGAGGAGAAGAGAAGGACGTCCACTCCGCTGCCTCCGTCATGCTAGTCTGCTGATTTCTCGTCCAGTATGCACTGCCTGCTCATGTGCCCACCTCCAACTCGTCACTCGAGTCGTTGTCGTCTGTGCACAGTCCAGATGCAGCTGTGACTCACGTAGACTTTTCATTGCTCTGTGCGGTTTTGACTGCCTTTCTATATATAATCAACCAAGACACCCGACCATGGTAGTAGCGAGGTGGGAGGGCGGTGTGTACAAAGTGCAGGAGCATCGAAGAAGACGCATGTTTGTCGCAGATGTGAATTGCTGTATGTAGCGTGTAAAACAGTTTACTATGGTGCACGCGGTCGTGCGTCATAACCGAAAACTCGGTTTTTAAAGACTGGTTACTTCATTGTGTATACGACTGTAGGTAAATGAAAAGATGTAACTCTGGAGAGGGCAACATACAACACAGCGTTTTACACGCTGCATAAAGCAATTCACATTCGTGACAAATTGTTTTACACGCTGCATACAGTGATTTATATCCGCGACAAATATGAATCTTCTTAGATGGTGCTGTCACGTCCACCCACGCTCTCGAAGCACATACACTGCCTGGTCATGTGCCCGCTCGCAAGAGTAACTAACAGAGACTCGCCCACCAACTGTAAGACTATGGGATACTCCTCGCAAACTACTCTACACGCCGCATACAGCGATTCACATCTACGACAAACAAACTGTTTTACACAGTGCATACAGCGATTCACAGCCGCGACATGATTTATCTTAGACGGTCCTGTCACGTCCACCCTCGCACTCGAAGCATACACACTGCCTGGTCATGTGCCCGGTCGCAAGAGCAACCCGAGTCTAAGACCATGGGAAACCCCTCGGAAACTGTTTTACACGCTGCATACAACGATTCACATCCATGACAAACAAACTGTTTTACACGCTGCATACAGTGACTTACATCCGCGACAAACATGCCTCCTCTTAGATAGTCCTGCCGCGTCGTGTGGTGCCTCTGTGTGAACCGGTCAGGCACAGAGAAGGTCAGCTGCTGAGAGAGCATCTCGACTGTTGCAGGGCCTGCATTGGTGAAGCAGGTAAGACGGTAATGAAACAGAGGCACAGGGCTTATTGGTTTTTAAAGACTGCTTCCTTCATTGTGTTTTAACCTTAGTTTTAAAGGATTGGTTTAAGGATCCCATGGGATACACCTCACAAACTGTTTTACACGCTGCATATAGCGATTCACTTCCGCGAGAAACATGCCTCTATGAACAGTCAACATGGCTTAGAGCTGCATGTGGACTCTACAACAGATGAACATAAATGATGCCAGTTTTCCTGTGTCATCGCGTCCGAGTTGGTGGGCGTGGTTCTGTGAGTTGTCGTCATATCCAATGGTCTTAGAGTTGGTGGGCGTGGCTCCTTCCTGCGTGTGCCATGGGCGTATCACTTGTCGGCGGCTTAGTGAATCCACGCCCCTTCCGGCGTGCTTTCCATGGTTGTCTTGCCTTAGTGAATTATATATATATAGATAATAGACAGATAAACGTGACATTCTGTATGCGGAAGCCTACAGAATAAATTCTGGATTGGAGCTTTTGATAGTGCTTTGGATTGCATGTTTAAATTTGAATTTTCAGAAATTTTATTTGCATCATGTCGCATGGCTATTTGAAACACAGAGGGGCAGAGTGGGATTTTTAAACTTGAGGGCACACATGTCTGACATTAGTACTGTTCTTTATTTAAGTCACAAAGAGCCTTTTCCTTAAAAAAGAGTGGATGTTTTGCATTTGTGCAAACAAAAATAGGAATCCCCTTTTTGAGTCTTGGTTGTATTTACTTTAGGTGTGTGAGAATATTTAAAAGACACACACAAGCATAATCAAGCAAATATTGACAGCAAAATTCAACCTATTTTATAACCTCAACATTGATATTTATGAATGGGTTATCAGGTAAGGTGGTGGTAAAGAGGGGTCAATCCACCATGTTCTTAGTGCTTGATTTTAAGGGCCAACTTGGTATTTTGAAAAACAAATAAATACTGGGACATTATGGTCCTAAGATGTGACCAGAAAAAAAAAATTAAAACTTAATTATAAGTTAACTGAGAACAAACCAAAAAGAAGAGGGATATAGGAGGGGAAGTCAAGCTAAAGTTAGAAAATGGGATTTATCCGAAAATGGAATGAACCTTAACAAGACTGATGTAGTTCAGTGTAGTTTCCACCCTTCTCAATGCACTTGTGCCACCTGCCTAGAAATGCCTCAATTCCAGCAGAATAAAAGGTTTTGTCTCATTTTTATTCACGTCGTCATCTGTCTTGAATCAAAGACCACCCAGGTATTTTTTTTAGTGGTCCAAAATGGTGGAAATCACATGGTGCCAAATGTTTTGAATAAGGAGGATGTGGAAATACCTCAAACTTCAGTTTCTCCAGGCAAGCCTTGGTGTTCTTAGCAGTGTGTGTGTCATTGTCTGGCAGCAAAAAGTACTCCTTGAGACAGCAGTCCCCGCCGCTTGGATCGAATAGCAGGCTTCACATTGGTCTCCAGCAAGTCGTCACAGGAACTTGCACTAGTGACTGTAGTACTCCTCGGCATGTAGTGTTCGACAATAACTCAGGTGCATGAGTGGTTGCGAGGACATGACCAAACACTTCCAGGCTGGTGGCGCAAGGGCATTGAGAAGGGTGGAGATGATATTGAGAAATGACAGCATCAGTTTTGTGAAGGTTCATTCCGTTTTCTAATAAATACCATTTTCTAACTATAGCTTGACTCCTCCTCGTACTTTCTATGTCAACAAGGCAACTAAATAAATGATACCATTGTAAGTAGAAATTCTGTCATTTTAAATATCAATTTAAGTTTAAAGTAAAAGAACCGTCACCCTTTACGAGCACAAAGGAAGTCTCCGTCCAGATCCTCATTTTCGTCTACGCTCTCGAGTTCTGATCTCTTGCAATTCCTTCTGCATGAGCTGTGAATCAGCAGTCATTTCTGAAAGCTGAAATATCAAAACAAAAAACACTTGGAAAAATGGGAGAGAGAGTTTCTATGTGATTTGTTATTAGGTATAAAACATTGCAATATTTCAGAAAGTGCTAACACGAACATTAACTTAGTAAGCGAGATTTAAAACATCGTTTCCACCGTGTCCGTCGTTTAGGTCAAATTTAGTGGGGTAGCAGGGTGCGTAGTATAGAACAGTTCCATATTTGTGAAGGCAATGACTATTCATAACTAACTTTTTAAGTTATACCCTTATTACTGAGCAGGTCATATATTCTTCCTGTGCAATTATAAAACATATAAAATGAATTGTACTCTGTCTTTTAAGTCCCTTTGGAAGAAGGGATCAACTAAATATACATTAATTTATCTAGCATGTGTTCCTTAGCAGCTCTGGCTTCTAAAAATGTCTCAGTTCATACAGATGGAATCAATAGGAAAATACTATGTTAACCAAACACTATTTGTGACTAATAATTTATGAAGTTCTTGTCTTGAACTTGTGTGGTGCTGAGGTATCAACCGTTGCATGGCTGCACTCGGGTCCTAATCTGGATCCTGAGTTGGTTTGTCATGTGGTGGGTGCGGCAATGTGCTGTATCAGTGTGCATTCCTAACCTAACCTTGTCTTGGATTACATCATTCATTTACAACACAAAGAATGATGTCAGTATAATAAATATTATCCTTCTTAATGTAATTAAGCTTTTATATTAGAAAAACTGTCAGTTAATACAGATACCATTTGAATAAATGATTGTTCAAATGAAATAGAACTCAATTTGCTGCCTGATTATTTTTAGTATTTATCAATCATTTACAGAATAACATTTTTGGCATTAACCAAAGCAGCTTATAAATTATGTAGCCCAAATTTATTCATATAGGCAACCTATTTTTTGTTTTTGATATACTTAATTAATCCCTGAGAGGAAATTGTCTTTTCACATGACCTTTGGTAGTCTGAGCACAGGGCCAGCCATGGTACAGCTCCCCCAAGTTTAGGGCCTTACTTGCTCAAGGGTGTCCAGCGGAGTGGGAACCCATCTGACAGTAAAGGGATTTGAACCGGCAACTTTCCAGATGCCAGCGCAGGTCCTTAGCTATCTGCTCTTTTGTTCACGGTTACAAGAGCCGGTCTCGTTAAAAGGTAAGTGTATTCAATTTTGTGATTGTCTGTTTAATGAAATTTGTGAAGAAATTAAACATTTTGCAGCATCTCACTGGCAAGAAGTCAGTCATTTTCTAACCCACTCTGTCCTGAACAGGGTTGTGGGGGTCTGCTTGAGCCTGTCCAAGCTAGGACAGGGTGCAAGGCTGGAACAAACCCTGGATAAGGTGCCATTCCATCACAGGGCAAACACACACACACACCAACCACAAACTAAGGCCAATTTAGGAAAAGTCAGTCCACCTGACCTGCATGTCTGTGGACAGTGGGAGGTCCATAGGTTATACGTTATTTCTACTTACTTATAAATAGCAAAGCCCATTTACCTGGAATATCAATGGACTTCTTTAATACCATTTTTGATCGAGGTGGCATGGTGGTGCAGTGGTAGCTTTGCTGTCTTGTAGTAAGGAGACCCGGGTCCTCCCTGTGTGGAAGTTTGCATGTTCTCCCTGTGTCTGCGTGGGTTTCCACCTGGTTCTCCGCTTTTTCGTCCCACTACCCAAACACATGCAGGATAGGCAAAGTGGCAATGTGATCTTGGCCCTAGCATGTATTTGGTGTGTGTGTGTGTTTGCTGTATCCAGCAGAGAGCGCTAGCTCCTTGGGAATGAGTTCTTTTGTGATTGCGGCGTGTTACATAACCCAAATCTATGTAAATATAAAATAAAAGGTGATACCCCTCCCTAGTGATATGGCGGTAAGAACTCACATAGGAGAAGTGACTTAGCTTTCTTTAATGTAAGGTTACGCTGCATTACAGACAAAGGAAGCCAATGGAAAAACCCAGTTTGGGAGTGGGATGTGTAGAGTCTGCCATTTTTACTGTCACAGTGGAGGGATTTTCAGGATCGGATGACGTTATCTCCCATCCATCCGTCGGCTTCCAAGGTGTGCCGGGCAATGTTCCAAGGCTTTATACTCTTTTTTCACATGCAGGCCCCCACTTAAGTGAATCATGCAATGCCAAACAAGGCAAAGAGGATACAGTTTCATGGTGACTTTGACAGACAAATAATAGTATACGACAGTCCTCAGTCTGTCTACACGTACAACAGTCCTCAGTCTGACTACACATTTCCCAGTAGTCTCTGTCTGTCTTGTCTTGTATTATAATGCTTGCCTAGCAGTTCTATGTGGTGAGCCTGTGTGCTAAATCTGGCTCTGTGTCAGTTGTGGAGGTTTATAAGATATATATGCACAGAGCACAGTGACATATTAAACTTATATTCTTATTATAGATGGAGTGGTGTGCATGTCCAGCTCCACTGTGACCCTGGTCTGGATTAAGCAGGTTAGAAAATGACATGGCTGCATATCATCTATTTATGCCTGAATCTCGAGAAGATATTGATGTCTCGTATCAAAAGCAATACTTTCAATACACATTTAATCTGTTTGAACTTAGCCATCACACATATTAAATACTATTTCTGAGTTTATATCGAAAATTTGACACAGGCATAGTGAGTAAATTTGTCACTATGACACTAATTTTGAGTAGCGAACAAATACTGAGGAGAAAGAAGAAGAAGAAGAAGAATTGAAAAGAACCGGCAAGTTTTTGCTTTATGTAACAGTTTGCTCAAACCTTGCAGGTCAAGCAACCATTTTCATTTGGATGGATATTTTAATTTGCCTTTAAAACCACAAAAACAGACGTTGAGTTTCTTAACCTTTATAGGAGACCGAGACTGCTCTTTATTAAGCATGGCACACAGATTCTGATCCAATGGCACATCCTTCTACCTCTCATGGTGTACAAAAGACTTCATCGGAACCTCACCATGTCCAGCAGAATATCTACTTTTAACTTTAAGAAGTTGTTTTCTTCCTCCAGCTTTTGGCTTCTCTGTTTTAAACGCTGCATTTCGACCTGCATGCCTTTGCCTTCCGAGTCTGAAATAGGAGCACAGACACAAATTCAGAGTGCAATCTAAAGTTTAGCGTTTGGGTCATGTTAGATGAAACGTTTCTCTGTCTGACTGGAATGAACTCTTATGCTCTTTTTCTAACTCAGTTTATCTGTTAACAGCTAAAGTAAGTTAAGGAAGTCTTGATATTCATGGCAAATTTAACAAACGTGGAGATCTCCTCTAGTCCATCATGACCATTGACAGCTTCCTCTAAACATTTAACACATTTGATTAAAGTATTGATGGACTATCAGTTGCCAATGTGATTTTGAAGATCACAGTTCCTAGATACAGATTATCAAGATAATGGAAGACAATAAGACCAGCCTGACTCTGCTCTCACCTGCCACCCACTGGCCATCTTCAAACTTAAGCACGTGGCCCCCAATGTTTATGAAGGGAGCCCCGTACTCAAGCCCCAGTTCAGTTTTCTTGACTGAGCGCTCCAGCTGCTTACAAAAAAAATAATAAAATAAAAAGAATTGTTGTTTGTGCCTTTGCACTTTTCAATTGATGAGAATGGTGGTAAGAAGTCTGTTCTCGTTAATAGGCAGCAAGAGCCATAGCAGAAATAATTACAGGACACCAGACAGGAGCAAACGCAAAGCTGGAAGATGTTGACAAGCACACTAACACACACACACGTTTTCCAAAATTTCAAAAATTAAAAAAATAATTGGATTTTTATCTTAACAGAATTTTGACTAGAGAGGGTGACGGCAGTTCATTTAACATCAGCTACTAAATACGAAACGCGGAGTGGCCGAGAAAACAAAGACTGATTTCTTCTTAGGAACCATAAAGCTCGGATTTATTCTACCAGATAGCAAGACATTCGAGTGCTTGTTTAGTAGGGGTGACACTTACAGGAAGGTCATAAGAGAATGTGGAAAACGGGAGAGCCGACAAAAAAACACTCACCATAGGGATGTTAGACAGAGATGCAGACTTTCTGGGGGAAAACTTTTTGAGACTAAAAATGCTCCCAAGAAGTGGCATGTTTGCTTAACTTTTTAAGTTTTTTATTTATTTTGCTTTCTTAAGCGACCCTAGAAGAGGTAAAGTAAGGACAGGAAATAACAGTAAGAGAATATTAACAAGTTTCATGGCAAGAAGTAACTTTGGGATCAGTTTACTCAAGTCTGACAGTTAATTGTGCGATGTGTGCAGTGGTCTCCCACCTTTCGCTCTGATTGAGGGTCTGCTCAATGGTGGGTTGCTCAGTCACTGCTTTGCACAGCAACAATTAAGACTTTGTTATTTATTTCATTTTAGTCTTTTCACTACTCTGAAGCATGTAATGGTGTGAAGAGCCTATGTATTAAAAGTATTTCTGTCTAACATACACATCGTGTGACCATAGCATATAGTTCAAAATGGAGCCTATGTATTAAATACTCTTGTTTAACAGGCATATTTTGTGACCTTAACATGTAGTTCAAAATGGAGGTCAGCACTGATCAGAAAACATACCAGTTACATTACAGTCAGTGCTGGACTGTGACACGTTTCAGACTCCCTGGGCTTTTTCCTGCACTGTTTGGGACAGCTCCATTATGTTTTTGGGGTGGGGGGTTGTACTATCTATTTACTAAAATGGTCATCGGTGGGCTCAACTGGTCATTCTTGCTGCTTTCATTTATAGATGATGACTTTTTAATAAGTAAAGATCTTATTTTTGTGCGTGTCCTGCTCCGCTTTTATTTATCTTTAATGTTCCCTGAATATCAGATATGGTATAAACCAGACATAAGGTTAGGAGCTGTCAAGAATTTTTGGGCCACCTAGCATGTACTACAGAGTTAATGAAGAACAACGTGAAAGCATACAGTATGCAGGTATTTTGATATCACTTTTTATGATTTGTTTGAGATTTGACAATATGTTCAACATGAGATGGGGGCAGCGCTCAGTTTATTTGTCACTTATGTTTGGTTATAATCAGTGGATACTCGTAAATTCTCATCATCTCTGTTCAAGTCTGTTTGCTTAAAAGAACCGATTTCCCCCATGAAATTTCAAGCATTGGGATATACTTGCAGTCGTGGGCAAAAGTTTTGAGGATGACACCAATATTAATTTTAGTTTGCTGCCTGTTTTTATGATGGCAATTTGCATCTAATCCAGAATGTTTTGAAGAGTGATCAGATCAATTTCAATTCATTGTAAAGAACCTCTTTGCCATGAAAATGAACTTAATCCCAAAAAAAACACCATTTCCACTGAACTTCAGCCCTGCCATCAAAAGGACCTGCTGACATCATTTCAGTGATCCTCTCGTTAAAATGGATGAGAGTGTTGACGAGGACAAGGCTGGAGATCACTCTGTCTTGCTGATTGAGTTAGAATAGAGAAGTGAAGAAAGCTTCAGGGTGCCCAATAAGGTCCAGCAAGTTCCAGGACCATCACCTAAAGTTGATTTAGCTTGGGCACCATCAGGGAAGACCTTGCTCAGGAATGGCAGCAGGCAGGTGTGAGGTCATCTGCACACACAGTGAGGCAAAGACTTTTGGAAGATGGCCTGGTGTATGTCAGCAAAGAAACCAAGAAAAACATCAGGGACAGACTGATATTCTGGGATTGGACTGCTGGGTCATTTTCTCTGATGAATCCCCTTTCTGATTGTTTGGGGCATCCAGAAAAGAGAAAAGGTGAGTGGTGCTACCATCAGTCCTGTGTCATGCCAACAGTAAAGCTTCCTGAGACCATTCATGTGTGGGGTTGCTTCTCAGCCAAGGCAGTGGGCTCACTCACAATTTTGCCTAAAAACACAGCCATGAATAAAGAATGGGACCAAAACATCCTCTGAGAACAACTTCTTCCAACCATCCAAGAACAGTTTGGTGACCAACAATACCTTTTCCAACATGATGGAGTACCGGGCCATAAGGTAAAAGTGATAACTAAGTGGCTCAGTGAACAAAACAGTAATAGTTGGGGTCCATGGCCAGGAATCTGCCCAGACCTTAATCCCAGTGAGAACTTGTGGTCAATCCTAAAGAGGCGGGTGAACAAACAAAACCCCACCAATTCTGACAAACCCCAAGCATTGATTAAGTAAAAATGGGCTGCCATCATTCAGGATTTGGCCCAGACGTTGATTGAGAGACAGCCTGCCAGGGCGGATTTCAGAGGTCTTGAAAAAGAAAGAAGGACCAACAGTGCAAATATGGACTATGCGCAAAAACTTCATGTAATTATCAATAAAAGCCTCTGAAACTTCTGAAATGCGTGTAATTCTACTTCAGTATACCGTAGAAACATCTGACAAGAAAATTTAAAAATACTGAAGCTTTGTGAAAACCAACACTTGCGTCATTCTCAGAACTTTTGGCCTTTTGGCCAGACAGTGGAGTGAAGGGTGGAGTGAATGATCCCCCTTGGAGTTTTTCATGCAGAGATATACTAACATTACATGGAGAAGTGATGGGACCACTTCAACCCCTGGTTATAACTGAAACGAAATATTAAGAAACAAGTCATCCTGGTGAAGGACCAGGTGGTATCCGTCCTTGGTTGCCTTGGCCTCTTTGAAGTATGAAGAAAATGAATGACAGAAAATTTACAACAAAGGACCAAAGGGTTACCAGCGGAACATTGCCCAGATCATCACATTGTCTCTGTCGGCTTGCATTCTTCCCATGGTGCATCCTGCTGCCAGGAAAAAGAAACACATGCATCCAGCTATTCACATGATCTGAAAGAAAATGTGATTTATCTGACTAGGTCATCTCCTTCCATTGCTCCAGAGTTCACTTCTAACCCCCATGTGTCCATTATAAGCGCTTCAATGATGGACACGGATCAGCACAGGCACTTTGACTGGTCTGCTACCTGTGATGCACTCTGTGTTCTGACACCTTTATTCTTATAGCCAGCATTAAGTTTTTTTTAGCAAATTGTGCTACGGTAGCTCTTCTGTGGGACTGAACAAGACAGACTAGCCTTCACTCCTGAAGTGCATCAATGGACCTTGGGCACCCATAGAACAGAGTGGTAACTCTGAGGCTAAGAATCTGCACTGGTATCTGGAAGGTTGCCTGCTTAGGTTCCATTACTGCCAGAAGGGGGCAAACTATGTTGGATCCTTACACAAGGTCCATAACCTGAAAATTGCCTCAAGAGCGCGGTACAATAGCCGATCCTGGGCTCAGATCCCCAGAGGTCATGTGAAACCACAGTACCACAATTTTCCGTTGGGAATTAATAATCCAAAAATGTCACTGGTTTTCCTTCCTTGGAGCACTTTTGGTAGATACCCACCACTTCATACTAATAACACCTTACAAGACCTGCTAATTTGGTGATGCTTCAGTCATTTAGCCTTCACAGTTTGGCACTTGTTAGAGTTGCTTATCTCCTTACACATGCCATTTTTTTCTGCTTCCAATACATCACCTTCAAGTAATGACTGTTCACTTGCTGCCTAATATATCACATCCCTTGACAGGTGCCATTGCACAGAGATAATCAAGGTGTTCCTCTTCACCTGTCAGTGGTTTTAATGTTAGGGCTACATGGCATATATGTTTATCATATTTTTATGTAATGTGTATAATTTTTCATTATTGTGTAGTTATTGACCATTGATAGCATCTTGACCAGCTGCATCACCGTGTGGTATGGCAACACTACTGCTATGAACCGCAAACGCCTGCAGAGAATGGTAAAGACTGCTGAGAAGATCACCAGGACCCCACTGCCCTCTCTGCAGAGCATCTACAACTGCAGAGTCAGCAGGAGAACTGCCTCGATCCTCAGGGACCCCACTCACCCCCAACACGAACTGTTCACACTTCTACCCTCAGGCAGGAGGTATAGACGTATGAAATGCAGGACTTCCAGGCTAAAGAACTCTTTTTTTCCCAAGGCCATTAAATAGCTGACTGGAGTTTATAACCGTGGGCCACCTCATTTTATCGACCTCACACAACTGTATTTGACTTCTCCATCACACACCTACCTGCACAATTACACTTTATACTTCTATTCTGTTCTTATACTTTACGCTGCCTCTGTTACTTATTATCTATCTGCTACTTATTATTTATGTTTATCTTTATACGTTGGTTTTGTCATTTGGTGTCGACAGCAAAGAAAGAATTTCATTCGAGAGGGAAACGTGTTTCCTTAATGAGCACATGACAATAAAGTTTAAACTTTAACTTAAACTTATTTTTCTAAATGTAGCCAAACGTTCTTTCAGGTCCCTTGTTCTTTGTGGGTGGTTCCCCAAGAGGTGGGACCACCAATCTGTCTTTATGTTTGAATTCCCCATAGCCCTTTAAAGGCTGAGGAGACCCACTGTATAATGTGGTTCATTGTTTTTTATGCTTGTTGGGTTCTCTTGTGCTTTGTACATTAGAACATTAAGAAGAGAACAGGCCATTCATCCCAACAAAGCTTACCAGTTCTATCCACTTCATTGTATTGTTGCTTTCTTGACTATTGGATTTCTGTTTTTGACCACATTTATTGGACTCTGTTTTGAGACGTTGTTTGCTCTCGGCTTGCCTTCAGGAATATCCATTTGTGCCTTATGCGATACTTTTGAGCATTTACGGTTTACAGAGCATTTCTGAATTGCATCTTTTTAAATTTAATAAAGATTCTTTATCTGTCCCATTTATATAGCCAGTCTTGCTGGTTACCCTTTCTCTGTTTGAGACATTTGCTACAATTTTAAGATTTAATTGTTGTCGTGGCCATTTTCCCTGTTTAAAGGCCTGCTCCCCTGAAGCGAGCCGGTCTCCCCTGGGAAGGGCCTGAGTCAAGAGTACCTCTGCTGGGTATACAAGCAAAGAGTTTGGCACACTCACCATCCAGTGTGGATTTCATTTGGGAAGAACATCATAACAATGGTGAAGACTTTACCAGCTTAGATTAGAATCTTTAGCTGTGTAGAACTTAAGAGACAAAGTAATTCCTTGTGGGCTATATGTACAGGAGTTATAGGGTCATTATTGTCATGTGTACAGGTTGGAGTGATGTGGAGAGTCTGGATTGGTATTAGGACTGGCAATCGGTGACCTTTTCCATTATAAGAAAACTTTAATGTCAGTGGAATGACTTAATTGTTTCTCTGTCTTGTGCTTACTGCATTCGTGATTTTACCAACTTGGACTGCGTAATTGTGAGTGCCTTACATCTAAAACAGCAGCTGAGATTGCTTCAGAGCTGTTTAATGGTGCACTACTTAAAGCTTTTCTAACTCGAAAATGATAGCCATGATAAGTGTGCTTAGCCTGCCATGTTTGAATATACTTCATATATGCTGCACTGATAGGTTGGACATTTTCAATTGTCTTCTCAGAGAAAAGCTACTTTTGAATTTGCACTAAAAAACTTGTGCAGGTGATAATAGTTTATTTACAATTTAAAATTTTTCAAGTATTAGAAAATTTTCACTGATATCCTAAACCATAAAGCCAACAATATCCAATTTAATTGCCTAAACTGAATAACAAAACAAAGAAAGATACATGAAACAATTGATCTTTATTGAACTAAATAGACAAGAAAAATCAATAAATAATCAAATAATAGCCAATTCACTAATTCATATAATGAAACAAACAAAATAAACAATTAACAGGTAATGAGGGAAAATAAAAGAAAAATACTGACAGCTAACAAACTGCTAAATATCTACACGATATTAAGAACCAAACAAATTTCAATAATAAAAGTGAACAAAACTATGCTTGGAATACTTCCAAATAAACACAGAAAATAAATGTGATAATCAAACTACTCTAAGCTAAATAACAGAGTAAGGGACCTACAGTAAGTATAAAAGATATTATAACATTCTGAATGCAAACTTGGAGGTAAAGCAAACTACCAAAATCCAAACCAGAAGGTAAATCACATTAATGCTAATGTAGACGTCCTTAAGAGGCCGACTGCTGCAAGAAGTGAAAACTACTCAGGGCCTTTGCAACATGCAGACATACAGGTGCTGGTCATAAAATTAGAATATCATGACAAAGTTGATTTATTTCAGTAATTCCATTCAAAAAGTGAAACTTGTATATTAGATTCATTCATTACACACAGACTGATGTATTTCAGATGTTTATTTCTTTTAATTTTGATGATTATAACTGACAACTAATGAAAGACCCAAATTCAGTATCTCGGAAAATTAGAATATCAATTAAGACCAATGCAAAAAAAGATTTTAAGAAATGTTGGCCAACTGAAAGGTATGAACATGAAAAGTATGAGCATGTACAGCACTCAATATTTAGTTGGGGCTCCTTTGGCCTGGATTACTGCAGCAATGTGGCGTGGCATGGAGTCGATCAGTCTGTGGCACTGCTCAGGTGTTAGGAGAGCCCATGTTGCTCTGATAGTGGCCTTCAGCTCTTCTGAATTGTTGGGTCTGGCGTATTGCATCTTCCTCTTCACAATACCGCACAGACTTTCTATGGGGTTAAGATCAGGCGAGTTTGCTGGCCAATCAAGAACAGGGATACCATGGTCCTTAAACCAGGCACTGGTAGCTTTGGCACTATGTGTAGGTGCCAGGTCCTGTTGGAAAATGAAATCTGCATCTCCATAAAGTTCGTCAGCAGAAGGAAGCATGAAGTGCTCTAAAACTTCCTGGTAGACAGCAGCATTGACCTTGGACCTCAGAAAACACAATTGACCAACACCAGCAGATGACATGGCACCCCAAACCATCACTGACAGTGGAAACTTTACACTGGACCTCAAGCAACGTGGCTGTGCCTCTCCTCTCTTCCTCCAGACTCTGGGACCTTGATTTCCAAAGGAAATGCAAAATTTACTTTCATCAGAGAACAATACTTTGGACCACTCAGCAGCAGTCCAGTCCTGTTTGTCTTTAGCCCAGGCGAGATGCTTCTGACGCTGTCTCTTGTTCAAGAGTGGCATGACACAAGGAATGTGACAGCTGAAGCCCATGTCTTGCATACGTCTGTGCGTGGTGGTTCTTGAAGCACTGACTCCAGCTGCAGTCCACTCTTTGTGAATCTCCCCCACAGTTTTGAATGGGTTTTGTTTCACAATCCTCTCCAGGGTGCGGTTATCCTTAATGCTTGTACACTTTTTTCTACCACATCTTGTCCTTCCCTTCGCCTCTCTATTAATGTGCTTGGACACAGAGCTCTGTGAACAGCCAGCCTCTTTAGCAATGACCTTTTGTGTCTTGTTCTCCTTGTGCAAGGTGTCAATGGTCGTCTTTTGGACAACTGTCAAGTCAACAGTCTTCTTCATGATTATGTAGCCTACAGAACTCGACTGAGAGACCATTTAAAGGCTTTTGCAGGTGTTTTGGGTTAATTAGCTGATTAGAGTGTGGCACCAGGTGTCTTCAATATTGAACCTTTTCACAAAATTCTAATTTTCTGAGATACTGAATTTGGGACTTTCATTAGTCGTCAGTTATAATCATCAAAATTAAAAGAAATAAACATTTGAAATACATCAGTCTTTGTGTAATGAATGAATCTAATATACAAGTTTCACTTTTTGAATGGAATTACTGAAATAAATCAACTTTGTCATGATATTCTAATTTTATGACCGGCACCTGTATTAATGATTCTTACATAAGAAGAGAAACAGGTGGCTACTCCAGCTAAATACAGACACTGGGAATTGTTTTTTTTTTTGCTTAATTTCTTTATTGAGTCACAATTTCTTTCATGCTGTGTTTAACCACTCCAGTTTACTTTAAATTGATATTATATGTCCTTTGTTCTGATTTGATGATTAAGATTTCTCTTGACTCTTATTCCTCCTCTTCTTTCAAATTCAAATCTTGAAGACCACACTCTAAAATGACAAATACTGACATAGTAATTAAATATACAGTATATAAATGTTATAAACTAAAGAGTTCCCAAGTAGGAAACTCCCAAAAAAATCCCAAAACTGCAGACTAGAGGGGAAAATACCATGAAACCCTGGCCAGTTGCAAAACAGAGCAGTGAAGAATCTTTATAAATTTAAAGGTGTATTTTAACAAAGAGCTCTAATGAAGAAAAATAAGCAGTGAGGGGCACAAAGGCACAGAAGGAAATGCTTTTGAAAGAGACACACTGGGGGCAAACAAAGTCCAAATAACATAATCCAGAAGATGAAGTGAAAAAAAACCAAAACAAAAAAAAAAAAAACAGGGCAAAGGTTCAAAAACATCCAGAAAAAACAAAAAAAAAACAAAAAAAAACACACATTATAAACTGAAGAAAATTCACTACACCACAAACACATTAAATCCACTGGCACATACATGAACTGTGGGTTTTCAGGCTGATGACAGTCCCTTAACATTGATGACCAGGTGGACCAGCCTCTTGGGAGACAGACAGACAGACAGACAGACAGACAGACAGACAGACAGACAGACAGATAGATAGATAGATAGATAGATAGATAGATAGATAGATAGATAGATAGATAGATAGATAGATAGATAGATAGATAGATTTTTCTGTGTTCGGGATTTGTGTTTCAGTTGAATGTTATTTTGTCTAATATTTAGCCTATACTGTGATTGCCTTAAACAGGAAGGTAGCACACTCCATGGTGCAGACTCCTGTGTAGATTTAGCACATTTTACCTGTGTGTTTGTGAATGTGTCCTGCTCCCTTATCCAGTGCTGGTTCATGCATTGCTCTTATTGTTGCTTATACAGGTTGTGGCTCCCAAACTATATAACTGAATTATCAAATGAGTTTGAAAATGTATGTATTGATAGATATATTTGTATGCTAAATTTGAATTGGGCTTACTTTAAATAATTAAATTTTTAATAATCTATGGCAAGATAGCACAGTAATTAGTGCTAATGCCTCTCATCCCAAGAGCCCTGGGGTAAAATCTTAGCATAGGCATCATTTCAGTTTACACAAGCCTCTTATGGCCGAATGCATTTTATTCAGTTATTGTAAGTTCTTCCAACTGTTTTAAGACATTTAACTTAAGTTGCTTGGCAAGTTTCAAGTGGTTGTTTCTGAGAAAGCATGCCCTATCTTGTAGTAATGCCTTATACAGGATTGCTTTGGAGCTGCCATCTGATGCTGCCATTATGAGTGACAAAGGAAAAAATTAATATATTATAAGTTAATTAACAATTAATTAGATATAGAAAAATAAAACCTCTTCTGAGTAAATTAAACATTTTATTTACATCATCATATTTTCTATAGTAACTCTTCCTTATTTGATGACTAAGAGATAATAGGCTAATAAAGACACATCACGGTGTACAGTTCAATACCTGAGTGTTTGAACTTTGAAGTCCTCACATGAACTGCAATCACTGCCAAGACCATCAGCAGCACTCCTGTAGAGAGTAGGCCCGTCTTCAGGTAGCACATTTTCAGCCTACCTAAGAGAAATGAATCTGGTAGAAGACCTAAAAGAAAAGAAAAACAATTTAGAGAAAGTCTCAATGCCATGAATATTCAAGACAAGATTTCAACTCAACTTTGAATTGTCGTAAGAGTTTAGTGTTTAAGTGACATGACAGAGCTATTCAAGCCTTTAGATCGCATCCAGTTGCCTCACCTTCTCTCCTGATGCTTTCCCTTAGTGGTTGTGTCAGAGAGTTGTGATTTACTTCACACACAATCTCTTCACCTGAGCTCCAAAGAGAGTCACTGATCTGTAGGGTTGAGCTGGTCCTGTATGTGCCATCATGGTTTAATGTCGGGGCTTCCTGCTGGAAAGTGCGTGTCATCTCAGGGATGGTGTGCTTCCAGGACAGAATTATCCTTGGAGGGTAGAAGCCCATAGCAGTGCAAGTTACATTCAGGATGCTGGGGGTGCTATCTGATATCTGAGAAAGGAGCTGCAGTTTGGGAAGAGCTGTGACAAATAAACAACTGGACAACATTAGAATGCTGAACTAAAATTGTGATATTAACAACAAATAGATTCGAGATTCAAGATTCTTTATTTGTCACATATACGGTTATGCAAGTACAGCATGTAGTGAAATGTGCCCTGAGTCAGCCGTGGGACTGTGCAATAATGTTAACCAATAGATAAATTAAATTAAATTAAAAAGAGCTTTCTCTATTATAAAAGAAAATCTCGAGATGAGACAAGACTATTTCCAAGAGATTTTTTCAACTCCCGCCCTCCTCTCAACCATTTACAGTTCACTGCCCACACCAACGCTTCTCTCATCTCTCATTCGTGTGAATGCTTTTGTCAGACACAGTTCCTGTGCTCTTTTACTTTTACTCAGTTTAAGTTCCCAATTAAAGAAGATGTATTATGTTCAAATCTTAATCAAGAATTTCATCCTGAAGGTTTATCAACAGAAGAAATGAGTACACGGGCAATCCTAGCACTGAGAAATGATGAAGTCAAATGAATTAACGCGAAATTGTTGATAGGTTACACAGCAAATTGGTTAAATGCATAACAATAGAGTCTGCTGAAACAGTTGGTGGTGCTCATGTGGAAGATGAAAACATCAACTTACAATATCCCAAAGAATATCTACAACCGTTAACACCATCTGGTCTTCCACCAGACGAATTACTGTTGAAAGAAGGACGTATCGTAATGTTATTGTGTAATTTATATATGAGTGATAGGCTATGCAATAGGACAAGATTAGGTGTATTCAAAATTGGTCGAATAATTCTGACATGTATAATTTTAACAGGTGAAAAGAAAGGTAATGTAGTACATCTACAGAGGATAACATTACACACCAAAGGAGATCTTCATATGCCATTCGTATTAAAACAATTGCAGTTTCCTGTTAGAATAGCTTTTGCTATGCAATTAACAAATCATGAGACAAACATTTGAAAAAGTCAGTGTATTTATTAGAGAGAGAGAAATGATATTCACTCACGGGTAGTTATACGTTGCATTGTCACGATGTAACTCCAAACACAGAATCAAAATTCAAAGCGATATTGACGAAAAGTGAATTCCAAATATTGTTTTTACTGAAGTTTTACAGTAAAAGTGTAAGTTTAAAAAGTATTTGCTTGTTAATTTCAAACCCAAACAGAACAAAAACGTATAACGTAATGAATACCTCTAACGCAACATGAAATATTATTTACTTTCAATTTATTAATGTTTTACTATTTTTTACTATGGTTAATTACTCGCTGTAATGTAAAATAGTTAGTTCTATTTTGCATATGTAACAATTTCCATGAAAATAACAACCTGTTGTCACTCACGTGCGATTAGGGGGCCGCGTAAGGACCCAAACTGTAGCGTGAAGCCGCATGCCAGAAGGGAATGGCGGGGTACTAACCTCTCTCTCTTTATTCCTGCAGAAAGAAAGACGCACCACCGCCATGAATCTGCCACGTCTACCTGATCACGCACCACCACTTCCGCCTTCCCTCTGTCGACCTCTGATGACATCATCAATCCCAGCATCCTTCTCGGTTCCTTCCCAGCATTCCTCTCTGTCTACTTCCGGTCCCTCACCATAAATGCTTCCCCACTCCGCCATTTTGGCAGTCTCTGTTAGATGAGACTGTTGTGTACAAATCTACTTGGACTCACTTTTTTACAGTATACGGGGCCGGAAAACCTTGCTGAGATGTCTGTCTTTTTTCTACACTGTTTAAAATTGTATATCCACTCCCCAATAGAGCCGCAAAATGGATAGCAGGTAGAGCCCACACGGGTGTTGGCAAGCAAAGCAAGCAGGGGGCTGAGCCCCCTAGTTTTAATAAAAATGATGTATTGCTGATTAAGCATGCTACACCCAAAAATATGTGAAATAATTTTAAATACCATAGGCTAGTCTGCTGAATGCACTTGCTAGCTTTATTTATGGCAGAGTGGCATTCTCACCCTTTGTTCATATGTCATGATTGGCAACTTGTAACTTTTTAACTGTCACCTTGTGGACCTGAAGGAAAACTACAACCCCCT
This sequence comes from Polypterus senegalus, assembly GCF_016835505.1. Lineage (NCBI taxonomy): Eukaryota > Metazoa > Chordata > Cladistia > Polypteriformes > Polypteridae > Polypterus > Polypterus senegalus. Next base: position 12,051,037 of record NC_053163.1, read on the forward strand.
AGAAAAAATGATGGATTCACCACCTTAAGAGGATATTTACTCCGCATTTCAACATCTTAGCAAATAAACAAATCACAGATATAGCTCAAAACAATTCTTGTTTAATAGCTGGAGATTCCGGCGTCATGAAATATACCTCAAACATATGAAATTAAATGATTTTAATAAATGGCATGTTTTTCTTTTTACAAATCGAATAGAGAAACAAAAAATAATGTAATTATTCAATGTTTTGAAAAAAAAAAGTATGGCATCAACTAAAAAAAAATCGCAATTAGTACTTTGTTGCTCTTCCTTAGGCTTTTACATATGATGGCTTGAATTGTTTAAGGTATGTTTGATGAAGTCAGAATATCCAGCCATTATACAGGAATTGTTTTGTGTTATATCCATGATTTGTTTATTTGCTACAAAGAAAAACTGGGTGAATATTTTCTTAAGTTTGGTGATTCCATGATTTGTGGTTTTCTTTCAGGTCCGAAGTTAAAAAGCCTTGGCAGAAATATGTGAACACAGGGTGAAAATGCAATTACATTCAGCACATTGGCCTGTTATTTTTAGCAATGTAAGCACTGAAACATAATTTTATTTCAGTCAACTCGCAAATAACAATGGTAACAACTAACAAGTGCATTTAGCAGACAATTTATCTGTTCTTTCTGAATACCTTTGCTCTAACCTTCACTACAATGCTAGTCACTAACATGCACTTCTTAAGTTAACCAGCTTCACAACACTAAAAGAACTCGTGTAGAAAAGCTACTGTAAGTGGGTTACGTATGGCATTATTGTCTTGTATTATACTTCCAGTAGTGCTTACTCCTCAGGTGCTCATGCATTGAGCTAGTGCTGTTTTGGATCTGTTTTTTTTACACAACAAATATCAGAATCAGAATCCGAAAGAAATTAACCGAAAGAAATTACTTATGTTACACCTTAACAACAGACAAGGTACATGTTACACTAAGAGCACGTATAAAAGTAATCCTGTAAATATAATAAAGTATAATAAATGTAAGTATCAAACTAAAGTACAGAGTGTTGCACCTTGTGTTAATATTGCACATTCTGAGAACAAATAAGGTTATTCTCATGTGAAGAGAAGACAATTTATTGCACAAGAACAGATAGCATGTTGCACATTTCAAGTACTTGAAAAATGTACCTGGATATCCAATAAAGAAAGAGGGTAATAGCTTAAAGTATGGGTGAGTGACCAGAAAAGGAGTTCTAGAGTCTGATGGCTGTGGGGAGGAAGGAGTTTCTGTGACGTTCAGTGGAGCACTTGATGCTAGTCAGTCTACTGCTGAAAACGCTCCTCTGTCCAACCACAACACCATGAAGTGGCTGATTAGCAGTTTCAATAATAGGCCGAAGCCTAGACAACATTCTCTGTCTGATCTGCCACAGTTTCCAAGCTGTCCAGTGTCTCCCCTACCACAGAGGAAGCCTTCTGAATTAATTTGTTTAGTATCCTGATGTCTGCCACTTTCATGCTGCTTCCCTAGAAAAAGCCACTGGCAACCACACTGTCATAGAAGATCCACAACATAGTGCTGCTGACACTAAAAGATCTGACTTTGCATAGGAAATACAGCCTAATTTGACCCTTCTTATATATGGCCAGCGAGTTCCTAGATACTTGTACTCCTCAACTATCTCCACTTCCATACCCTTAATAGACAGGGGAGTGGCTGGAGATCACAATCTTCTTAAATCAACTACCAGTTCTTTAGTTTTAGTGGTGTTGATCTGCAGTTGATTCAGCTCACACCAGTCAACAAAACTGTCCACTACCTTCCTGTATTTCGTCTCTTCTCCATATCTGATACTACCAACTATTGCAGAGTCATCAGAGAATTTCTGCAGATGGCGGCCCTCTGTGTTGTAACTAAAATCTGTAGTGTACATAGGAATGAAAAGTCAAAAAAGAGATCTCCTTAATATTTTTTTGGTTTCTCCATGACAACAATGAGATCAGAACCAAATAAAATGGAGACATGTTCTTCTGTCTTGAGCTTCTCCGATTGCTCTCCAGAGACAAAATGCCTCCATATTCTCCTAAGTGTCTCATATTGAGCTTCAGCAGAGATCTTGGCAAAGTCGTAAAATAGGCTCAGATTGTCCAAGTGGTGTGTTGACATTTTTTTACACTTGGAAACTATTTGCAATGTGTGATGAGTCATATCTGGTAAAATGTATGCACAGTTGTCTGTGGTAATTAAACACTTTACTAGGATTGCAAAACTGTAGCCCTTACTCGTGAATAATATTATCAGTTGCCCTAATTTACATTACTGTGTTTTAATTCAATCAGATTAGTTCTAGAAGAAAAGGTGGACAGCGTTTTGTAGTGGTTATGACTTTGGACTTCAAATCCCACTACTGACACCAAAAGCAAGTCACTTCATCTGCCTGTGCTCCAATTGGAAGAACAAAGAAATGGAATCAATCATATCTGAGATGTTGTAAGTCACACCTTGAGAAAGGCATCAGTCCAATAATAAGTAAAAGATATGAAGTCTTGAACGAGATTCAAGTAAGACTAGAAAGAGATTTCACAAAATATAACACGCTTTTCAAACCAAATGTTCATTTTGGACTCCTTGTACTTCACCTGTATCTCATAGCTTCTTTTTGTCTAAAGCTATTTCTCCTAAGGAATTTTTGGAGAACCATCTGTGACAAAGGTGATTGTTAAATGAAACATAAATGATAATCTCTGTTAAGTCTCCTCAGCCGTCAAAGATCAACTATTGAGCAGTCAAATCTTCCTGTGTGTATTTTCTCAGATTTTTATGTTAAATACTCCCGCACAGAGGAAAATGTTTCCTGATGTTTGGTGAAACCTTCTTCCACCGAATATGCCGGTGTGATTAGCCCACTCAAAAACCACGCAGAGAGTTGCCGCATGTTGGCGTGCAATTTGGTGGTTGATTAGTTGATTAAGGAAATTCAGTTTGATTAAACTTTTTTAGTCAGTTCTGTTGTTTTTGGTCAGTATAGGTTGTGATATATGTTTTTGTTTTAGTTCTGCAGACTAGTAGATGCTAGTGACACTGATGTGTCCATAAGCACCATAGTCATTACAGAGTTGGAAATTAGGACTCAGTTTCATCACATATGACAGTAAATGTAATACCTAGGATTTCACCATCCATCCATCCATTCTCTTCCGCTTATCCGAGGTCGGGTCGCGGGGGCAGCAGCTTAAGCAGAGAAGCCCAGACTTCCCTCTCTCCGGCCACTTCTTCCAGCTCTTCCGGGAGAATCCCAAAGGCGTTCCCAGGCCAGCCGGGAGATATAGTCCCTCCAGCGTGTCCTGGGTCTTCCCCGGGGCCTCCTCCCGTTTGGACGTGCCCGGAACACCTCACCAGGGAGGCGTCCAGGAGGCATCCTGATCAGATGCCCGAGCCACCTCATCTGACTCCTCTCGATGCGGAGGAGCAGCGGCTCTACTCTGAGCCCTCCCGGATGACTGAGCTTCTCACCCTATCTTTAAGGTAAAGCCCAGACACCCTGCGGAGGAAACTCATTTCAGCCGCTTGTATTCGCGATCTCGTTCTTTCGGTCACTACCCATAGCTCATGACCATAGGTGAGGGTAGGAGGTAGATCGACTGGTAAATTGAGAGCTTTGCCTTACGGCTCAGCTCCTTTTCACCACGACAGACCGATGCAGAGCCCGCATCACTGCGGATGCCGCACCGATCCGCCTGTCGATCTCACGCTCCATTCTTCCCTCACTCGTGAACAAGACCCCGAGATACTTGAACTCCTCCACTTGGGGCAGGATCTCTCCCCCAACCCTGAGAGGGCACTCCACCCTTTTCCGGCTGAGGACCATGCTCTCGGATTTGGAGGTGCTGATTCTCATCCCAGCCGCTTCACACTCAGCTGCGAACCGATCCAGAGAGAGCTGAAGATCACGGCCTGATGAAGCAAACAGGACAACATCATCTGCAAAAGCAGTGACCCAATCCTGAGTCCACCAAACCGACCCCTTCAACACCCTGGCTGCGCCTAGAAATTCTGTCCATAAAAGTTATGAACAGAATTGGTGACAAAGGGCAGCCCTGGCGGAGTCCAACTCTCACTGGAAACGGGCTCGACTTACTGCCGGCAATGCGGACCAAGCTCTGACACCGGTTGTACAGAGACCAACAGCTCTTATCAGGGGTCCGTACCCCATACTCCCGAGCACCCCCACAGGATTCCCGAGGGACACGGTCGAATGCCTTTTCCAAGTCCACAAAACACATGTAGACCGGTCGGGCAAACTCCCATGCACCCTCCAGGACTCTGCTAAGGGTGAAGAGCTGGTCCACTGTTCCGACCAGGACTAAAACCACACTGTTCCTCCTGAATCCGAGGTTCACTATCCGACGGACCCTCCTCTCCAGAACCCCGAATAGACTTTTCCAGGGAGGCTGAGGAGTGTGATCCCTCTATAGTTGGAACACACCCTCCGTCCCCTTTTAAAGAGGGGACCACCACCCCGGTCTGCCAATCCAGAGGCACTGTCCCGATGTCCATGCGATGTTGCAGAGACGTGTCAACCAAGACAGTCCTACAACATCCAGAGCCTTAAGGAACTCCGGCGTATCTCATCCACCCCGGGCCCTGCCACCAAGGAGTTTTTGACCACCTCGGTGACTTCAGTCCCAGAGATGGGAGAGCCCACCTCAGAGTCCCCAGGCTCTGCTTCCTCATTGGAAGGCATGTTAGTGGGATTGAGGAGGTCTTGAAGTACTCCTCCCACCGACCCACAACGCCCGAAGTGAGGTCAGCAGCGCACCATCCCCACCATATACGGTGTTGACACTGCACTGCTTCCCTCCTGAGACGCCGGACGGTGGACCAGAATCTCCTCGAAGCCGTCCAAAGTCGCTCTCCATGGCCTCCAAACTCCTCCCATGCCCGAAGTTTTGCCTCAGCAACAACGAAGCCGCGTTCGCTTGGCCTGCCGGTACCTATCAGCTGCCTCCAGAGACCCACAGGACAAAAAGTCCTATAGGACTCCTTCTTCAGCTTGACGGCATCCTCACCGGTGTCCACCAACGGGTTCGGGATTGCCGCCACGACAGGCACCACCACCTTGCGGCCACAGCTCCGTCAGCCGCCTCAACAATAGAGGCACGGAACATGGCCCATTCGACTCAATGTCCCCACCTCCCTCGGGGCGGGTTGAAGTTCTGCCGGAGGTGGGAGTTGAAGCTACTTCTGACAGGGGACTCTGCCAGCCGCTCCCAGCAGACCCTCACAACACGCTTGGGCCTACCAGGTCTGACCGCATCTTCCCCACCATCGGCCAACTCACCACCAGGTGGTGATCAGTTGACAGCTCCGCCCCTCTCTTCACCCGAGTGTCCAAGACATATGGCCGCAAGTCCACGACACGACCACAAAGTCGATCATCGACCTGAGGCCTAGGGTGTCCTGGTGCCAAGTGCACATATGAACACCCTTATGCTTGAACATGGTGTTCGTTATGGACAATCCGACGAGCACAGAAGTCCAATAACAAAACACCGCCGGGTTCAGATCGGGGCCATTCCTCCCAATCACGCCCTTCCAGGTCTCACTGTCATTGCCCACGTGAGCATTGAAGTCTCCCAGCAAAACGAGGGAATCCCCAGAAGGTATGCCCTCTAGCAACCCTCCAGAGACTCCAAAAGGGTGGATACTCCAAACTGCTGTTTGCATACGCACAAACAACAGTCAGGACCCTTCCCCACCCGGCGGAGGGAGGCCACCCTCTCGCCCACCGGGTAAACCCCAATGCACAGGCTCCAGTCGGGGCAATAAGTATGCCCACACCTGCTCGGCGCCTCTCACCGGGGCAACTCCAGAGTGGTAGAGAGTCCAGCCCCTCTCAAGGAGATTGGTTCCAGAGTCCAAGCTGTGCGTCGAGGTGAGTCCGACTATATCTAGCCGAACCTCTGACCTCGCACTAGCTCAGGCTCCTTCCCTTCAGAGAGGTGACATTCCACGCCCCAAGAGCCAGTTTCTGTAGCCGAGGATCAGACCGCCAAGGTCCCGCCTCGCCACCACCCAACTCACACTGCACCCAACCTCCTTGGCCCCTCCCATAGGTGGTGAGCCCATGGGGAGGAGGACCCACGTTACCTCTTCGGGCTGTGCCCGCCGAGCCCCATGGGTGCAGGCCCGCCACCAGGCGCGCCATCGAGCCCCACCTCCAGGCCTGGCTCCAGAGGGGGCCCGTGACCAGCGTCCGGCAAGGGAAAACGTTGTCCAGTTTTATTTTCATTGGAGGTTTATTGAACGCTCTTTGTCTCATCCTCACCTAGGACCAGTTTGCCTTGGTGGTTCTACCAGGCATAAAGCCCCGGACAACATAGCTCCTAGGATCATTGGGACACGCAAACCCCTCCACCACGATAAGGTGACGGTTCAAGGAGGAGTAGGATTTCACAAGCTATCATAAAATTAATTTCCATTGTTGAAAATATTGATTTCTTGTTAGAAAATTGGAGAAGTTTTCTGATTCACTTTTACAATTGCCTGTATACTGCAGACAGAAATTGTCAGGTCCGTGATGTGAGTGGTGTGGTCTGTCAAAAATGACAACTACATATAGTGGTAACAGAATAAATGGTAAATGGTAAATGGCCTGTATTTGATATAGCGCCTACTAGAGTTCAAGAACCCCCCTAGGCGCTTCACAACACAACAGTCATTCACCCATTCACACACACATTCACACGCTGGTGACGATAAGCTACTTTGTAGCCACAGCTGCCCTGGGGCGCACTGACAGAGGCGAGGCGAATAATAGGAGCCTTCTTTAAGTTACTTACTTATATTTTGTTTTTCTTGGAGGTTCTTTGAAGGCAGAATTCTAATAAGGTTTTAAAAAAAGTTAAATACCTTTGACAGTGAGGTAGGACTCATTTTGCAATTTCACAAGTCCTTTTCCAATACAAATCCCAGAACAGATGAAGTGTCCAGCATCAGAGGGCTTCACCGCTGTAATTTTCAGAATGCTAGCCGACAGATTATTTAAAATAGAGTAGTGATTTTCAATCCTAATATCTCTTTCATTTCCTTCAGTGCCATTTGGAAATGAATGTCTGTGGCGCCAGATTAATTGGGGAGTTGGGCAGCTTTGTCCATCTTCCAATATACAATTGAACTGAACCATCTGGCCAACCAGAGCAGTTAGAGATGGAGGAACAATGAAGAGGTGAACTGCAGAGCTCAGGGTGAAACCTGTGGGTCAAAAAAACAAAACAATCTTATATATAAAGCAGACTGTAACAATCTTGCGATCTTCTATGTACAGTATGTGCATTTACTGTAACGCCATCTGTCGGCTGATTAGAAAGTTGACTTGTAACTATCTCTATTTATATAAAATCCAATGTCTGTCTGAGTGTCTGTCCACTTTTCATGAGAGATCTACTTAACAGATTTACGTTGGGTTTTTTCTATAATTTGCTTGAACATTCCGGTTGATTTTGCGACTTCTCTCATCGCGCTAAGAATCACAGTTTGCTTGCGGTACCGATTTATTTGTGCAAATCCGAGAGAGACGCAGCGGGTCGAAGGGAGATGGGCAGGGCCCTCCTCACTCACGCGCCAGCCTCAGGGCATGTACCTTACCTCCGCTTAACTAGCGAACGAGAGAACCACTTAACGGATTTTGATCGGGTTTTTTTCTATAGTTTGCTTAACAATTCTGGTTGATTTTGCGACTTCTCTCATTGCACTAAGAATCAAAGTTTGCTTGTAGGAGTGACATATTTGCGCTAATCCGAGACACAGGCTGTGGGCCAAAGAGTCAGGAGTGGGGATCTGAGCAGGGCCCTCCTCACTTACGCGCCAGCCTCCGTTCGAGTCGGTGTACCCCTGCGTTTTGGAGTGTACCTTACCTCCACTTAGCTAACAATACCTGTTTATTTATTGATTTTTAAAGTTTGTCCTATTTTTACTACTATGCGGGCGGAAACTTTGGGGACAGTTTGTAAGGAATATGTTCCACTTTAACAGTATGAGTATAAAATTTAACAATAAAGTTTAGACCAGCTCTTTCCACCGTACATAAGAAATTTAAAAATTGCCAGTTCGCTTCAAGTCATAAAATGGAAATTCACACCCTCCCCATTAAAACCAATATAAATGAACCCTTGATGATCCAAACCAGTCCACATTCTCAGTGTAATAAGCAGTTTGAACAGAAGTACATTTATCTACATAGTCAATTGAGAATAAAAGGCAAGTAATGATAGAATAAAATGCAAAGCAAGGTGAGGAATAGCAGCGTGTGAGTCTGTGTGAGCTCCTCGGCTCCAGTTTTTATAAGGTCAGCTCTGATTTTTACTCGTTTTTAACTTTTCACACACACAGAAACACAGAAACACACACATGTGGAACTAAAATGATTTTTGCTTCTGCATTAAAATTTCAGCAAGGATTTCCTGCGTCCTGAACTCTTATTCATCTACAATACATTCAGCAGAATATGTGTACAATGAAAAATAATCTTTAAAATGGGAAACAAACTGATTTAAGAAATACAAAACCGATCAAATTGTTAAAAGCTGCGCTATATAACATCTATAGAAGAAAACAAAATGTTAAATTAGTTTTATTTCTAAAAATGCATAAAGTAAGCATAGAGATGATTATGAGCTTGTCTTCTAATTCAGCTTATGCTGTTTTGTTTAAATTATAATGTGCTTAATTAAAGTATTCATAGTGAGGGTCAACATTTACTTTTCCTTTAATGTATGTAATTGTATTAATTTGCTGCTGATTCCCAATACTTTGGCTGAATCTGTCAGGACTAACATTTAACAATTATTCAAAGAGCACTGCAAACCAAATATCTTTTTAAATGTACAGGTGACAGATAAGCACAGAACATGCATACTTGTATAATGAAGAATTTGTATAATTTGCACTTACATATAAAGAATAAAATACATTTTCCTTGAGGAGAAAGGCTTCTTTTTAAAGCCATTGTGCTGTCGTCTGTTAACGGATGAAATGCATATTTTTTTTTTAAACTGGTCAAACCTTTCGCTTCCTTCCTTTCTAAATGCCTTGAGCTTGACACTGACGTTTAAGACCGCAGTACTAATGTTAACATTGGTTTGTTTTTTTTGTGTTTTATCTCCCTGAGTCTTTCTCTCTTGAATGCTATATTAATTCAGATCATGAAGTGCCAGTATACTCACAAATATCAAAATACTAGTTTAGTAAATGCCCTGCGCTGGGCTGGCACCCTGCCCATGGTTGGTTTGTTTCCTGCCTTGCACCCTCTGCTGGCTGGGATTGGCTCCAGCAGACCCCCGTGACCCTGTAGTTAGGATATAGCAGGTGGGATAATGGATGGATAGTTTAGTAAAGCTAACAAACACAGCAGATAAGAATGATTGCAGGATGAATACAAAATGTCAAATTAAAACTAATTAAAAGCACAACAATTGGGTCAACCATTCGGTTTGTCATCATTGTGTTTGGATGCAAAAATCCACTCTCCGACTCACCTTCTAATCTCCACACTGCGCTACTTTTCCTCCATTTTAGTCGTTTGATGGCCACAAGTGGTCCTCATATCTACTCAAAGGTTACTTATGAGGAAGTCCTTGAATCATCTGAGGAGTCAGCCATGTCCTTTACAATCCTGGACCACTGTACCTCAGCTCTGTTTGGTGACCCCAGCTATTTCTTCAAACCTCAGCTACTTTTTTTTATTGTTCTTTAATGAACTTTTGGGTGTTCTCCATCCATCTGATGTCCTTAATATGCAGGATGCAGGAATAGTTTTCTCCCCCTCTGTTCATCTTAAGGGGTTCCTCTTGTCTTTTGATGGTCTGTTATAACGTGACAACTGCACTAATAAGGTGCCGCGTCCCCTACCATTTTGACTCTCTGTCTTGTCACATTTGTGGGTTTCTTTTGTAAATTATGGACCCTATCAGTCCCATCCCCTGTTGTTTGCAAGTCTTATGACCCTTGTAGCCCTGAAACCCTCTGCAAGGTGGTGCGCCATAACAACCGAAATTAAAATAACTGTGTGGTGCAGATGGTCTTTTCTAAGCATATTTTAAACACTTTCTGCCTTTTTATACCAAATAAATATAACGGAGCCCCTTCTTAGACGAAATGGTGCAGCTTCTTGTTTTTTAGCCTGTGGTTTATCGATAACACAGGTTATCATGTAGTTTGAGAGCTCAGCATGGCCTGGTCAGCCCCATTCTTCTGCTAACACTTTCATGTGGTTAGATTTCTGACAGCTCAGACGAATGTTGAGTGATCGCCTGCGTGCATTTAAATAAATGTGGATCCACTGAAGTAAAAATTAAGTAGCAAGGAGTTCAGAGTAAAATTTAATTTACCTTTAACTTGGAAGAATGCATTCCTTTCATTTTGATGACTGCAAACACGATGCAGAGCAGTTTGAGGCCTTAAGACTGTATTATTATAGGTTAGGTCAGATATATAATATATATAAGCAGAACTTCTGATAACTATTTTACATGTGAATTTAAATTTTTAGTTTACTATTACATGACCTTCACAACTCTATAGGCTTGAGTTCAAATCCTTGTGTATTTTTGCTTGCCGTATTTTCTCCAAATGTTCCAACTTTTTTCCATTTCCCAGAGACATGGTAGGTGACATTGACTGACAACTCCAAACTGGCCCTGCGTGAGTGTTTAATGACCTTTGATGGACTTGTGTCCTCTGCACAAATCTCTCTTGCTGACAAAATAGACTCTGGCAACCCTAAATGGAATTAAGCACATTCAGAAAATGAATGTACACAACAGGTTTGGATAGTAAATTAAAGAATAATTTGCAGTCCTTATGTGTTTTTATGTTGCTACAGAAGCAGAGTTATATGCTGTGGCTCTTCTTAAAAAAAAGAAAAAGACAATGAGCCAGGTGGTTTGAAGTTTAAAAGGAAATGAAAAGATTGAACAAAAAAAAAAGAACTACAGACCACCAATCAGTGTAAGCATTTGTAGACGTACAATGGAATTGAAGAAATCGGTTGATTCTCCCTGGAAGTGGGCGCTGCTCTTCATAGTTTAGTAAAAATAATAATAATATATATACACAGTATATTTTTTTATATTGCTAACTTTACTCTAGGGCAGCATGAAGGCTCAGTGCTAGCCACAAGGTTTCATGTCTCAGGTTCCCTGCGTGGAGTTTGCATGTTCTCCCCGTGTCTGCATGTGCTTTGGGTGCTCTGGTTTCCTCCCAAAGTCCATAGACATGCAGGTTAGATGGATTGGCAATACTAAATTGGCTTATGTGAGAGTGTGTGTGTGTGTGTGTGTGTTCACGTTGTGATGGACTGACTCCCATTCCAGGGACTGTGCCCACAATGCACCTGATGCTAGCAGGGATTGGCTCAGCTCCCTGTGTCCCTGCTCAGGATTAAGTTAGCATAGACAATGGTCTGGTCTGGTAAATTTTTACTTTAATAGCACTTCAGAGTATATATCTCTGAGACATGGTAGACTATAAAAATATAATTGTCATCAGATTAACAAGAGGGCAGTTCTGGTCAATGTCCATCCATCCATTATTCAATCCCCTATATCCTAACTACAGGGTCACAGGGGTCTGCTGGAGCCAATCTCAGCCAACATAGGGCACAAGGCAGGAAACAAACCCCGGGCAGGGCACCAGCCCACCACAGAGAAAACACACCAAGCACACACTAGGGACAATTGAAGATCACCAATGATAGATAGATAGATAGATAGATAGATAGATAGATAGATAGATAGATAGATAGATAGATAGATAGATAGATTTTAGTATAGTAGGCAGGATAAGATAGATAGATAGATAGATAGATAGATAGATAGATAGATAGATTTTAGTATAGTAGGCAGGATAAGATAGATAGACTTACATTTTAGTAACCGGAGCACCCGGAGAACATGCAAACTCCACTCAAGTAAGGACCTGGGAAGCGAACCCGGGTCTCCTAACTGCAAAGCAGCAGCGCTACCACTGTGCCACCATGCTGCCCTCTCTGGTCAATGTAATGCTGCAAAATAATTTAATTGCACAAAATTTTCATTTTATGCCCAGTTACAAAATTGGATAAATCTTAGTCTTAATGATTCAGACTTCCTAACTGTCAGCAAAATTATATTGGATAAAGATTAGATTAAATAAACTTTATTAATCCCATGGGGAAATTCAAATGCAGACAGCAGCAGAAACATAATAAAATAAGAATACAGACTCACAGGACTGTTTATACAGCCAATCAATCAATCAATCAATCAACAAACATTGAAATAAATAAATACATTTAATGAGTACATAAGGTGAACGCACTAAACTGCCTGATATCAGTGGGAAGAAAAGACCCCCAGAGACACTCTTAGCACACTGTGGTGGAATGGAGCTGTGGCTATAAGTGTTCCAAGATTCAAAGCCTTGAATATATAAATGTGTGTGTGTGTGTGTGTGTGTGTGTGCGCGCGCTCTGTTAGCATGGTGCTCCAAACTGTGAGGTAAATCAATAAAAAAGATCTACTTCCTATCCCCTGTTTTAGGCTGAGTAACAGACAAAAAGTATACATTTTCTAAATGTTTTCTTTTTTAACACAAACCAACTACAGTTCCGTGGTGCAATTATCTTGCTCCCTATTTGTTCTCAACTTTATACCTGATTGTTCATACCTGAGTACTGGCTCAGAAAATGTAGGATTGAATCCAGTTCAATAATTCTTAATCTTGTTCCAGTTTCCTAATTTGATGCAAACTCCTGCAATTTACAGTTTAAAGTACTCTTGTTCTTTGATTACCAGGCTTGCTCTGACTCTCTAACTGATGGCTTACATACAATAAGGTAGTAGCTGGTTTTTGTTTTGCTGCTCAGAGGAATAAAAAATATTTGCATGTACAGTGGATTCAGAAAGTATTCAGACCCCTTCAGTATTTGCACAGTTTATTGTTTGCCCATCAATCTACACTCAGTGACACATAATGACAAAGTGAAAGCCTGTTTTCACAAAGGTTTTCGAATTTATTAAAAAATCATTTATTGTTCTTTAATGCATTTACTGTACAAGGTGTTCTTTTGCCTTACTTCCATTTAAAAGTTCTGATGCCCTCTAATGGCCAACAATGGATATGCAACTTTGTTATCAGGTTGAAGTATTCAACTTGCACATTTAAGGAAGGACAAGTTAGGGCGAAACATTAAGCATCCAGATTCCTTCTCTTTGTTATCTTCATGTGGGCCGCAGTCACAGACAATATCATCAGCACCAGCCCCACAGATAAGAGTCCCATCTTCAGATGACACCACTTAAGTCTGCTGAAGCTGATAGACCCTAAGGGGGATAAAAAAAAACAGTATATATATAAAACTGTAAGGCGACTGACTGGGTGACATATCAATGCCCAGCCTCAACCACTGGTCCTAGAAACATGAAATTTGGAGGATACGTTCCTTTTGTGACGTAGGCACCCACTAAGAAAGGATTTTTCCAAATTCTGCCTCTGAGGGGGTGAAAAGGGAAAAGTATGCTTTTTACAAATTTGATCATCAGACATAATAAAGTAATTAATTTTTGAAGAAAATATAAGAAGCAACTTCATTAAACAATTATTGATGAAATTTGATATAAAAAATTCAATTAAACAGATTAATCTTCATATTAAAAGTATAAAAGGGCCAATATGGAAAACTTGCAATCAAATATGTGATTTAGTGCTTTTAACCAGAAATATGAGACCTGATATATTTTCAAATATTAAAAATATACTATGTGATTATTTATTTATTTTTGTTAAAAATAAGTATTTTAAAGAAATTCAACTTAAAAAGATAAAGATTTAACAAATAGCATATTAATTAATATTACCAGTGTTGAGTTATTATGAGAGATGTGTCTCATGAATGCTTTATATGAGATACTAGGGGCTTCGCCCCCTGCTTGCTTCACTCAAATTCCCCCCCAACTTTCCCACCCTCCACCTGTGCTACTTGCCAACCACTTTACGTCTCTGCTGCTCGCGTTGTGAAGAGGGAGGCTGAATGCACCCCAAGGAGATGTGGCTGCTCCTCCGACACTCCCTGTTAAACGGTGATACAATGGGAAACAAATACTGTTTTTTCTTTACTTCTTCTTTGCTCGATCAGCTGCTGGCTTGCTGCTGCTGCCATGCCATGTGATCTGCATCTCGTGTGGCACTTCAGTCATATCACCTATGACCATATATTCGATCTCTTTTCACGTGTACCTTTCTGTCAATATCACATTGAATTTTGATTCTGTGTTTGGAATTACATCATGACAATGCAATGTATAACTGCCCGTGAGTGAATGTTGTTTCTACTTTCTACAAGGAATGTGTCTGACATAATCACACAGGATTTTTCCAAATCTCTTTGCATAAGCTCTTGTCTCGCTGGGTTTCCGGCCCCAGGCGATGTTATATTGCTTGACACGAAGACTCGTCTCGCGGGACGTGAAAGTGTCTCTGAGACAATCACGTCTCATCTCCTTCTAAGATTTTTTTTGTAATAGAGAGATAAAAGCAGATGATAATAAATAAAGATGTGTTTTAATAAAAAGTTTTATTTAGCTCACATTGATAAGCAGATTTCTATTATCTATTTAAAATTAGTGATAATTGAGGCTGCAGTTTTTTTGTGAAGTAATCCAAGAAGATGTGAGTTCTTAGTATGAAACTGATATAAAAATTATCTTTTTTTATTTGAAATAAGACATCAGGAAAAAGTATTGCTTTCTTTTTTGTTATACATTTTATTTTGTAAACTTAGTGTGACAACATTTTAGCTGGTGAAGTGGCGGGTGTCAGCTAGTATATATATATATATATATATATATATATATATATATATATATATATATATATATATATATATATAAATAAACTTGGGTTGAGACATGTTCATCTCGGAAAGATACTTTGAAGTCCCGCAAGACTTCACGCCCTACTTACAAAAAAATTCACAGAGACACTTTTAACGTCCCGCGAGACAAGGAAGTGAGACATAAGGACAGCTGCTGTACAGACTTTTAAATGATTGATGCGCAGTGCGACATGCAGATCACGCAGCTCGGTAGCAGTAGCTGCAAGCCAGCAGTTGATCCATCCGCATCTCCTTAGCATACGTTTAGCCCCCACTTTCTTAACAGGAGTGGCAGAGACACAAAGCAGCGAGCATGAAGTGTGCCCTCCTGGGGGGTATGGGGAGTGGGCGAGCGAAGCGAGTAGGGGTGAAGCCCCCTGATATAAATATTTCCCAATGACCCCATGAGTTGTTTATATTTATATATGAGGTGGTTTGACTTCTTCATGGCTAATGTCACAAGATGAAATCAGTATGCTACCTTTAAAAACCTGTTAGAAAACAATGTTGTCGTCTTTTGAGAACCAGACCAGGAACGACCTGCACCATTGTTGTCATTGCCTGTGTTTATTCTTTCTGTACCCTTAAAAATGATGCAGCCATTGTGGTTCTTTGGAGAAAAGGTTCTTTGGTCCCCATCAATATAAAAGTTTATCTGCAGTATACAGACCCATAACAGGTTTCATAAGTAGCTATGATAACAAGATTTATGAAATCCCCCTGGGTTCCTGATTTAGGACTCCTGTTGCATCCAAGTTCAAGCCTTCTTGATCTGTTAGTATCCTGCTAGGTAGCCCATTGTACATTAAAAAATTCTATTTTGATCAAATATAAAGAACCTTTTCAAAGCCCAAAAGACCCTTCTCATATTTAAAGTGTTCTTTGTCAGTCAATTGTCCATGAGAAACCCAACAGCCCAGGTAAATTCAATTTTGGAGCCATTATTTGTAAGAGTGTAGGTCATTGACATTAAATGCAGTACTTTGTGCTGCCCCACTCCATTGTATGTCATCTTTTGTTCTTATTTTACTCAATTTCCATTTTTAAATTAAAATGCTGATGAAAAGCTTTAGATTGATTATTCTAATAATAATGAATATGTGTTTAAATTGAAATATCTACACTGCATTCTGCTGGGATCCATAAATTCCTCACCTTCTCTCCTGATTCTCTCCCTCAATGGCTGGGACAAAGAGCTATGGTTCCCAACACAAGTGATCTCCTCTCCTTGGCTCCATTGGGAGGTGCTGACCTGTAAAGTGGAACTGCTTGTGTAGATACTGTCCTGGTGGGGTGGAGAGGCTCCCTGCTGAGTGGTGTGGATCATCCCCACAAGAGAGTGGTCCCAGATCAGGGTTATGTCAGGAGGGTGGAAACCAACAGCAACGCATGTCAGGGTAATAACACCATTTACATCTGGAGCACTTGATAGCAGCACCATGACTGAAGTAAAAGAAATTTACACACAATAATTATGTCTTATGTTTGCGCTATATGGATAACACTTAAAAAAATTAATTCAGGTGATACCCCTCACCTCCTTTCCTGATGCTTTCTTTCATTGGCTGTTTTAAAGAGCTGTGGCCCACCTCACATCCAATCTCTTCCCCGAAGGTCCAGAGGGCGGCACTAACCTGCAGTATAGATTTGCTGCTGTAGGTGTCACCCTGTAGGAGTGTGGGGTCACCCTGCTGAATGGGGTGAGGTGACACAGGGAGAGAATGATGCCAGGAGATTGAAACATTAGGAGGGTAGAAACCCACAGCAGCACATGTCAGGTTCAGCACATTGGGGTCCTCATTTGCTGCTTGGGAAATGAGTATCAGTTTGGGGACCGCTGTGACAGAAGAATGACAAATATAAAACTCCTTTTATCAGAACGTTAAGTATTTATTCATTCAAATTTCAAACTTGAATGTTTCACTGCAAGGTTATAAGGAGCTGGAGCCTACCCTGGAAATATTATACAATGTCATGTGTGTGAAAGTAAATAAATGAAGCATTTTTTGTTTGCCCCTTCTTTTTATTATTTACCTTCTTCCCCTTGCAAATATCTTCCCTAAATATAACATTAATTTTCACTGCTATGCTGATGACACCCAGCTCTACCTTGCTAGTAAACCTTCATATTCTTTTCCACCATCTTCGCTCATTGACAGCATTGCTGAAATTAAATCCCGGTTTTCTTCAAATTTTCTTAAATTAAACAGTGACAAAACTGAGGTCCTCCTCATTGATACAAAATCAACATGATCCAAAGCCGATAATCTTTCACTTGTTATTGATAACCCCTTTGTTTCCCCATCACCTGGGTGTCATCCTCGTACAGTACTCTGTCCTTCCAATCTCACATTAATAACGTCACCCGGTCTGCTTACTTCCACCTACGTAATATTTTATCGCATCCGCCTCTCCCTCACTCCCCATACCACTACCATCCTCATTCACAGTCTTGTTACTTCTTGTCTGGACTGCTGCAATTCACTCCTCTTTGCTCTCTATAATAAATCTCTCCATAAGCTTCAGAGTATGCCAACGTAAAGTTTACTAACAAAAAAATCCACAAAGGTAAAATGCAAAGACGTAAAAACAAAAGTGGCTACCTAGAAGCAAACAAAACCAAAGATCCTTAAAATGTTAAACTCAAAAGCCAAAAGTGAGTGCAAACTTTCCACAACACTTACTAGAAACTTCCCAGAGAATTGTGGGGAAAGTGAACAATATGAGAAGGAAATAATTCCTCAGCACAGGTCTGAGACACCCAAGGCCTTATATCAACCACAAGCACAGCTAGCAAGGTCAGGTGGCCCTGACCCCACAGGGCTCAACATAAAAAAACAAGGAAAATAACTAAGAGAATTAACATAAAAAGAAAACAAAAATGAAAAACGCAAAATTATTTAAAGTACAAGAGAATACATATTAAAAAAACAATGCAATAAATATAACAAAAATATATTAAGTAACATACATACAAAAGAATTAATAACAACAAAATGAACGCAAAGTAAGGAAACTAAAGCCAATGATGGAGCACTTTTTTTTTAACGATGTCAGATTACATTTGTGGATTCTGCACCAGCCCATTTCACAGCAGCCGTATTCAAACGGTGAGCCAATCAGTGTAATCTGCGTGGCTGACTGACGGAGCTCTCCATTTAGCTCATTCTGTAAGAGATTGCTTATGAGCCAGTGATCACAAGTTTGCAGCTCATTACGGACAGTTCATCACAGTGCAAATCTTTGAGCTGAGATGCTTTGCGGCGTTGAGTCCACAGCCATTCGATTGGCGATAGGGATGAGATCTGCACTGTGGATGGGTGGAATGTAGCAGTGAGGTTGTGCAAAAAAGGCTGGGGCTGACACAAAGAGATGTCACTAGAAAAGTGCACACCACCCACAGCAATCAGAGACCCGCTCTGCACGGCTGACTAATGGAGCTCTCCATGTAGCTCATGCTGCCAAGCGCTCACCTCTGAGTGCAGAGATCGCAGGTTTGATGCTCACCACAGTTCAAATCTTCAAACTGAGGTGCTTTGTGGTGTGAGTCCACGGCAATTCATGAAAGTATCCGAGAAAAGGGAAGCAGAAGGACAATGAACAAACTTCACACAGATTAGGACAACATGGGATTTGAAGCTAGGATGTAAAAGGTGTAAGGCAGGAACACTGCCACTCAACCGCCATGCTAGTCTATTATGTTTTTGCAGTGTTGTGTCATTATATGTTAGACAAAGACATGCATTGCATTACTTGGAGTTGGATGGTCTGCATGTGCACAAGTGTGTTCTGCAATGGGCTTGTGTTGTATCCATGGTTGCCTTGTATTCGATACAACTAGTATAAGATTCACCTCTCTGCAACCTTGCAATAAAAACGTTATGTTTGCAAATCCGTCCATCCATCCATTATCCAACCTGCTATATCCTAACTACTGGGTCACAGGGGTCTGCTGGAGCCAGTCCCAGCCAACACAGGGCACAAGGCAGGAAACAAACCCTCGGCAGGGCGCCAGCCCACCACAGATGCTTGCAAATGGATGGATGAATTTTATTTTCAGTATATTTTGCAACGTCACATTCCTCCTTGTGTCATGCTAATTATGAACATTTTTGCCCTTTAGTTGTTTCAGGTGCTCATTTTGGGTCATTTATGCTTCTGGTTTGCATCAACTCAATCTCCTGTTCTGTTCATTTCACCTTTTCTCTGCCCTGAACGCAGATTCTGCCTGCCTTGATTCCTTTACCATCAGTTTCTCCATCCTGTACTCTGCCTAGCCGCCATTCATCTACCTACGGGACCCAGAGAAACTAACTTTATGAAAGCAAAAAAAAAAGACAAACTTGATTACCTTTCACCTCCAGATGTGACGTCGCCCATAACGAAACTTTTTTTATCTTCACACAGAGAGCTGAACAAGTGAAGTTGCCGCAGTCTCTGGGCTTCACAGGTTTAATGGTTAGAGAGCTTCCGAGTGGCCTATTGCTTATTGAAAACCGTCCTCCTTCTGTAATATCACTTTTCGAGGATTCAGAGCCATTTGGAAACAGGTGTGTCTGCCGCCAAAAAAAAATTACATTTTCACAATGCCCTTCTTTCAAAGTGCAAGAGAACTGAACTGTCTGTCCAGCCAGAACAGCTGCAGAAGGAGGAGTGAGGAGAAGGTGAACCGCTGAGGTGAGGGAGACATCTGTGAAGAAAAACATTTTTTGTGAGTATCGAAATTCTAATTCTACTACATGTTAGAAGCTCATGAGGTCTAATTATGTTTTAGGTGATGTTTATCCATTAAAAAAAAATGAATGTATGTTAATGGTGTGTTCATATGTTATGGGCTATGTGAGAACCCCGTGGCTTTAGAGTGTAAAATCTCAAGTGGATGACGTTCCAGGTCATAGATACCAGTGACAAAATTTAAAGAAAGCTTTGCCTTCTGGTTAAACTGGGGTGGGAAATAAATGACCTCTCAACCACATTTACAAAAAGAGGCCAACATAATTGAGCAAAACATCAGTCTGGGGGACTGTTTGGGAACAAGCGTTACAGAACAAGTGTTCGTAATAGATCTTCAGAAGTGAAGAGCTCAGAAAAAAAAATACAACACTGTTACAAAATATGGTATGTAAAAAAATGTAAGGGCCATCGCTGCTATTAAATTGTGTATTTTATTTTAGGTACCTTTAAATATATCATTTAACATATAATAGTAGTATTATTATTCCGTTAAGTGCGGCTGATGTGGCCACATTATGCAAATATCGAATTATTTCATCTGTACTTACCCAAAATGATTAAAGCCCAGCTTCCTGGAGGCAAATAGCATTTCTGTAAAACCATTGCACCTGCAAAGTGACCACACTACTGAGCGCAGACTTTATTCTAACATCATACATTTGCCTCGGCTTTTCATTTCCTGCCACAGTTTCAAAGTGATTGGCCTGGGAGAGGTAGAGGCCTCTGACGCAGCTCCTGGAGGGTCACAGTGGTTTCTGTTTCTTGTTTCTGTCAAGTTAATTTTGTAATCAGAGGCTAATTCTGCCACCTTACACTCATATTTGAAACACGCAATCAAAACTCTTTATTTCACTAGCTTTTGTATGTGTTGGTTCAGAAATTTGTATCAGATGGACATTTGTAGAAAAGTAAGTAAGTACAGAATTTAGTGGTGGATTCTGAGGATTTTAAAGGAGCACTGGAATCATAGGATCGAAGGGTCCTTTCATCAGATTGGCCAGCCCGACACTGACTCAGCTCTAGAATGGCCAAGAGTGGGGAGACGGCTTGTTGGCCGAGGTCTTCAGGACTCCGACTGTGTATGTATCCTCATGTGTGATAGTTCTTTATTTAGTGAAACGTGTAATCAATTCTTGCATTTTGCCTTGTAGTTTCTGTTATTGTATTGTAATTCTTGAGGTAGCCATGATAGATTGGCGATCTGGCTTTGTGAAGAGGATTATTTGTATTGTTTTGCGTATTGTATTTGCCACATTTTGAACACAAACTGCACACCCAGCCTACCTGAAAGAGGGTCTCTCTCTCTCTCTCTCTTTGAGTTGCCTTTACCAAGATTTCTTCTGGTTTTTTTTCCATTTCTTGCAATTTTGTTTTCCCTACAAGGGTCTTTTTTTGGAAGTTTTTACTTGTCTTCTTAAGGAGACAAAGCTCGGGGGGCTGTCAAAAAACAGGGCCTATTAAGAGTCCATTGCAGCACTTCTTGCATGATTTTGGGCTCTACAAGAAAAATATTGTTGTTTTTGTAGGACACAATAAAGCCCTATTACCAATATGCAGAAGAAAACATTTGAACATTAGAACACTCTAGACGAGAACAGGCCATTCAGCTCAACAAAGCTCGCCAGTCCTGTCCACTTATTTCTTCCAAGAAAATATCAAGTCGAGTTTTGAAAGTCCCGTACGTCTTACTATCTACCACACTACTTGGTAGCTTATTCCAAATGTCTATCGTTCTTTGTGTAAAGAAAAACTTCCTAATGTAATATATGGTGTGCTCTGTGCAGAGGTTCTTTAAAAGAACTTATTTACAAGCATGTACTGTACATATACATTGTCAAACACATGAGCTGGGCGTACCTCTTATGGGGACATAGCAGTTCATTTTGTATGCGACACTGTCATTCACCCATCTGAAGAAGAACATCTTTCAGATCCAATGCCATACAACCAGAATGCCCTATGAAAAGGGTATCATTTCATCGACTATCATTGAAGAAGAGATATCGGGCCAAGCAGATTCATCATCTTCTCTGTTTTCTTCAGTGTTTAACCAGCTGCCATACCAGTATTAAGATATAGATAGATAGATAGATAGATAGATAGATAGATAGATAGATAGATAGATAGATAGATAGATAGATAGATAGATAGATAGATAGATAGATAGATAGATAGATAGATAGATAGAACAAAGAACAAACAAAATTTATCCCCAGGGGAAATTTGGCTTGTTATAGAAGATCTTTAAATAAATATTAAACAAAGTTTAACTTCTTCACCCTCCATTACTTTGCTGTTGTCCTTCTGTCCCTTTTCCAATGTATACATATTATGAATTAGTGAGCTTACCAGACCATGTAGAATTAAATCAGTGTTTCTATTTTTTTCCTTTGAGGGAAGCGGACTGCATTCATCCTGTGGAAGTCCAAACTTGGTCTCTCTGGGAGAGATGCATTGTACAGTTTATGATTCATTTATACAAAGGGTAAGTGTAACATTATTTGTGTCCTTAGTTGTTGCTATTGTTGTCATTTTGCTTCCATTATGGCTTTGAGGCAGTATTGTAAACAACGCCAATTTTCCACAATGCATTTCCAACAGTGAACTTCGTCTATTTGTGACACTGATCATTGTTTGCTAGCCACAGTATCAAGAACAGAGTAATAGGCATAAATGACCAATCTCATTGGAAAAAAGGTTCAACCTCTACCCTGGAGGAACTCTGGCTTGGAAACAAACAGGGACAAATCTTAACCATTGTGCCACCATAAAAGGCAAGCAATGTCAAAATTTGGTTTAAAATTCATAATATATATATATATATATATATATATACAAAGTATATGTATATATATATATATATATATATATATATATATATATATATATATATATATATATTGTAGAGGACTGCTGGCCGTGCTCGGCCCTCACCCCAGGCCGCCAGGAGGAGCTCTCCCGACAGCAGGATCGTGCCCCGAGTTCCAGCAGGGCCTCGGACTATGTAGTGTTTATACACAGCCCTGCTGGATACCTTGGGGGCCACCGGGAGTCACTGTAGGGGGGCTTGTGGGCTCTTGTGTGCCCTGTAACCCGGGAGTACGTCACGGTCACGTGACAGGAAGGAACAACGAGCTCCGGGTTGAAGAAAGGACTGTTTACCCTGACCGGAAGGAATAAGGGACTGTGGTGTGATTGGACAGGAACACCTCCGGGTCAGGGGCTATAAAAGGATTATGGGCCAGTCCAGACACTGGGCTGAGCTGGGAGGTAGGAGGGTGAAGTGTCTGGGCGAGGAGGAAAGAGTATTATTTTGGTATTTATTAAGTATATGAGTAGTGTGGAGGGTGCTTTGTGCACGTTAGTGTTAACTAATAAAAAGTCTTGGACTTTTATCCAGTGTCTAGCGTGGTACCTGAGGGTTCAAGGGAGCACTAGTGCCCCCTACTGCCACACTGGCGTAGTCGGCAGGATTCTCTGGCCGTCTGTTGGCAAGGGACCTGCATTTAAAACAAAATTTGTGTGGGCAGACAACCCTAGGAAGGTCGCGGTCAATGCACGGAGGTGCAAAACACCACCCACTACGTCGGTGTGGCAGTAGGGGGCGCTAGTGCTCCCTTGAACCCTCAGGTACCACGCTAGAAACTGGATAAAAGTCCAAGACTTTTTACTAGTTAACACTAACGTGTACAAAGCACCCTCCACACTACTCATATACTTAATAAATACCACAATAATACTCTTTCCTCCTCGCCCAGACACTTCGCCCTCCTACCTCCCAGCTCAGCTCAGTGTCTGGACTGGCCCATAATCCTTTTATAGCCCCTGACCCGGAGGTGTTCTTGTCCAATCAGACCACAGTCCCTTATTCCTTGTGGGTCAGGGTAAACAGTCCTTTTCTTCAACCCGGGATCCTTCCTGTTACGTGACCGTGATGTACTCCCGGGTTACAGGGCACACAAGAGCCCACGAGCTCCCCTACAGCAACTCCCGGTGGCCCCCAAGGTATCCAGCAGGGCTGTGTATAAACTCTACAAAGTCCATGATGCCCTGCTGGAACTCGGGGCACGATCCTGCTGTCGGGAGAGCTCCACCTGGCGGCCTGGGGGTGAGGGCTGGAGCGCGAAGCCGGCAGTCCTCCACAATATATATATATAAAAGGAAAATATATTCAGTTTATTTGAGTTTTTTTGCAGAATTGAGCTTCAGCAGTGCATTAATGCCTAAAATGTTCACAGAAAGACACTTTAATAAATCTCATTTTTCCAACCTGTTTTTTCCAGGGCACTAAGCTCAATTTTATTTAAGCCAATATGTGTCATTAAGTATTTTCATAATTTTGCTTATCATTATCCATTAACACTGTTATTCCAAATAAGGTGAGATGCAATTTAAAAAGAATGAAGCTTTATTAATCATTGGTTAAGTGTGTGCTTTCATACAGATACTATGTCTGAAACAGAGGTTTTTACACTTCATCCCCGCATCCTAGTAGTTCAGTTTATATGCTAAATGTTGCAATACAATGTGTAAAGATGGCAGAAAAACTGAAAGCCTGGTGTTCTGTCCTGAATTAGCTAATCTGTGAAAATCTGAACCACAATCCTTTCATAAGTGCTCGACATTTTCACTGACAACTAGGGCAGGACAGCAAAGAGTCTTGTAAATATTTATTTTGTCCTAAATCAATGTATCGTAAATGTTGAAATTCTCGTTCCTTACGCTCGGACTGGCCTCCTTTTTTTGGGTCTCAAGTTCCTCCTTTGAGGGTTCCTCCTTTGGGTCTCAAGTTCGACTGCTTCCTTTGAGGGTTCTTGCTGGACAGATCCTAAAATAAAGAAAAATAATGATGCACAGTCATTAAATAATCATATATATATATATGATTATATATATATATATATATATATATATATATATATATATATACACGAGGGGCATTCAAAAAGTTTCCGCATCTTCATATTTCCGTTGGAAACGGTGAAGGCAGGAGGAGTAATAATTGGGCATTAATAAGTTGGTATGGCACTAGGAGAATTGCCTTGCAAATGAAAGTGACTATGTAGAAAAGTGATGCAATTTGTTTTTGAAAAGTGTGGAAACGTTTTGAATGTAAATAGTGGAAGGGTACCAATACATTTGGCCATGTCTGAAATTTCTAATGACATAAAAACAGAACACCTTTTACTTTACAATGTAAATTA
This sequence comes from Polypterus senegalus, assembly GCF_016835505.1. NCBI lineage: Eukaryota > Metazoa > Chordata > Cladistia > Polypteriformes > Polypteridae > Polypterus > Polypterus senegalus. The sequence goes on from NC_053163.1 coordinate 12,075,864, forward strand.
ATGCCCCAATATTTGAGTAACTAAACAAATAAACACAGTCACATATTCTAAAATGTGGCTATGCATGATTGTCCATCAAGATTTAATTTTTGGTAAAATGTTGAATAGTTAAATTCAGTGAAAGTGTCTAATTTTTTGCCAGTCTAACTCAAATGAGAGTCCAATAAAATATATATTTATGTATTTGATATATTTTTTTCATATATTTCTCAAAGCCTTGCTGTTAAGCCCCTTCAAACAGACAGAAATATACATATATAAAGAAAAATACTCAACTCATCCTCATGTTAGTTCTAAAGTGAACCACAATTATTGGTAAAATCAGTAACATCAAACCCAAAAACAGCAGACATATACGCAGGAACCACTGGCTGCTCTGGTAGAATCCATTTAATTTGGGGACATCTGAAAATACAGCAATAGGAAATGATTTTTAATGGATTTCAGCTTTTCTGCATAACAGACACTCAAAAAGTATCTTAATAGAGCCATGTACCGCAATATCATGGACCAGGCTGTCAAAATTGGTTGCCACCAGCAGTTCATCCCCTTCCTGTAGCCTTCAGGCAGATGATTTTAGGAATTGCTATCTTCAAGCATTTTGAGAATATATTCAAGTACTCTGGAGGATGAGCCCATGTTTCTGCGATACGTAATGAAATATTATAAGTTGCTTTTCATACATCTCAATTTATGAGAGACACATAAGCTCTTCCTGCTATTTTCTCATCACCTGTTATTTTATCATCAGTGGACAGGATAAATCATTTATTTACCTATAGCTGCCTCTTTCCGGGTTCTTTTATATACACTAAGGAGGCGACTGCTGCCTTTGATCTTTATCTGTTGTGAGACTGATTACGTTTTCCTAATATGGCACCAGTACATTCAATTTTAAATACATTAAGACAATGCAGAGAGCCACAACACGCAGTTTGGTGAATCATTGCCTGCAGTTCATTTAACTGTAAAGTACGTTAAATGAAAAGCACATCGCACTTTATTGTGTAGGGTAACTGTAGATTGTTTGAATAGAGATGAGAGAGGCTTGGGTGGATTCTTGCCTTGAGCTCAGCCCCCTTTGACCCTGAATTGAAATTAAAGGGTTTGAGAATGTTATACTAAATTATAATGGGTATATAGAAAGTGTATTTTGATCATTTTTCTCCGAGTGTGATATTTTGCTATGATCAAAATTATAAGTAAAAACAGATTGCTGCATTTGTTAGTTCATTTTCTGTTGACAAATGCCCTTTATTTGAACCTGGAATTGTATTGGGTGATGTTGTGCCTGAGGTTTGGGGCTTAGTGGCTCAGTTATTGTAAAATACAGTAAATTACAGGCTCTCCAGCACAGAGAATATGAAAAGCTGTATAAAGTTTCAGATAACCAGACTCATTAATATTTATTAACTCTGTTTGCAATATAGTGTTGATGGAAACCAGTGTAGCCATTGGCACAAAGCAGCAACCTGCCCAGGTCAGGTCAGGAAACAAATACAGTGCAGGGTAATACAGGGCACTATCATAAAATGACATTAAAAGGTTTATATCAGATTATTTTTGTTTTTTTTTCTGTACACTCGACGTCATTAATCACTTACGGGAAGTGTAAATGTTCGAGGCTAATTTTGAGTAGTGCAAATAGACTAGGAGATGAGATATGTAGTCAAGGACATAGTCACGACAGACAAGGGCTAAAAAATAAGAAGTCAGAAAAATCCAGGGAATCAGAAGTGAGAACTTCAAAATAAGAAATGAATGTCGAAATCAAAAAAGGACATCAAAACCAAAAACCAAACCTGACGCCGGGGCCTATTTGGAAGTAAAGCTAGTGAAATTCTCAAGACATTGTGTATCCATTGCAGTATGATGGATAATGAAATATTTATAGTATCACTTCAGCATGACAACCATGGTCACATGAAGCATCCAAAATGTGTCCAGAACATAATGTATCCAAAACTTGTTGAGCAAACAAAGCAAAACGGGATGGGAATGCAGTTAAACTTCGTCAGAGCAAATCAAAAAGAAAAATGAAGTCCAACAAGAAAAAAAAAAAAACAGAATATCATAACATGCGTATAAATATTACAAAAACTTTTGTATAATTTAATTGATTTAATTTGACCATTCCTGCAAAATTCACCCAGTGCTTCTACAAATGGTTATTTGGGTGATTTCTGTCCACAAGCATAACAAGAACAGTAGAGTAAAACTTGAGTGACCTACCCAGGCCTAACCTTAACCTTTCAGCATGGGCGAAACATCCTAAATGTTTGAAGATAGGTTTTGTTTTGTTTTTTGATTTCAAGAAAAGACTTATTGAAACAGATGTTTATTATTCAGATGTAGTCTCTTCTTCTAGAGTACTGGCATATATTCTGCAAAAGAGTTTGATCAAACTTTGATTCTCAAAACCACGGACTGCTTGAAGGCTGTCAGAGAACAGATTATGGAGGACGCTGCAGTATAAAAAAACATCATATAACATTCTCAAACCCAAGTAAAGTTCTATATCCTTGAAGTTTAAATTAGCTTTTGTACAATCATGCCATACTATCATTTCATCAAAAAACGTGAAGTCGCGGGCACTCAGTTGTTTCATCAGGGCGTCGTGTGGTCACTCTTGGTGATTTCAGCCACCTTGACACTCAGTCGTTTCATCATGTGGTCACTCTTGGTGATTTCAGTCTGTGAACACTACACTGTTTCAGCAAGGGTACAGGAGTGGGGTCAATCTTGGTGATTTCAGCCCCCTTGACACTCAATTGTTTTGTCAATGTGGGAGGGTCTTCCTTGGTAATTTCAGTCCATGGACGCTGGATCATTTCATTGAGCAGAGGTGATTTCAGCCCAAATCACTACACAATTTAGTGTCACCCCATCTGATGGTGTCACCCTCCAACTGACACAACTGTGTATTACATGCACACTTTTAAAAGAAATTTACAAATTCATGCAGGTGTGAAGGACAGCCGGGTCCCATGCCCGGCAGGGACGCTCCTGCTGCTTATTTTCCGGGGGAGCTACCATGGGCACTCCAATACCTCCCCCTGAATGCTTGGTGGCAGCCTCAATGGCTGACAGTGATTCCCCAACCACCCACAGGGCTCCATAGGAGATGGAGTCCTCCACAGCCTGGTTGGGGGCTCAGATGGCTGCTAGGGGGAGCTGCATGGACTCAGCAGCCTGGCTGGACGAATCTTCAGCCCCACCAGGTGGTCAAGCACCTGGAACACTTCCGGGTGGGTTATAAAAAGGGCCAGCCACCACCACTTGAGGAGCCAGGGTCGGGAGGAGGACTACGCTTGTGGAGGAGTGGTGGTAGAGGAAGAAGAGTGTGTTGTGTTGTGATTTAGTGTTGGTGCTTCGGGACCATGTTTGGGCTGTGTGGCACGGGGAAGACGTGTCCCACAGCTGAAGAAAAATAAAAGTATTTGTACTTTTTATACGTGCCTCCGTGTCTTTCTGTGTCGGGTCAGGCGCCTATATAGCGCCTTTGTTACACAGGATATCATAAGTAGCTCATATGGTGGCTGAAGTATCTTTCATTGGACACCAGCTACTAACTCATGATGTCAAAATTGAATCGACTGATGTCCTATTGTTAGTCATTGGTTGTAGAGAGTTTCTGGCTAATTGAAGTTCATATTTTTATTAATATAAAACGTCTGTACCCAAAGGAAAAGTTAAATCACCATCGAAGTTCACCCAGCCGCACAAGCAGCTGATGTACTGCAGAATTCCTGCCTCTATTTCTGGTTCCATATCTCGTATTGGGGATTTGTTTTGTGTGGCTGTCTGACATATAAAACAGGAAAATATGCAAGTTAATTAACTGCTCTTTCGTGGTTCATTTAAAAAACGTAAATTATTCTGTAATTGAGCTTGTAGAGGATGTTTTAATTTTTCAAAATCAACCATTTTGAAAATCTGACATCACAAATTCCAAAGTGCCTATTTAAAATATTGCAACAAAAATGAAATTTTCTTGACAATTCTCCTTCAGGAATAAAATGTCAACAAAATGAGTCCATCGGAAGCTGAGCAGTTTCGTGTGGACAGGGAGATGTGACGACAAGAAAAACTGGTGAATTTGCATTTTACTTGAACGCACTCAAAAATCATGCATCTATTGTGTGCATCGCTGTCAAGGTTTAATTGTAGCTTTAGTATTCTTGGAGCTTGCTGTTTCTAACCATGACTCTCAGTGTGAACGTTTGTTCCATACTAACCGTCTAGTAGTAAAACAGGACAGTGAGGAGGGCGCCACCCCAGACGTCACGCTTCCCCCTCCCCTCGGCCCGCAGCCTTTGTCTCGGATTACCGCAAATATATCTCTCCTGCAAGTGAACAATGATTCTTAGAGTGATGAGAGATGTCGCAAAATCAACTGGAACGTTCAAGCAAATTATAGAAATAAACTCAATCTATATTCGGTAAGTAGTTCTCTCCTGAAAAGCAGACAGACATACAGACAGACAGACGTCAGATTTTATATATATAGGAATGTAAAAGAGGAATGAGGTGAAAGAGAAGGCAGTCTACTTTATAGTGAGTGGAGTTTTACAAAACGATAACGTCATAATTTTGTGAAGATCTCATGGACGTACACTTTATCAATATGGACACAATCGATTCAATGGGTGTATTCTAAGGTTTGGCTTCATGTTTTTTTCTGGTGCCCTGCTATTACAGTTCTATGTGCGATTTTACTGTTTAAATGTATACATTTACTTTCATTTATTGGTGCCAGTCTAAGGGACAAATTAATAACATGATTGTTCAAAAACTTGATCTTCAAAAATGAATCCAGAATTCAGGATGCAAACCTCTATGAAGTACATCACAGGACCCACTATGGAAAACACCCACACACACAGACAATTTAGGATCTCCAATTAAAATAACGTGCGTGTCTTTGAAAATGTTGGAGAAAAAACTGTGGTACCCGGAGGAAACCTATACATACACGAGGAGAATATGCAGACCTCCAACAGACAACGGCCAGGCAAACCCTAGGAGTCAAGCAGCACTAAAAGGCCAAAACATTGCTGCTGTTGCTGTATAACTGATTTTTTCCCATATGATGATTTTTATTTTTTGGAATTTTTAGAAAGGAAAACACTTGTATTCATTTTGTCATGTCATTTTCTAACCTACTTAATCCAGACCAGGGTCATAGGGGGTGTTGGAGTCTATCCCAGGTTGCATAGGGAACATGCCAGGAGCAAACCCAGCACAGGGTGCCAGCCCCTAGCACACTTGTATTCATATACAGTACAGTCATGCATATTCATATATATATATATATATATATATATATATATATATATATATATATATATATATATATATATATATATATACGGGGACATTCAAAAGTGTATGCACTTTTTTTAACTCTATTTATTAAGAATTTCAAAAACAAATTCTATCACTTTTCTATATAGTTGCCTTCGTTTGCGATACAATTTTCCCAATCATCATACCAGCTTTTTAATGCCCAATTACTACTTGTCTCGCTTCCACCTTTTCCAACGAAAATATAAAAGTGGCGAAGGTTTTTGAACGTCCCTCGTATATATATCACATCGTTTTGGTACCTTCACAAAAAGTATGGCCAGCTTTTCAATAGTGAACGCAACTGACCATAAAGTGAAATGGAACTTGGGGTTTCTCAATTCTTACACGTTTAATACATAAAGAAAACTGTGATGGTGAGTCTCCATGGAAGATGCATCACAAAAACCATAAGAATAAATAGAATTAAAGCTAATTTATTAAAAAAAAAAAAAGTTTGACCGTTGAGCCTTTTCAAAATAAACCAGCAGGGGAAGAAGAGAAGCATACTAGATAATGTGATTTGAAAAGACGCTCCTGTAAAATGTAGTTTATAAAAAGTGTTAGCTGGCATGGTGGTCTTTTTTATCACCTTAAATATTATTTGAATTTAAGAGCAGTATTCAGACCTAAAATAATTCAATACTATGACTTTACCGTTTTAGTAATCTAATTTTGGCTGATTTCAGTATTTAAATGTATAGGCTGCAATTTTCACCTAGCCTAAATTAAAATAACTAATTAAACATTGTTTAATTTGTATATATAGAATAAGCCAATGAAATAATTAAATGTAGGCTTAAGCCAGGTGACACAGTAATATATATATATATATTTTTTTCATTTGTCATGAACCTGTTATTTTTTGTAGCTCGCCACTCACATTTGGCCGATTGCTGCTCTTCACTCGTCAGGTTCTTCCTCAATGGCTGTATCAGAGAGCTGTGGTTTGCCTCACACCCAATCTCAATACCCGGACTCCACAGAGACGCATTAAACTGCATAGTTGTGCTTCTGCTGTAAGTGCCATCCTGGAGGAGTTTGGGGTCTTCTAGCTCGGTAGTGTTGGGTATCCCCAGAAGGGAGTGGTGCCATGTCAGAGATACACTAGGAGGGTAGAATCCCACAGCACTGCAAGTCAGATTTCTGAAATCGCTTGTCCATTGTACAGTCAGCATGATCACTAAAGAAGAGAACATCATTTTCATTTAGGCATTTTGTCAAAGAATGTTGGGAGTTAAACCATAATGTAGAAAGTGTGAAGTGCTACACCGTGGGCAAAAGGAAACTCAGTTATAATTGCGAAATGGGAGACCCTGCCATACAGGAAGCAATGTCTGAAAAGGACTTATGGGTTTATGTTCCCAGGACTTCAGGACATGAGACTGTGTAAGGACCTCATCCAGATATTTAAAATCCTCAAAGGCTTGAAAAAATAGGTCTAGCAACATGTTTTCAGCTTAACTCTTTCAGGGCTGATGTCGACTTTTGTCGAAATTCAGGGGTAGAGAACGGTAATCGGCTGTAAACTGTGACAAAACTCGCCCTTACATTTTCATTCGACTCTCTTTGCTAGTTAAAGTTAAGTAGCTTTGTTGATTTAACCTTGATTCTCTGTGCACACATGAGTAGCGAAGAGCAAACAACCTCTAAAATAGCATCAATATCTGGTGAGAGACTAAAGCGAATGTGCAAATTAAAACACTCCTTGAATGTTTTACATACTATCGCTGAATTGGACTCTGACTTGTCGGACTTGGAATTTGATGCAAATGATCTGGAGATGGAGATCACAAGCGAAAATGAGGTACCAGCATCGGCTGATCAGTTCCCAGCTGATTATGGTGCTGAACACGTTCATGTAGCTGATACGCCTACAGTAGCATTCGCCTGGGAGGACCATCACTTATGATGACAAGAGGTATAAACCATATTGCCACCGCTACCCAACTGCTGTTTGCAGACACCCAGGCAGCCGGTCCACCGTGCATTCCTGCTGCCCAGTGAGGTGCTCCTGTGCAGCCACTTTCGCCAGTGATGCCGAATATCCAGCAACAGCAGCCATAGCACGTAGCAATAGATGTTTTATGTTTTATGTGCGAAACCATTGCTTTGTGTGCTTGGAAAAAATATTCAGCCCTCAAAGAGTTAATGGTGAATCACATACAGGAGGACACCAGTAAAAATGACGAGGAAGTGACTTTAGGACTAAAGCCAGAAAGCACTTCTTACGCAAAGAGTTGATGGACTGAATGGTCTCTCATTTGTCAAATTTCCTAAGTTCTAGTCAGATCACTTCCTGTTTCCAAAGTATTAAAAAATGTAACCCAATTGTGCTGCAGTTATACAAAACATAAATGAAACATTTGCTAATATACTTTTGTATATTTCCTATTTTATGTATTTAATATATGTTTATCTTGAAAAGACTTAGAAAAACAACTCTGCACAAACAGAGACTGACACGGGGAATTCGCACTCTGGTCCTGGAGATGTGATTCAGTAGCACCAACCGCTAACCTGCATGCCATCCCCATAATACACAGCGGTGGCAGTGACTGAGCTGGCAACTGACATCCAGCAATTGTACCACCACACACTAGTGTGATACCACAACTGTGCCACCTTATTGTCAGGGAAATATAATCCGAGAAAGTTAACCTCCCAGCAGGTAAGTCACATCTTTATGAAACCTTGGTGCGGGATAAAAAAATAGCTAACAAGCTTAATTCTGTTTTTGTTAGGTTTGGTCTTTTTCTTTTTTTTTTTTTAATTTCTGATTTTTTTTTTTTCTAGTTTGATTATGAAACAATTTGTTGTATATGTTGAACTTGATTTTAGGCAATGTTGTTTAGTAGGCGTAGAATAAATAAAGATGTAAATAATACAACTAATAGTTAATTTTAGTTATTGAAAATGTTGAGAAACATTCATTTTAGCATGGCATCTGTAGGTGTGCGTCTGTCTCTGTGGAAAATTGAAATTCAACAGTTTTGTTGGAAAACATTTTTTCTTGCATTGTGTGGAGTATCTGGGTAATTGCATTCTAGCAAAGGCAGAAACACTTAAAATAAGCCCTGAATACTGAGACCTATAGTATTGTGGTCCCCAGCCGGGCTCCACCCAGGAGGACCGGAGGAGGGCTTGTGCCTCCCCCAGACCGCGAGGGGGCGTCCGTCCTGGTTATGTAGGGGTCCTCGGGTACAGGGCTTGGAAGCCCAGCCCTGTGGGGACCCGTGGCCACCGCCAGGTGGCGCCCCGGTGCCGGAATATCCCATGTGGCCCCGGCTGGGACGCCCAGGAGGACAGGAGGAGGGCTTGTGCCTCCTCCAGACCGTGAGGGGGCGTCCATCCTGGTTATGTAGGGGGCCGCAGGTAAAGGGCTTGGAAGCCCAGCCCTGTAGGGACCCGTGGCCAATGCCTGCATATCCCTGGAGCCCAGCACTTCCACCACACCAGGAAGTGCTGGGGGGAAGACGACATGGGACACCCGGATGGCTTCCGGGTGCGCAGCCGGCACTTCCGCCACACTGGAGTATGGCTATGACTGATTGCCGGGAAGCAGCTGGAGCCCATCCGGGTTCTCATATAAGGGGCCGTCTCCCTCCAGTTAGCAGTGGATGTCGGGTGGAAGAGGACAGAACTGGAGAGAGGACGGGAGGCGGCCAAAAGAGAGGCACAGAGACTGTGAGGCCTGGACATTTGGGGGAACGGTGCTGGAGGCACTGGGGGTGCACGTGAGCACAAATTTGTACATATTATTGTAAATAAACGGTGTGTGGTGGAACTATGATGTCCGTCTGCCTGTGTCCGGGCCCCAGTTCACAGTATGTACAACGAGAATTTCTGAAAAACATGAACCTGAAACAATGGACCTATCTTTTTCAAACAAGTTACATTGTGTTGGTCTTGTTACAGGCTCCATGCTTATTGTTTTATGTCCAGGTTGGTCCAGGTTCTTATCGCCATATCCTCCTCTTTGCTCTTTATCCAATAACAACTGCCAAAGAAATTGTTTCATTTAATCAGGATTTTTCCAGTGTTTCATGTAGTTATTGGTCCAGGCCTATTGATTTGCTACATTTTTGTAGGAGTAGTTTTTGAGATACATAATTTATTTAAATATACATGCATACACACTGCGGTAGGCTGGTGCCCTGCCCAGGGTTTGTTTCTTGCCTTGCACTCTGTGTTGGCTGGGATTGGCTCCAGCAGACCCCCGTGACCCTTTAGTTAGGATATAGCAGGTTGGATAATGGATGGATGGATGGATGGGTGCATACACACATGAAGACACACAGAGGCACACACACACCCAAAGAAATCTATAAGTTAAGATAGTTGACTGCTTTCTTGCCCTACCAGAGCACACGACAGAAGGATAATGAATTGAAAGAAATGAGCACACAAACACACCACAGTAGATCTGTAAAGGTTGACGTATTCGGCGACATTAAACCACCCTCATCGCAGTCTGTCTATCTATGCAGCTTCTTCATTTAATTTGACCCATAGTGTTTTGTTTCAAATTAAATTATCATTTAAGATGTTTAATTGATTCAATTTCCTGCTCGTTTTAGTCTACATTTATTTGTGAAAATATCAAATATTGCAAGTATATAAGTTAACATACTTGATTTGATGTACAATCTATGGTATCGTATTGTAAAATCTTCCGATAAGTGAGTTCCTGCGGTATCACTAAAGTGAAATGTACATAGAAATACCATATGGACCTTTCTGTACTGATTTTTTAAATATGCATTTAGAAATGTTGAACAAATGACCTTTCTTTCATCTTGTTTACTTTGCTTATTTTGAAGAAAGCACATTTGTTTTGACTCATTTGAGTAGATTTTTTATTGTTTTTTTAGCCTTCCACGTTGTCTTCCTGTCTTTGGTGTTCACACCCATCAAAAAGAATAAAATAAAATGGCAGCCCTTTGATTATCAGATTCCTCTTTTTAAATTTCCCCTCTTAAGTTAACATAATGTCAGTTTTCATTGCTGGCACACGTTCTCCGCCTCACCTCCTCTCCTGATTGTTTCCCTCAGTGGTTGTATCAGAGAGCTGTGATTCACCTCACAGCCGATCTCCGTGCCCGGGATCCAAACTGAGCTATTTACTTGCAAGCTGGAGCTGCTGCTGTAGGTACCATCTTGTAGGAGTGTGGGCATCTCCTGGTGTTTGTATGAGAGATTAGTGGGGAGTGAATGATCCCAGGACAGGGTGACATTCGAGGGGTAGAATCCAACCGCTGAGCAAGTTAGGGTGAGGAAGTCGGGGCTGGCGAAGGATACTTCTGAGGTGAGATTTACTTTGAGAGCCACTGTAACAAAATCAAAACAAGAGAATTGAATTTAATAAAAGTTATATCACATCCCCAATAGAAGACCGAGTAACAACCCATTAGTGAAATGTGGCCTACACACATAGGCCACATTTCACTAATGGGTTGCACTGGTTTGGACATGTGAAGAGGAGAGATGCCGAGTATATTGGGAGAAGGATGCTAAGGACAGAGCTGACAGGCAAGAGGAAAAGAGGAAGGCCTAAAGGAAGGTTTATGGATGTGGTAAGAGAGGACATGCAGGTGATGGGTGTGACAGAACAAGGTACAGAGGACAGAAAGATATGGAAGAAGATGATCTGCTGTGGCGAACCCTAACGGGAGTAGCCACAAGAAGAAGAAGTAGTGAAATGTGGCCTACAGAGCAAAAAACACAATCACGTCAATGCAGGAATTGGCAGAACAAATGAAAAACTAGAGACCGCCCTTTGAATGTTATTATTCCATTTTCCTTTTTTTTTGGATTACAAGGAGATGGACATGGTAGCACAATTCCATTGTTCAACAGGAAACAAATATCCTCACCTGGTCTCTTAATGTATTTTTTCAGCAGCTGTGTCACCGAGCTGTGATTCACCAGGCATCCGATTTCTTTCTCCGGCCTCCACAGCGAGGTGTTCACGTGCAGGACAGAGCTGCTGCTGAACTTCCCGTTGTTCGGGGATGTGGGGCTTTCTTGTTGTGCGGTGTGAGGCACCCCAGGGAGAGAGTGGTCCCAGAGGAGAGTGACGTTAGGGGGGTAGAAATCCATAGCCCTGCAAGTCAGGGTAAGGTGATCAAGCTTGTTAGGTGTTGAATCCGAGAGAATCTCCAGCTTCGGGATGGCTGAGACAATACAAGACAGTGCAGAGAAGGCCAAAAACTTATTATTATTTGATAAAGGTGCTGTTATCATTTTTTTTATGAAAATAAAATCACAAATCTTATAAAACAAAACTTTGTTGTCACATCTGTTTAGAGTTTCTTGCCTTTCTTCTATTACTGTGAGTATAATACACATGGAGAGAATGATGATTTGTTACAGAAAAATGCAGAACTTTTTGATTAGTTAGTGGTGTGGTATCAAGGTTTTCTAGTCTTTCCTTATTTACGAGGGTGTTGCACCGTGTTAGCCATTATGTATGAAGTAAGAAGTCAAGCAAACTGACACCTGTTATTAGTTAACTAAAAAGATTACAATATGCAAGCTTTCGAGGCAACTCCGGAGATTGCCTGAAGAAGGGGCATGAGTTGCATTGAAAGCTTGCATATTGTAATTTTTTTAGTTAGCCAATAATTGACTTCTCAATTCTAGGCTTTCCTTGTAACATTTTGCATCTACGATTATTATTTTAAATGAGTAAAATTGCTTGAAAATTTCGATTTCCATGAACCCTCCTATGACTGATTGGCACCTAACTCAAGGTTATTCCCTGCATTGTGCTCAATGATTCCTGGACAGGCTCCCCCTAGACTGTAAATTAGGTACGTAGGCTATGAAAATGAATCAAAGAATGACAGAACATATCCACCCATCTCTGATGCTTCACAAATCACATGTTCCTTTGTTACATATAGAGATTTCATCTCATTTTCTTATTCTCTTTTCCTAGTGACAGTCAGGCATAATAAATCAGCCATGATTAACCTGTCCCTGGCTACAGATTTCAGCTATCCCAGAGAAGTTCCCAGACATTCCCAAGCCATCTGAGAGGGATATAATCAATCCAATCCCTCCAGAGTGTCCTGGATCTGCTGCAGAGTCTCCACTCAGTGGGAGCTACCTGGAGCAGCTCTAGTGCGAGACACCTTGGCTTGTGTATATTTTTATGACATGCCAAAATTATCTCAACTGGCTCCTCCCAATGAGCAGGACCAGCATCTCTACTCTGAGGTTCTCCCAAATTGCTGAGGTTCTCACCTTATCATGGAGTGTCAGCCCAGCTATCTTGCGAAGAAACCTCATGTGTGTCGCTTGTACTCGCGATCTCATTCTCTTGGTCTTTACCCACAGCTCATGACCATAGGTGAGGACAGGGATGTCAATTGACTAATTCAAGAGCTTTGTCTTTAGACTCTGCTCAAGCTTCACCACCATGGACCGGTAGAATATCCGCAGAACAGCTTGTCGATCTCATGTTGTCTTCCTCCATTGCTCATGAACAAGATTCCCAAGATTCTTGAACTCCTCCAGTAAGGGCAGTTGTTCCCTCCCTGACCTGGAGAGAGCAATCTACTCTTTTCTGAGAGAAAACTATGACCTTAGACTTGGAGGTGCCTTTCATTATCCCTGTCACTTCACACTTACCAACAGATCACTCAAGTGCATGCCAAAGGTCACAGTCAGATGAGGCAAAGAGGACAACATCATCTGAGTAAGGCAACAATATCACCCCAACTGGACACCCCCTCATCCTCAGATATAACTTAATAGAAAGCTACAAACAGGAGTGGTGAGCTGACACCAAGTATTCAGACATACAATAGCTCTCACTGTATTCATAAAGTGAAGGAGTAGTATGTAGAAACAGCCCTGTTAGCTAATAATATCCTGCAGCAACTCCCATAACACATGTGGAGTGACACGGTGGTTTTATGCTTTTCCCAAATCTAGAAAACAAATGTAAACTGGGGTTACTATACTCTAATGCACCCTCCAGCAATGAGAAGAGCTGGTTTACTGTTCCATAACCAGGATGAAATTCATATTGTTCCTCTTGCTACTGAGAGACAACTAATTTGTTTCTTTATCTCACTCCGATGCTTTATCATTGACAAAATTAACAGTGACATCTCAAAATGTCTAATTATGTTATTGTTAGAGTATTTCTATCTGCTTCAGAATCAGTCAAAGTGCGTGATAAGTAGGAATTACTTTGAGATGCTTGTGTCTTCTACATTTTGTGACAACTACATGCTGTATTATATTATCAGTTTCTTTGGGGAACAGTCATGCTTTTTTAATTAATCTTGTAGAGAAAACCCAAGCAAAATGACCCTTTTTATTGGCTAACTAAAAAGATTACAATATGCAAGCCTTCGAGGCAACTCAGGCCCCTTCTTCAGGCAAGATGTAATTAAAGTAAAAAAAATAAGGAAGTGATAAACAAACAGACAGACAGACAAACAAACAAACAAATAAATAAATTAGATACCTCAGAGACTTAAAAATTATTCAAACTTTACAGTCTCCCTAAACATTGAGATCTCCCAAGCACTGCTAGTCCAAGATCAAAATAGCTGGTGCTCTGCACTCTTGGCAATACTGGATCTGTACTGGCATTTTACTGGGTTGTGTGCTTCCTCATAGAAACATCACTTGATAAAGAGCCATGGAGGGTCCTTTGGATGTGAAACAGATTCTTTGGGCTCCCTAATATGTGGACAAAACCGAAATCTTTAATGTGTTGTGGGCTACCTGGAACCTGAAAGTAGCCTGTGTTGCTCTCCTTTTAAAATCATGAGCCCATTTGATATTTTACAAATCCATTATCATTTATGGACCTTGTCATGGATCTGAAGGTTCTTTCTGGAACCTTTATGGGGATGCTTCTTTTAGGAACCTAAAAATAGTTTTCCTTTTGGCATCACACTGAAGAACCACCTTGTAATCTTTATTTTTAAGAGTGATGTCCAAAGTGTCAACCTAGGCAGTGTAACGTCACCATTTCAGTCGTGGAGGACACTTTTAGAAACAAACTGATACCAGAATGGGTGTGGGATCACTCGCTGTTTGCTATCTGCTTTTGGATTTTAGGTGCCCCTTAAAAGCGACTTTTACCAATTAACTCTTATGCAGTAACCTTTAATTCATTTCTTAAAGTTTGTATTTTAACGATACAGCAGGCTGGAGGCTACTCTAAGAGTACTGGGCACACTCCTAAAAAGTCAAGGCGTCAAGAGTGATTCTTTACAGCAGTTGTCATAGGGGAAATATTTTTGGTGCCCATAAGATCCATTCACATGAAGTTTCCAAAAGAAACCTTTTACAGGGATCCCTCTCTATATCGTGCTTCGACTTTCGTGGCTTCACTCCGTCGCGGATTTTAAATGTAAGCATATCTAAATATATATCACGGACTTTTCGCTGGTTCGCAGATTTCTGCGTACAATGGGTCTTTTAATTTATGGTACATGCTTCCTCAGTTTGTTTGCCCAGCTGATTTCATACAAGGGACGCTATTGGCGGATGGCTTAGAAGCTACCCAATCAGAGCATGTATTACATATTAACTAAAACTCCTCAATGATATACGATGTGCTTCCTGCGCGGTGCTTGATTGTTTGCTTTTCTCTGTCTCTCTCACTCTCTCTGCCTGACGGAGGGGCTGTTTGCACAGAGGACACGGACGCTCCTCTACAAAATGTCACTTTATCGCGGTGCTTCGGCATACTTAAAAGCACGTATTCATTTTTTGATTGTTTGCTTTTCTTAGCGATCGCTCTCTCTGACATTCTCTGCTTCTGACGGCACTCCTTTGAAGATAAGATATGTTTGCATTCTGTTAATTGTGAGAAAGAACTGTCATCTCTGTCTTGTCATGGAGTACAGTTTAAACTTTTGACTAAAGGGTGTTATTTCATGTCTAGGGGGCTCTAATAATGTTAACAGTGTGGGAGAGTTTATAAGGGCTTAAAATATATAAAAATAACCATACAAACATATGGTTTCTACTTCGCGGATTTTCATCAATCGCGGGGGTTCTGGAACGCAACCCCCGTGATCGAGGAGGGATTACTGCATTTATTGGGGGGTCAGTGAGGGTCAAATTAAAATTAATATTTATATTCACCATAGAGCCCGGTACTGTTGATTTAGAGTAGATGTAGATGTAGTAGCAGTAATGGTAGTAGAAAACAGTAGTAGTAGATCTGTTTTAATTTGCACAAGAGGATTGTATTTCATAATTATGAGTGTCCATTACTTTTTGCATTAAAAGGAGTGTTTTTTTTTTCAGAATGTTTACTTTAAAGTTTAATAATAATTAGTGTATGCCATATATGTATAAGGCAATCATCCATCCATTACCCAACCTGCTACATCCTAACTACAGGGTCACGGGGGTCTGCTGGAGCCAATCCCAGCCAACACAGGGCGTAAGGCAGGAAACAAACCCCGGGCAGGGCGCGAGCCCACCACAGGGCACATACACACACACACGCACACCAAGGACATTAGGATCGCCAATGCTCTTAACCTGCATGTCTTTGGACAATCAAATCTCGATAAATAAAGTACATTGTACTCATTGCATGCAAAGTTGTGTTTGTATGAATATTTCTGGGGAAGGGGGTCCATAACTTTCATCAAATTCTTAAAGGGGGGTCCGTGACTCAAAAAAGGTTAAGAATGTCTGATTTAGATCTACAGCAGGCTCCATAAATAGATGAGAGATTTATGAAATACCATTGAGTTTGTGATTTTAAAAGGACTCTTACTACCTATGATTACACAGGTGGCTAAGGTCACATACCAGAAATTACAGATTCCAGTTTTTTTCTGTATATTAGAAAATTATCACTTCTTTTGGTATTCTGACCAGGAAAGGTAATGCCAATCATTCCATTCCACCCTTTATACTTTCCTTCCATTACACTGGCCTCCTTATTGGGTAAGAGAGTTCTGTCACACCACGTGGGCATCCTTAGGGCCTACTTAACAGCATCATAGGCCCCGGGGCAAACTAGTGTGCTGGGGCACCTGTTTTGACAGCAAATATAAGCATCAGAAACATCATGGGCCCATATGCCCCCGGCTAGTGCCCATTGCACCCATACATTGATGGTCCTGGGCATCCCATGCCAGTCTCCTGACTGTTACAGGGAATACTCTGCCTCTCTTTTGGATCATCTATAGACAATAACCAACTTCATAGGCAAACATTTTTTTCTCAGAATGAAACGGTTCTGCATCAAGGAATGGTTCTATGGAACAACATAACCAAGTAAAGTGCCATTGCAGAGGCAGCATTATTATTAGAGCACCAAGTAGGAACCAACCCATGAGTGGGACACCACCAGCAGAAAAACAACTAAAAAAAGTATGCAAAATGACATTACCTTTAACGGATAATTCTGCTCCCCGCCCTACAACTAACTGACTATTTCCAGGGCAAGATGGGAAAGCGGTACAGATGTACTTCCCCGCATCAGAAACGGACACGTTTTTAATAACCAGGACACTGGACGAGTTAGATTGCTGCTGGATGCCACCGATCACGTCCTCTTCATGTCCCCAAGTGCCGTTAGGAAACAGCGGGATTCTTCTCCAGTAGAAAACACGAGCTTTGCCTCTGGAGAGTGTGCACGAAAACTGCGCTGTCTGACCGATCAGAACGGACTGCGAGGCGGGGGACTCCGTGACTTCCAGGGCGAAAGAAACCGCTGCAAGAAAGAAAGAAAGAAAGAAAGAAAGAAAGAAAGAAAGAAAGAAAGAAAGAAAGAAAATCATTTGACTACATTCACAAACATTACTGTTATTCAAAACGTTCAAATTGTTATACAGTATTATAAAAAAAAAACAGTGATCATATATTTCTCTGCACACGTTAAAGTTAATTTGAACTAAAACGTAAATTATAATTTTCACTGGAAAAAAATATCAACAATGCAACTCTTTCATTTGGAGGTTTCGTGAACTACTGTTAATGACGGGTTTTCTCTTTCAAATAGACGGTGGCACTTAACACAGATAACGTGTGAGAATTAAATTTATATAAAATGTGCTACGCAGACGCCAACGCTTACAAAGGAAATTCAAAAATACCCGAATGTAGACTGTGTGGGCAAACGATAAATTTAACATCGTTGAATATGCACCGTTCATTTTAATCGCTTTTTCGCTTAATTATACCGAATTAAAACGAGACGTGCAAGTGCTGGCACTGATCGCATGCATTTGTGATTAGACGAAAGGTAAGCATATCGTTTGAAAAACTTCGGTAATATTTGCAATAAAAAAATGAAAAAAATGTTCAAAACTAAGCGATAGATGCAAGTGAAGGAATATGAAGCGTATGCAGACAACGCAGTGGCGTAGCTATAGGGGCTGACAGAGAGGGCAGTCCGAATATTTTTGTGGGCGGCATTATTTGGCCAAAAGGCTCAGTACAATTCGTATGTAAGCTGCAGGGTTCGGAAAAATATCACTCATGAATGACAAAAAGTACAATCCTTTGATTTGTATCCACAAATGCTTAAAAAATAATTTCCAGACTGTCCTTCTGTGACGGCATCAGACACAGCAGTTGAAATTTATGAGGCAAAAAAAATAAACGTAAATATTACACCGATAATAATTTCTAGGAAGATAAACGATTAATTTACAATTTATATTTTCGTTTCGTTATCAATCCGAAAGCGTTCTTGCTCATCCCCACCTATCACTTGTACACTACACCGGTTCTGGTTTTCGCAGCGTAATTATATTAAACTAATAATTAGAACAGGGCTTGTCAGTGCGTCTATACTTGATGCTTATAAATAATTATATGTGAAAAATTATTGCTGCTTCTCTGTATACGAATATGCAAACGGTATCTTAATGTTTCCCTATATACGTGATTTTAATTTTCTATTAAAAAGGTTATCATATTCAGATACAGTATGTTGGAGGGCGGCAAATTGAACCCCCGCCCCGAGCAGCATGAACTCGAGCTCCGCCACTGAGACAACTTCGAAATAATCTTGTCATACATACTTAATCCGATTCAGATTTTCAGGAGTAGACACAAGACATCAATTTAGGACTCGCGTCAATGGGAAATGGAAGAAAAACTGGGGTGTACGCCAAGGAAACGCGCACCGACACGAAGAGAACGTCATCGAGTGGAAGGGCCAGCGCCTGAGGGGGGCTTCGAAAATTCTGAGGGCCGCGGTTGTATAACGGAGCTGTTGCAACTACGACCTTACAAATGCTGGTTCTTTAAGGGCATTTTATGACTTCATTGGGTTATGCGGTTTCTCGTAAAATTATTTCTTGATAGAGCAACATTTCATTCTGGGAAGGGTTTTTGCATAGAAAGTTGGTTCTTTCTACTTTTGATAACTTTCTAATACGTAGGAAAAAAAATAATCTTCAATGTATGGTTAGCTTCCTTGTAGGACATAACAGGTGAAGAAAACCTGAACTTAGCCCGTGTGATTGTTTGAAGCAAGTCTTTTTAAAATAATGACCCGTTGGTATTTCACGAATCTGTTACCATCCAGGGCGGCACGGTGGCGCAGTGGGTCCTCCCTGCGTGAACTCCCTGTATCTGCGTGGGTTCCCTTCGGGTGCTCCGGTTTCCTCCCACAGCCCAACGAAATGCGGGTTAGGTGCTTTGGCGATTCTAAATTGTACATAGTGTGTACTTGGTGTGTGTATGTGCCCTGCGGTGGCGCCCTTCCCAGGGTTTGTTTCCTGCCTTGTGCCCTGTGTTGGCTTGGATTGGCTCCAGCAGACACCCGTGACCCTGTAGTTAGGATATAGCAGGTTGGATAATGGATTGATGGATGTTACCATGTAGGTACCGTATGGAGCGTATAACGAGTGTAAATAAGTACAAAATGTTTTTTTTCTGTAACCTTCATATGGATGGATCGGTTGGTAACCAAAAACGGTTCCCATGTAACACTGCTCTGGAGAACCACCCCAGAACCGTGATTTTTAAGAGCGTATAGGAGGATAATGACACATAAAGAAAATGGCCTGAACTTCGCGTTACTGTGTACAGTAACAGTTCTTTTAAAATTGTTATTGCACAAATCTGTTCTCATCTGTTTATGGCCTGTTGCAGATCTAAATAAATAAAGGTTCCTTATGAGAGCAACCAGAACCAGAAATAGTTCCCCTTTGGCATCATTCTGAAGAACAATTTTAGCAATTTTATTATTAGTCAGCATACTCCACCATAGACACTTGTGCTTTCATCCATGTTAGGTAAAACGGCGACTCTAAACGGTTTGTAGCGGACGGGTGTATGCGCAGTCGTGTCCTACTACGGAGTGGCCCATTCGCTTGTATTCTGGAACGTCAGCATCTTTTCGACATCGCCTGAAAGTCGATTTCAGAAAACCTATACCTTCGATTAAATGTTTAACATCTCATGAAAGATTTATATTTATATTTTGTGCGACAAGTTGACGTTGCTATACTTCGTTACACTATGGAATCGTCCCTTTATGGAACATGTAACAGACCCGTGAGGTTACTCACCCATCAAGTACAATATCCAGGAGCAGGATGCTGCACGACTGCCTTTCATCTTCAATGTGTGGTAACAAATGACTTCACTCTTCTGAAACACACTTAAATGAGTCGACTTTGTCTTTAGCCCCGCCTATTATCTTCCCCTTCCTGTCAATCAAACCGTATTTATGGTTTGATTGACAGTCATTTTAATAAGGGCGGAACGTAATTTTTTAAAGTATAGAATTCAGGACCTTAGACTTCACGATGACACTTTCCTTTTGAGTTTTTTCTGTTGCTCAGAAGGAAAGTGACATTTTGAAAGGAATGAGAACCGAAAAATGCACATCGCTCCCCTTCAATCCTATTCAGTAAAGTTCTTGTTGTTTATGAGATGCATTAAAATAATAATAATAATAATAATAATAATAATAATAATAATAATATAAAAAATGTGTCCACTACTCAAACCCTCTTGAGCACCGTCAATGTATAGCACCGCCACGCCAGGTGAAAGGAGTTCAAACAGCGGCCTTGGCGCTCTCCGTTCTGCTCGTCTTCCGGGGGTTTTCCCGTGCTTTTCCTAATCCTTTAGACACAAGGGTATTGGTTGAGTAGTAATTGATTCTCTAGGCTGTTATTTGCATCGATGCCACCCTTAAGGGCTGTGTTATACCCTTTCGCCAGGCTAAGCAACAGTTCTGCCTCATTCTCTACCAGTGCAGCAAACAAACTTTCTTGCAGGTGCGCGAGCCCCTCAGCATATCCAAGCAGAAACACCCCACTTATACTTGACTTATACTTGCACTCATTCAGTGTGAGCGGACTAATCACTGCTAGCTGCATGACTGTGACGTCACCGAGCAGAACGTTCATTGATTGATTTCTTTCAGAACTTGGGACATTCCAAATCAGTCTTGGCTTAGATACCGATTAGGAAATATCACCGAGAGCCTTACATATCTAACAAACTTGGAACTTGGAGAAAATATCATCGCGACCCGACAACAAACGGGCCAGCGGGTCTCGATGGAGGGGGTAGACATGCAGAAGGTAAAACTAGAGGATAAATGTGAGAGGACGCCGCCAGAAAGCAGAGATAAAGGGGAACCAACGAAAATTCGCCTGTGGGTTATAATAGTAACGCGATTTCTGTTTCTCTTTTGACAACGCTTACATAAACAGACTTATCCAAAGCGACTGTACGGATTATCGGCTGTTTACAGTTATTGAAGACTAAACTTATCCATAAATATATAATTTTGCTCAAGTCATCATACAATAAATAAGCATTCATAAATCGTTATAAGGCCTCAGTGAAGTTGCTTTCCAACCGTGCCTTGTCCATTTCGTGAGCGCGGGGACATAAGCAAATCCTGGCAAACTCGGGCACAAGGCACGCACCGGCCGTAAATGGGGGTCCTGTTCCCCGTACCCGCCAGATGTAGTCGCCAATTAACATAATCGGCTCATGTTTGTGATTTTGGAGGTCGTCTTTGATGTACATATATACCTGAGTGGGGGTTTGGGGGCGAAGAGTTGTGGGTTGGATCTGGTGGTGACGAATTCGGGTTTATCCGCCTTCCTCGAATACATTTTCGTGACCGCTCCAAATGTTATTCAGGTAAGTAACTGCAAGTAATATATTGGGAATCTGTCGCCATTCAATGAGCGTTGGACTGAGATGTCTTTTAAATAAATAGTGTGTAGAGAAAAGCCTAGCAAAATGACTAAAAAGATTACAATATGCAATCTTTCGAGGCAACTCAGGCCCCTTCTTCAGGCAATCTACGGGTACCCATCATGACTGATATGTAGAAATTCCTGTTTAACTAAGCTTTTCCGATTTTACTATTTCTCAGATTTACTAACTTTTAGTTCATTATCATGCTGGTAATATTTATTATACTGAAATACTAACTCAAAATTGTATATAAGGTATAAGAAAATCCCCAAAACTGAGGTTTATATTTTTGGCCACTAATTCGGTTAAAAAGCTAAATAGTTGTACCGTGATGAAAACATATATAAAATATAAATGTTTGCTGTGTTTCTAGGCATAATATCAATTTAAGTGTGTCATTTCAAAACCTTGCACTATATTTTACTTTACTGTCATCTCAGCAAACAGCACACAGTTAAATTACCCGTGAAGTTTCAAAGGGGCTGTAAAATGAACTCATTGAGAGCTTCGGCCATTTAAAATAGGAATTGTTACTTGACAGGGATGAGGAAATTCTCAAGCATTTTATTTTATTTAATTTTTGAAAACCTTGCTGTTCAGTTTTGTTACTTAAACCTTTCTTTCCAGATGACAAGTTCACAATATAAGGAAGGTAAATAGTTACATTATTCACTCTTACAAATAACGGTTCTAAAATTGCACTTTACTGGGTTGTAAGGGTCCTCATATAGCAGTTGCTTGATAAAAAAAAAAAAATAATTCCAGGACGAGTTCTTTTGTTTATGAAATTGGCTTTCTGTGCTTTGAAACGTTCCTGGACAAAACAGAAATATTTAATGTTTACAGATTATGGTATCCTGCAGTAACGGCGTACTGCAAGATGACGTGCAGTGAATACACTTGACTTCTAGTTTTCCTCTTCTTTCTCTGTACGTTTATCATTCATTTGCTCAGAGGTTGATGCGCTTGCTGTTTCCTGAGCAGCTCTTCTTTTCTCCACACCAGCGGCCCGCTTCTTCTCTTCTTCCTTTGGCATCTTTTCAAGTTAAAACTGATTAAATCAGTTTTTGTGTTGCAGTTATTTAGTACGTTTTTCTTAATTTTTCATTTAAGCTGGCACTTAAGTATTCAATCTGCCTAAAAAATTATTTAAGATATGAAGAGGAAGTAACGGCAAAAGTGGTAGGGATGAGAATGGCACCCTGTCCTGCTGCAGATAGTTGATTCCACAATAAAATAAAATAAAGATAAAAAGAGGAAGAAAACTCATCACCCCGAAAGCGGACAGTAGAGGTCCCGTAGTATATGTGTACCAAATTTCAGGTCAATAAGTGAAACTGTTTGTGAGCTACAGGTGATTTAAAATCCTGGATAGACAAACGGAAAGCCACGGTAGCGTATTATATAAGAAGATTGAAAGAGCAAGGAAATATGAACGAAGTCTTTTGTTATTGTATACAGCAAGAGTCCTTTGAAAATCACAAATCTGTTATCATATTCATGGCTTTACGGAACCTGTTATGTTATGGAGCCTTTGTGGGTGTTTCTATTAGAAACTGGTTATACAATGGCAGTGTTCTGAGTTGGCATTCTGGTGCCTTCAGTTTAAAGAGTGTACTACACATAACGTGTTACACATGCTGTTACTTAACAGTTGCTCTTATCGCCCCGTTTTTAAACACGCATCTTTTATTTCAGGGCCGCGGGGAGTCAGGTCATTTCTCGGCATCATCGGGAGCATGGCCAGAATCGAACCAGGTATGATTATTTTTGTACACATTTTGCTGTTTCCTTAACTTTATGACAGCTCTTTAAATCGCCCGATTTTATGTTAACGCTTAAATGGTGTGGCCTCGTTCTGGGGGCGCTCGCCCGTCAGTGGTTTTCCTTTAAGAGTCTTCAACATGCTTCGGTTTACTTCAACGTCGACAAAGACTTATTTTAATTATGTCGTTGTGATGGACTGAACTTTTTTTCTGCCTTTGGGATCAAACCACCCTAATTTAAATTAAGCTGATTCAAAATTTGATGTAGCGAGTGTTATTATTTGTTATCATGTATGTGAATAGCAAAGAAATGTATAACATGTTCAGTTATGAGCGGCAGTCTATAGAAGTATAAAAGACTGCTCCAATTTTATTTACTTTGCCTAAACTACGAAATGTAAAACTGACCAATGTCAAATGTAAAAATTTAAAACGTATTTACAAAAAGAAGGAAAGAAATATGAAAATTTCTTCTGCATGTTTTTTGTCAGAACAGTCTCAAAATTTACAAATCTATTTTTTTGAGAAAACGTGTTTATTAGAAACAGACGATGCGTGGCAATTACAGTATATATGTGTTGGTCCAGAAAACGTGTGTTCGTGTAAGTATTGATAAACTGTATGTATATTTATTTATTTATTTTCTTTGCTATTTCCATTCCATCTGAACTAGTGTGGTGCTGAGGTATGGCTGCACTCGGGTCCGAATCTGGATCCTGAGTTGGTTTTTCTTGTGGTTGGGTGCAGCAATGCACTGTATTAGTGTGTGCTCCTAACCTCATCATCATCATCATTGCTATTGTAACCCACATGCAACAGAACATATTTAATGTGACTAGTTTTGTCTAAACTTTTAGCGCTCTCGCGTCATTTTATATTTTTACCACAATGAATAGTTCATCCTTCTCTTCTCCATTTTACCCAATTCACCTCTTATTTTGATAGAATGAAAACACCGAAGCTGCTTAGTGCATTCAAATATACAACTAATTGATGACTTGTAAGAAAATCTATCTATCTATCTATCTATCTATCAAGTCAAGTCTATATATCTATCTATTATAGTCTATATATCTATCTATTATATATCTATCCTATTTCATATCTATCTATCTATCTATCTATCTATCTGCCCTACTACACTAAAATTCTATTCTGCCTACTACACTAAAATCTATCTATCTATCTATCTATCTATCTATCTATCTATCTATCTATCTATCCTGCCTACTAAACTAAAATTCATATCTATCTATCTATCTATCTATCTATCTATCTAAGGCACGGGTGTCAAACTCCATTCTTGGTGGGCCACATTGGCTGCAGGTTTTCATTCTAACCATCTTCTTCATTAGTGACCAGCTTTTGCTACTAATGAACTTATTTTGCTTATTTTAGTTTTAATTAACTTGACTCAGGCTGCTTAGTTTTTTCTTTGTCCTTAATTAGCAAACAAACAACGAGACATAAAACGAGCCGCCACATGACCAGCTCACCAGTGCCCATCACACAATATCTGACAATAAAGAAAGGTGAAAGGCTCAGTAAGTTTGATCTCTCAGGTCACCAAAACATTTTGACTGTGTTCTTTGCAAAAAAAAAAAAGCAGAAAATGAACAGTTTTGGAAATGTCTACTGTATAGCAGAATGAGAGCAGCAAAAAGCCATAGAATTAAATAATATGTTTAATTAACAGCAAGAATCAGCTTCTCATTAAAAGATTGGTTGGAGTTTGAAATCCCAGTTTAGCCTGTCATCGATTGGCTCGTTTCATGTCTCATTTCTATTTAGCTGTCATTTAATGAAGAACGGAATAATTTCAGAGGACTTAATCCTTAAAAACAGGTCTATTAAAATGAAGTGTAAAGAACTTAATTAGCAGTGAAAACTGTTCACTGATTAGGAAAAGAGTTAAAATGAAAACTTGCAGCCACTACGGCCCACCAGCACTGGAGTTCGACACCTCTGATGTAAGGTGTCTTCCTCAGGGTCTGGAGATGAAAGCTACCCCATTTACTAATGGCGCAGATTAAAAATTAGAACAACAGATCTTTAGAAGAGTATATCAAATTATTAAGGAAATTTAGCAAGACAATCTTTAGATCATTAGTTGCGGTTGTGCACTTAGCTATTAATTTTTATTCATGCAGTAAATGTCAGCATTAATTACCATTCCATCTTATCTTTGGTGTTTCATATCATATAAGACTAACGACATGTTTTCCTTCTTAGTTCCAGCAGAGAATTAAGGAGATGCATAACGGAGCAGGGAGACTCGATGAACAACTTGTTCCTTGCAGCTCAGGTGTCTTCTCCGGTAATTACTCTGAAACACCCGTTTTAGTTAATGTAACAGATTTTAACTGCTAGTTTTAATCAACTGGTATTCTCTAGTGTTTGTCTGGAAAACCTTCTAAAACGGGATGCAATGTTTTCATAATAAGACAATAATTTACATTTTGTTGAAGAAAAGCTTTTATGATCAAATGTTTACAGCTCCAAGTTGTATTATCCCCTTATGAACTGAACTTGCTCAATCCAGTCTACACACCTAAAAAATCAAGACGGCAAAGTGGGTCTTCAACGCGATGCTATAGGGCAGTGGCTCTCAAACTGTGGGGTGGGCCTCCCTTGGGGTGGCGCGAAGTAACAAAAAGGGGGGTGCGAAGATGTGAAAAAAAAGAAAACAAGTACTGTATCGAAAATATGAAAAAATACATCTATTGAAAGCAAGACAAATTAACTTAAACTACGTTCTGATACTAGAAAAATTAAATATAGAGTCAGATAAATGTCGATTAAAGTTAAGTAGGTATAATAAAATATGCGTCTACGATATATCATTAATTTAAAAATAACAAATTGGTATTAGTGGGCTTCTTTCAAAAAAAACCTTAGGGGGGCGCGATTAAAACTGTTATGAAAACTCAAATACTTAAAGGTTGAGAAACGCTGCAGGGGAACATTTTGGTTCCCAAACGAACATTTATGAATTTACAACTGTAACAGGTTTCAAAAATACAAAATAAATACAAAATACAAAATAAACAATAACAGATTTGTGAAATGCAGTGTTTTCGTGATTTTAAAAAGACAACAGCGTGGGTTAAGTCATCTCCCAGTATCCTGGTTGCCTACTGTAAATTCAATATATTTGTTGTGTTGACATATTAGGAATCTTTTCACTGTCAAAAAAACTATAATGAAATGGGTCTGCAAGGTACCACATAACCCAAAAAGGTGACGTTTAAGAATGCTGGCTTGTCACTCACTTTACTCCAACTTTATGCACATGTGCAGAACAATTCTATTTTGACACTTGTAAAATATTTTAGCATCTTACTTGCTACAAAAAAAAACATATATAAAATAAGATGGTTTTGTTCACCATTAAAAAGCAAAGATGTATTACAAAATACTACAAAGCTCCCAAGTAAGGAAATAGCTAGACCGTCCTCTCTCGAAGTGCTTCTTGAGCAAGGCTTGATCAAGGGAGGGGCTACCCCAAAAGTTTCCTAGCCCACCCAACGCATATAGACTCGTTCACGATACATCAATAGGAACCCCGCTGCTCTTCGATCGCGCAGTTTGAAACGCCAAGGGGAGGAGCACACATCATGTTCAACGTTTCTAACCGAAACATCAGCCTCTAAACCCGACTCTGTTATGTAGTGACAACCATTTTTCATGAGTTCATTTCTTTCAAGGAGGAAATTTTCGGAACAAGGAATCATACGAGGAGCCGGCTGCGCAAGAGACCGGATACGGAGAATGCAGCACCTCCTGTCAAATGCCCTTGCAACCGTATGAGGTCCCAGGTATGGAACTGAATTCGCAATAAAAACTTAGTATGTATTTTTTTAAATTGTTTTTCTATTGTAAACAGCATTCGTTGGTTTACCTGCCTCTTTTCCAGACTGGATAGTTTTCATGGATGACTATGAGGTCGAGTCCTTACTGATCACCGGATCTTTTGGAGGCGTGTACGCAGCTAGACGACTAATAGATGACTTACAAGTAATTTTGTCTGTCTATGTATGAATGTATGTATGCATGTAAACATGTGTGTATTTTTTCTCCATATTTTATTCAAGTTTGTCGGAACTCGCATCCAATGATATAATGTGGTTATTTTGCCTAAACTTTAAACGCTTTCACGTTATATGTTCCCAAATTTACACGGTTGTCCCCTAGCGCAGGGGCGGCAAACTCCAGGCATCAAGTGCCGCAGTGGCTGCAGGTTTTCATTCTTACCATCTTCTTAATTAGTGACCCGTTTTTGCTGCTGATTACTTCGTTTAATTAACTTGTTTCAGGCCCCATAGTTGTTTCTTTTTCTTTAATTAGCAACCAAACAATAATGAGACACAAAACAAGACACCACATGCCCAGCTCCCCTGTGCCCATCACACAATATCTGAAATTAAAGGGAGGTGATGGTCTTGGTAAAGTTGATCTCTCAGGTCACCAAAACATTTTGACACTCATGCTCTTAGAAAGAAAAGAAAAACAACAGTTTTTGAAATGTGTGCTGTGGCAGAATGAGAGCAGCAACAAGCCGTGGAATTAAATAACGGGTTTAATTTAACAACAATGAATTGGCTTCTCATTAAGAAAGTGATTGGAGTGAAATTGGTTGGAGTTTGAAGCTCCAGTTTAGCTGCTCATCTATTAGCTCGTTTCACATCTCATTTCTGTTTGGCTGTCATTTAATGAAGAAAGGAATCAATTGAGAGGGCTGAACTCTTCTAACAGGGCTATTAAAGTGATGGGGAAAAAGTTAATTAGCACTGAAAACTGGTCACTGATTAGGAAAAGGGTTAGAATGAAAACCTGTAGCCACTGCGGACCACCAGGGCTGGAGTTCACCACCCCTGCCTTAGCTGAAGCGTTTGCTCTGCTCATTTATACCCAGCTCGTTTTTTCTTTTATTTCTAAAGACTATAAAGGCCAAAAGTGCATCCGAAGATTTTGATAGTAAACGCGACTCTGAAGCGCTTAAGCCTGCTTTCCGCGTGAAGCTTTCGCGCAAACCTCAACGCATAGCGCGTGCGCAGTGAGTGACCAAAACTCATTTCTTTGAGGCTCGTTCGATCGGCGCGATGATATTATTCTTCTCCGTATGTGACAGTATTGATTATTGCCGGAGAGCCAACAATGTCATAGGACAGCGTTTTTCAAATCTGCTATTGTTTATTCACGGCTATTTTTGAAACCTGCTACAGTTATAAATTCATAAAGGTTCGTTTGGGAACCAAAATTTTCCCCTGTAGCAGCGTTTCTCAACCTTTCATAACAGTTTTAATCTCGACCACTAAGGTTATTTTTTTGAAAGGAGCCCACTAATACCAATTTGTTCTTTTTTAAATTAATGATATATCATAGATGCATATTTTATTACACCTACTTAATTTTTATCGACATTTATCTAACTCTATATTTTTCTAGTATCAGAATGTAGTTTAAGTTAATTTGTTTTCGTTTCAATAGATGTATTTTTCATATTTTCGATTCTTGTTTTCTTTTTTTCACATCTTCGCGCCCCCTTTTTCTTACTTCGCGCCCCCCTAGGGGGGCCCGCCCAACAGTTTGAGAACCACTGTCATAGGAGATGATGCAAAACTCTGATGATGGCGGAAGATCTATGTCTATATTTCTGACTATAATAGATAGGGGAAATGCACATACTCCAGCAGCAGCATACTGATAAATAGGAAGAAAAGGAGAAGGCGGGAGTGTCTTTAACCATGCAAAATGCGGTTAAGGAAGGGTGAATGTAATATTCCCATGAGAAGGGAGCCTACATGATGAGCACGTGCAGTTCAAGTGCTTCTGCAGGTCTTCCTTGCGTGTTGATAACCTGTTGCGTTATATTGAACCCATCCTTCATCACTCTGGTACCCATGTATCCAGCCTCGCATTGAAATGAACCATTTTGGATACACTCCGCGCTCGGGAGTGGCAGACGTGATTTTCACTCCCATTTCCTTGTACCAATCGTCAAGTACGTGTCATTCTTAAGAATAACGGCACCGCGCGTTGGTATTAAGTTATTATTCATCCATTAAGCAGACTGAGTTTTTCGTTTTCTTTCCTGACGCAGGTGTCCCTCAAAGTGATAAGTAAGGATTCGGTTGCGGAGTGGGTTCAGATGGTAAGTATACATTATGTAGCTCCAATTACCTGCATTTTCATTGCTCCTTATACCAACATTTCTTCGTTTTTTTTCTGCGGCGCAGCCTGGAGAGCACCAAGTAATTCCGCTTGAGATCGCTTTAATGAAAATAATCGGGAGACCGCCGGCGTCCCCGGGAATAATTCAGCTTCTTGATTGGTGTATCAGCTCTTATAATGTGTTTTTAGTCCTCGAGCGCCCCGAGCCCTTTCATAGAACTACACGACTTCGTATTTAAGTATGAAAAAGACCTGGAAGAGCCGCACGCTTGGCGTATTTTTCAGCAGATTGTGGAGGCGCTCCATCACTGTCTTTCCAGGGGCGTCTTCCATAGGGATGTGAAGATGAATAACATTTTAATCCAGATCCACACCTGCCAAATCAAACTCATGAACTTTGAAGGCGCATCTCAGCTGCGGGAGGGGGAATATACAACTTTCAGAGGTAAATTAATGACCTTCCACGTGCTAGCCCATTGGAAGGCATGAAAAGTATTACTGCTAAATCGTTTTTCTCCTATTCAGGTGCGCTGAAGTACGCGCCTCCGGAGTGGTTTACCAAGAAGCGTTATGAGGCCGCACCCGCCACAGTCTGGGCTCTGGGTGTGGTGCTCTATGCTCTGGTCTTTGGAGTCTTTCCCTTCGAAACATGCAAGGATACCGTCAAGGGAAATATCGCATTCCCGAAAAATATCACCAGAGGTGCGTAGACAAGGAAAGCAGAAGCAAACCAGAACGTTTGATTAAACATCTCCCCCTCTGACATGTCTCTGCCTTTTTTATATAGAATGCCGAAAACTGATTCTGCATTGCTTGTCAAAATGCCCTCGAGAGCGACCCTCCCTGGAAGATATTCTAAGGCATGCGTGGATGATCTAAGAATGGACACAATAAAGTAACCCTAAAAGTTTGAATTGGTAATTTAACATTGGCGATTTTGATGTATTTGTGGATCTGCTTTGCTGTAATATTGTAAAGTACATCCTATCTATCTATCTATCTATCTATCTATCTATCTATCTATCTATCTAAACTAGCAAAAAATAAATCATTTAGGCAATTTAGGTGCAATCTTGAAATAATGGTTCTTTAATGGCACTTTACTGGGTTGTGTGGTTTCCTGTAGAACCATTACTTCACAAAGCACCATTCCACTCTTTGAAAGATTTTTTGCAGCTAAAGTTGTTTCTTTGGGCGTTGAAAAGGTTCCTAATTTGTGGTGTTATGGACAGACTGGCCTCCCAGCTGCAATCTGTGTTCTTGCCTGGCTGAGAGACTGGCATGAGATGCCCAACATGCTGAGAGAAAGAGGTGCTTTGTGGTGGTCGGAATTTCCTTACGCGATCAAGAGGCCAGTATAATGGAAAGAAAGTATAAAGGCTGGACTGGCATAGTTGGCATTAGCTGTGAGGAAGCCAAGAGAGATTAGTGGGAGGTTGCCTTCCATGCTCATGTCATTTCTCCGTACACTTGGCAGCAGCAGCATTTTTAGCAAGTCCCAACTGGATTCCTGCAGGGTGGCAGTTGTGATTTCCATAAGACTGCCCTGTTAGGTTACATAGGTGCCATTAGACAGAGCTGTTGAAAGAATGATCCCCCGTTTGTCCCGGAAGTGCTTTCTATATACAATGGTTTTGTATTACTAAAAGTGTGCCCTCCACCTGGAGTGGGCAGTAGAAGGACAAAGCTCACCTGACAGGAGAAAAGGATAGAGAAGGATTGTGGTGATTGTGGAGAAGTTTATTCAGAGGTAGTTTTCTCAATAAATTAAGCATTCTTTGTAACTGGACGGGAATCAAGAGTGTTTGTGTCTGGGATTTGAGGGTCTGTAACGCTCCCTAGCGGTCACAGCGTCTAAAACAGAGCTCTTTAATGTACAGTAGGCTACAAATTAAGAAAACCTGAACCTAGCCCGTGTTGCTGTCTGCAACAAGAGTCATTTTAAAATCTGAAACTCACTGCAGTATTTTACAACTTTCTTATGATCTGCTAACAGAACCTGATACGGATTTAGTGTTTGTGTGGGTGGATTTTTTTCCCCAGTGTTAACCTTCTTTTCCACCATATCGCTCTGAAGAACCACTTTGGAACCTTTTTAACCTTTTAGAAGTTAAACACACACGTGATATATTTAAGTTGCATAAAAACAATGCAAACCTCAAGTGCGATGGGCCATCTCAATCCCCACAAACTGACGATGATTTACAAAAATCCCGAAAAAAACAGAAACCCCAAATGACCAGAGCTATATATACATTTTTTCCCTCTTTAAAATAAAGGCACTATAGCGATGGTTTAAACATCGATTTAGGAACGGAGCGTTGATTCTCCCCCACTATTAGGGCGAGAAAAAAAATAATAATCATCTTAATAATCAGCTTCTAAGTTTAAGTTAGTCAGTAAACCAAAATCTGCCAAACTTTACTTTGGCCACTTCATTACAACCCTGTGGTGTCATCCGCAGCCGTGGAGATTTGAGTGCATTTCCGTATGACGTCACTTTCCTTTGATTTAAACCAGAATATGAACGTGTCGTGCTGTAGTGTTGTCCTGCATTCTGACCAGTAAGGTCATTTTGCAGGTTGTCAACGTTTGCACGGTTCGATGACAATCGGTGAAATACTCAGTAGCATCAAACATGGGCGGTTATAGAAGGAAGAGGTTAAGGAAGTATAGAAGGTATAGGACAGATCCTTGGGAGGCAAGGGACATGCCTTCGGAGGTTTTATTTCAGAAGGTAAAATTAAAATAAACAAACAATCGATGTTACAGCGTCAGCTATTAGTCAATAAAGAGGATTAGATAAAGTCGACCATTTTACAATAAGCAGGGGGAAAAGGACATTATTATTATTATTATTATTATTAGTGTTCTCTTTCCGGGTCCTCCCTGGGTGGAGTTTGCATGTTCTCCCCGTGTCTGCGTGGGTTTCCTCGGGGTGCTCCAGTTTCCTCCCACAGTCCAAAGACATGCAGGTTTGGTGTATTGGCGATTGTCCATAGTGTGTGGGTGTGTGCGCCCCGCTCGGGGTTTTCTTTCCTGCCTTACGCCCTGTGTTGCCTGGGATTGGCTCCAGCAGACCCCCGTGACCCTGTAGTTAGGATATGGTTGGATAATGAATGGATGAATTATTATTATTATATTATTATTATTATTATTATTATTCTAAAACTTCTGTCCATGCTGTTGGCACTCCACTTTTTCTCTCGGGTGAGGGTTCAATTATGTTTAGTTAAATTCTGTCTCTTTTTGATTCTGCTTCTTCTTCTTTTTTACTTTCTTTTTCATTTTTACTTTCTAGTTTGTCTTTGATGTCATTTGTTGTGTAACTTCGACTTGATTGTACGAGAGACGTTCAAAACGTTTCCGCACTTTCGTATTTTCGTTAGAGATGGTGAAGGCGGGAGGAGTAGTAATTGGGCATTAAAAAGTTGGTACGACGTTGGGAAAATTGCATGGCAAAGGAAGGTGACAAAAGAAAAGGGATGCCAGTTGTTTTTGAAATTCTTAATAAATCGAGTTAAAATAAGTGAAAACACATTTTGAACGTCACTTGTTATTGTCTTCCAAAAATAAATAAATACAATTCAGAAGACCAATCACAGCAGACCTCAGCATACACTTCATAGATAAGCACCGAGCCTCCTCTTAGAAAGTTCAGAAAATTTGTCACCGCGGAGATCGCGCTGTTCTGAACTCGAAGTTAATACTCCGCACCCTCAAATAAGACGATTTTGTTTTCTTTTCAGATGGCACTCGACAGTGAGGTTTCTAATTGTAACGACAATCTGGAAAGATCGCACTCATCAGCATGAAAACTGTTAAGAAAACAAGGTTGCGGGTGATGTAGTTATCAGCGTAATTTGCAGTTGTTCATGATTAGCGAAAGATAAACAATTATTCCATCCATCCATCCATTATCCAACCCGCTATATCCCAACTACAGGGTCACGGGGGTCTGCTGGAGCCATTCCCAGCCAACACAGGGCACAAGGCAGGAAAAAAAAACCCGGGCAGAGGGCGCCAGCCCACCGCAGTAAACAATTATTCTTGTTTAACAGAGTATGCCATTACAGACGCTAAAAACAATATTAAATGTAACGTAAGAAACAAACATATAAGGAATCTGACAAAACAGAGGCGACCATTCAGTCCTCCAAGTCTGCTTGTTTAGCTAATAACTTTCCCAATATTCCATCCAGATTATACAAAAAAGTGACAAATGAGAGGAACAGGCTGATGCCTGCATCCAAGACAACACACACCTGAGATATGATTGGTTACATTTCTTTTGTTTTTTACAATTGGAAAGGTGAAGTGAGTTGCTCATTGTCACTCATTGTTGATAGCTTTCTTTGAACCGACGGTCTCAGGGTTTGAAGTCCAAAACACTGCACTGCACTGCCAGCACAGTTGTGTCCCCGATTAAAATTAATTTACCTGAGTGGTTATTGAATTCAGTTCTTTATTCTGCAGGGTAATCATTTAGAAGAACAATTCTCATAATTGATAATTTGTGAAACGCAGCTATTAACATTGATTGCATGATTAACTGACTCAAGGGTTTGATGGTGGATGTATGTATCTGAGCTGCAACTTTGTTTTTCTGTTAAAGGACCACCACAGATGGGAGGGACAAAAAGCAGTAGAAAAGGAAGACGAAGACTTTGTGACTTGTGATCCTGCTGTTCCAGAAGGTATACCCCATTTCACTATGGCACAGATTCTTACATGGATCAGCAGAATGCCCAGCACTAAAATTAACGGAGCTAGCATTGTCCAAACAGTTCAACCGAAGTCTCCTTGTTTCCAGTTTTTAATTCTTAACAAACGAGTGAAGAGTTTTATTTATAAACTGGACATTGGTTTCTTTTCTCCACAGACGTAATCATGAGGAACAATACGCAGGTTAGACATACGCAGGTTAGACTTTCCCCTATGGAAGATGAAGAATGCAGCAACCGCAAGTATCCCACTAGTCCTGAAGACAATACAGGTAAATGTCACACAATAGTTGTCTTCGTTCCAACTTGCTAATTAGTTTTGTTGTTGCATTTATCACAAACATTAAAAGCTGCCACAGAACATCTCCTAGTTTTTCCTTTTCAGACTGGTTATCCTTAATGTACGAATATGAACTGCAGTCTCTGCTAGTTACGGGATCCTTTGGAGGGTTTTACACTGCCAGGCGTATCATAGATGGCTTACCGGTAAGATTTCACTCTTTTGAAGCCCTCTAGATGTAGGTGGTATAATTTTGTGTATATGGAAGTGGGCCCTGCTATAGGCCAGGGTGGTAAAATATTTCCTTAAAGTCTGTAGAGAGAAATATCAAATGATACCAACTGCTTAATATTGTCCTGTTCTTCTCTTCAAAAGTATTACCCTATGGATCTCCATGCTTTACTCAAGAAATAAATTTCCTTATAGGTCGCCATCAAAGTCATGAACAAGGATTCCGTTTCTGAGTGGATTTGTCTTGTAAGTACAAATAAATCCAATCTGCAGGTCATCAAAAATCAGACAGACTGCACATTTATTTTTTTTTTACCAAGCTCTGTCACCCTCCGTATGTTTCAGCCTGGAGAAATGCGTCCGGTCCCGCTTGAAATTGTGCTCATGAACCACATTGCAAAAGCTCCAACTTCCCCGGGTGTCATCCAACTTCTCAACTGGTGTGTCAGCAGCTACAATGTATTTCTAATCTTCGATCTTCCTGAGCACTGTGTGGATCTGGACAAATTTGTCTTCAACAATCCCAGATACTTGGACGAGTCGCTCGTCCGGTGCATCTTTCAACAGATTGTGGAAGCCATTCAGCATTGTCAGGAAAGGGGAGTCTACCACAGAGATCTAAAGATGAGCAATGTTTTGATCCAGAGCCACTCCTGTCAGATCAAACTAATTAATTTTGGTTGTGGATCTCACCTTCGGGAGGGTGAATATACCAGCTATAGAGGTAGGTCAAGAGAGTTAAATATTTCTCCTGTTGGACTGCAAAAAAAATGACCTCTTTCTTTAATTCCAGGGACACTAAAGTATGCTCCACCAGAGTGGTTTGTGAAACAACGCTTCCAAGCTGTGCCCGCAACAGTGTGGTCACTTGGTGTGGTGCTGTATGCACTCATCTTTGGAATTTTGCCCTTTGGAACAAAAGAAGAGACCATCAAAGGGAAACTTAGATTTCCCTGTGTAATATCCCCAGGTAGGAGATAGGAAACAGTTTTAAAAAGATAACAAGCAAATGCCATCATTCTTTGGTGACCTGACTCACCCTTTCTCTGGATGGTTCAGAATGTCTGGATCTGCTCTTGCAATGCCTTTCTCATCGTCCCAAGGATCGCCCCACGCTGAGGAACATCCTGAACCATTCTTGGATGAACTGATGTAACTGCCATTTTCAGCTTTAATTTGTTAATAAGTGAATCGTCAAAAACCAAGAGAAAAAGAGAGTCAGCTTTTGGAGGGTCAGTTTTGCTAAAAGTCATCGTCATGCAGAAGGTTAGGGTCTTCTATCTTGTATTGTATTTTCATGTTGTGTATGTGAACTGAACAAAACACTAACGTGCGGCTTCTCCATTTTGGCATGGTTGCGCAGTGGTAGTGTTGCTGCCTCATGGTAAGGAGACCAGGGTTTGGTTCCTGGGTCCTCCACGCGTCAAGTTTGCATGTTCTCTTTGTGTCTGCTTGGGTTTTGTCCGGGTCCTCTGGTTTCTTCCCTCAGAACAAAGACAAGCATGTTAGGTGAATTTGTGATTATTAATTGCCAACAGTGTGTGGTGGGGCTTGTTAGTGTGTGTGTGTTCACCCTGAGATGGACTGGCACCCTGTTCCAGGTTTGTTCCTACCTTACACCCTATGCTAGCTGGGATTGGCTCTATCAGATCTCCGTGACCCTGTTAAGGACTAAGCGGGTTAGAAAATGACTGACTGACTTCTTTGAGTAGCCATTAAAAATATTCATCAAATGTAGCAATAGGCAGACCCTGGCCCACAAGTACGCTTTTAACTTTTAACTCACAGTCTGGCTACCTTGCCGCCCTCCTCTTCCTCACAATGTGTCCGAACTGGTCTCAGCAAAGCTTCTCTTCCATCTGTGGAATTATTTAAAAATAAAGGAAGTTAATTTTGTTTGTTTTTGAGGAAGTATAACCATACTGCTGCCATTTTCAATTTTGTTCTTAAGAGTACAATACATAATGAAACAATATTATTGAGTCAGTTAGTACTAATAGAGTGTGTTTCTGGGAAGACAGCAATCTGTGTGTTTTATTGGTTTTAATATGAAATCATACATATTTGTTCAGTCAAAAATGCTCAAGAGTGTGCACAATGGATCATGCACAGCTCTCCATATTTAGGCCCATGTTCGTTGATGTTAAATCTTTTGATAATAAATCTTCAACAGCATCCAAGATTAATAGAAGTAGGAGTTAGATAGATGGATAAATAGATACTTTATTAATCCGAAGGGGAAATTCACATATTCCAACAGCAGCATACTGATTAAAAATAATATTAAATTAGAGATAAAAACGCAGGTAAAACAGACAATAACTTTGTATAATGTTAATGCTTACCCCCCCAGGTGGAATTGAAGAGTCGCATAGTGTGTGGGATGAACGATCTCCTCAGTCTGTCAGTGGAGCAGGACGGTGACAGCAGTCTGTCGCTGAAGCTGCTCCTCTGTCTGTAGATGACACTGTTCAGTGGATGCAGTGGATTCTCCATGATTGACAGGAGCCAGCTCAGCACCCGTCGCTCTGCCATGGTTGTCAAACTGTCCAGCTCCATGTCTACAATAGAGCCTGCCTTCCTCACCAGTTTGTCCAGGCGTGAGGCGTCCCTCTTCTTTATGCTCCCTCCCCAGCATGCCACTGCGTAGAAGAGGGCGCTCGCCACAACTGTCTGATAGAACATCTGTAACATCTTATTGCAGATGTTTAAGGACGCCAGCCTTCTAAGGAAGTATAGTCAGCTCTGTCCTCTCTTGCACAGATCATCAGTATTGGCAGTCCAGTCCAATTTATCATCCAGCTGCACTCCCAGGTATTTATAGATCTGCACACTCTGCACAGTCACCTCTGATGATCACCGGGTCCATGAGGGGCCTGGGTCTCTTAAAATACACCACCAGCTCCTTGGTCTTGCTGGTGTTCAGGTGTAAGTGGTTTGAGTCGCACTATTTAACAAAGTCCTTGAGTAGTTTCCTATACTCCTACTCCTGACCACTCCTGATGCAGCCCACAATAGCAGTGTCGTCAACAAACTTTTGCACGTGGCAGGACTCCACGTTTAGTTGGACAAAATGATAGTTTAAAGGAGGGTGTGAACAAATGGGCATCCTAGTTGGGTTGGTTTGTAATAAATTTCCAGTCCGAGATGCCTTTCTAGTGGAAGGATAGTGGGAGACTGACTCTCGGAGGCATGTATTCCCTCCATACAATAGGTGGCAGCATCCCTCAGGTGTGGTTCCTTTTTAGATACCCTCAGGGCTGCATTGGAGTTGTAGTTCTGTTGGGGTCCTCGGGTGCTGCTATAGGGGACTTTTCTGGGAAGGCTGCACTGTCAGGGTGGAAGTTTGACCTGACCCAGCGTTGCTTTCAGGTCCAGGTTTCCAGGTATTCCCAGGTCTAGGTTTTAAAGGTGGGCTCCACTGTTCCAGGGGGAGTGGACTCACCCGGGACAAGTGGAGGAAAAAGAAAGGAAGAAAGAAGATAATTGCAATTGTGGTTTGGGAGGAAACCTGTAAAAGCTGTGTTTTTGTTGGTGCAGGTGTGCCTGGGATTTAGGACTCATTGATGCCCTCAAAAGGCCACAATAGAAACACCTAATAGTCTGTTAATATCAAGGAATTAATAATGATCATAATTCTTTACATTCATATAGTTCTTTTCTCTGTACTCAAAGCACTTTATATAGTGAGTGTGGAGGCACTTCAACTACCACTAATGTGTCCCTTAGGCATGGACAATGTGATGAGCTATTAGGTGGTGAAGTGGTGAGAAGGATAGACAATTAGAGACAGGGGATGATTGAGGGCCAGAACGAATAGGCCATGGAGGACATATCAGCCTGGACTTTGGGATACATCCTGCTTTTTACGTAGGTTGCAAAGGGATCTTTAATGACCACAGAGAGTCAGTACCTTGGTTTTACATCTCGACTGAAGGATGGCATCATTTTTACAGCACAGTGTCCCCATCACTGCACTGGGGCATTGGAATCCACATTCAAACCACAGGGTAGATGGCCCCTGCTGACCTCACCAACACGTCTTCCAGGAACAACTTAAACTCTTTTCTAGATGGTTTCCTATCCAAGTGTTAGTCGGGACTGAACATGCTTAGCCTCAGGTGAATGACCTCTTCTGGAGTGTATGTGGTCTCACTTAATGAAGACTAGGGCCAACCTTTGCCTTCTTCTTCTTGCCAGCTTCAGTTCTCTTTGCACTGCTGTCATTCACTCATTCTCCAAGAAGAAAAGCCTCCAGGTCTTTGACAGACAAAGGAGGTGGAAATTAACTCAGCTTGAACGGTTTGATGATGTTCAGATCTGGTGATTGATGATACTATTATTTGCATTTGATTCCATCCTGGTGTTAATTAAACAAGTCTGGAATCAGTTTACAGTGTGAATGGGGTATTGTGGAAGAGGGGTCATTGTGAGGGATCAATGTTTGTTCCATCTTGTCATGTAAAATGCCCTCATGCTCTTTGGCTATTATACCACCCTGCAGGAGGAATTGTCTATGGGTTCCAGGAAGTGATTGTCCATACCATTACTGTTCCTTCATCATGTTTAGCAGCTGGCAACATATATATACTTGAATTGAATGGCATCCTTAGGTTTTCTCTAATTATAAACCTGTCAGCAACTCTTTTATTTGTGCTGGAATTGGCAAGATCTGTAGTTTTCAGACGTCTGTGATCCAGGACCACCAAATGATACTTCAGGACCAATATCAGTGTGCTGCACACAGTGTGGACAGAGGAACTATTTAAGATTTCAAGATATTCAAATGAAATAATTATTTATTTGTGGAAACACACATGTAAACAGTACTGATTTCATGTATTTATTAGACCAACGATGGAATTGAGCATTAGCAGAGCCACACACCAGTTCCCAAAATGTCGTTATTCGATGTACCCCCATTCCACACACAAGGATTCACTATGGGCTCCGGCACCTCATGATTTGCAAATGTATTGCTGCTCATCAGCATGTAGGAAGCAGGATGACAGATGAGTCATCTGGCCATATTACTTCTTCCATTACTTAGAAGTCCGTGTTATAAAAGTCACAAATCTCCATGTGCTGGATTCGGATACAAGTGGCTACAGAACTTTAGCTGTGCCATAGATCTCAGCTTTGTGATGCTTCGATTGTTGAGTTTGTCTTGAGAGAGGGTCTCGGAAGGACTCATAGAATTTTTCAGGTTATACTTTTATCAAAGTGTCCTGTAAAGCATCCGGCTGTCTATGTTAGTGAACTTCAACTTGCAACCACCATTTCACTTTGCTGATGCAGTTTGTTCATGTCGTGAATAATGCTCTTGTTATTTTTATCTCTATATATCTTGATACATGAAGTCATTTTTCAGTTTTTTGTGACCAATGCATCTGCAATTTAAGCACCAGCTATTTGGTCTCTTTGGATTTCTGGTGGTTGCTTCATGTTGCTTTGAAAACTCACAGGTCAAAACAAATAGCGGATATATCCTGCTACTCGGTAAACCTAATAGGACTCATATTTGTTTTTGTGATTTCATGTCTTCAGAATTCTTTTTTTCATTTGATATTTACATGATGTTGTCCTTTCAATGAATCTATGGGCATACTGTGGACATTGGTGGTGTCAGTTTAATAAAATTGAACAGTCAGATAGGACATGATCATCTCCAACATGCTCCATACAAGTCTTTGTCTTTGAGTGCATTTGTGAGTTTAATGACTATTTACTTCTTCCAAACACTTAACAAATTCATCAGTTCTAAAGAACTAGCATGTAGTAACTCAAACTCCACTTTTTCATTTCAGGTTTGGAGAGCACAAGCGCCAACTAACTCTGGAAGGGACGCTGCTTGCTACTAGGGGATCAATTACTCTTTTCAAATAGGTTTAGATGTACTATTTAACAATGTGTCTGCCTGTCAAGCATGGACCATATAGAAAATTCACACAAAGACATCAATGAGGTTGGAAATAGAAGTCCGGATTCCTGAAGTTAGGAGGTAATTAATGATGAAATGTCTAGGTAGCCATAATTATTTAAATTTAATCAATTCGTTCATTTTTGCAAAACCTCATGTATCAAATGAAATGTATCACACTGAGCCTATCTTGGAAGCCTTAAGTCCAA
This sequence comes from Polypterus senegalus, assembly GCF_016835505.1. Taxonomy (NCBI): domain Eukaryota; kingdom Metazoa; phylum Chordata; class Cladistia; order Polypteriformes; family Polypteridae; genus Polypterus; species Polypterus senegalus. Next base: position 12,116,696 of record NC_053163.1, read on the forward strand.
GGCTGGAACCATCCTGGATAGGGCAACATTACACCCACGAGCATTGCAATTATTCAGGCTAATTTGAGCTGTGACCATTAAACCAATCACACGGCTCTTTTGGTTACTTCAGGATAAACCACAGCGCCTGTTCAAACATAGAGAAAAGGTGAAAACTCCAAACCAAGATTCAAATTGAGGTCTGAGGCAAAGGCGCTAACTGCTGACCCTTCAATAAACTGATCAAAGTGTATTCAATATAATATAATGTTCCAAGGTGCTTAAGAAAGCCAAAACCAAAAAAAAAAAATGCAAATTGAATGATACAAATCAAGTAGTCATTTTAAACATTAAATAAAATAGTCATTATGAGAAAACAAACAAAATTGAAGCACTTTAATACCATTATAGACAACAACGTTTAGTTGCTCTTCTTAAAAGGTATTCTGCTCAAGATGTATTTCCTCTTCGTATTTTTTACTAGTGAGCCAGGTCTCATTTTACTATATATATATATATATATATATATATATATATATATATGTATATACTGTGTGTGTATGTATATATATATATATATATATATATATATATATATATATATTAGTAAAATGAGAGACACAACCACATTAAAGAATTGGGACACCATCTTTGTGACCCTCAAGAGTTGAAAACAATTAAAGCATGCATCAAGTTGCGGATTACGTTTTTTTAGATGGGAACTCAGAGTAGACCTGAAGCAAGATGGCCGGTCCCGGGTTATGTGGTGACTCAGCATGAAAGGGAGGGTCCAGGAAAGGCAGAAAACAGAAACATAATTAACGTGTGACAGTCTTCTGTTCTGCAGCGCTAGGAAGACAGAAGGCATTAATCCACAGAGCCAACCCCTGGTTCTCTATCTATCTATCTATCTATCTATCTATCTATCTATCTATCTATCTATCTATCTATCTATCTATCTATCTATCTATCTATCTATCTATCTATCACTTTAGATTATGTGTCTCTAATTACGCTGCTTTTACCATGTAATTACCTGTATAATTACAGAGCAGCTAGGTGTTATTACCTTATACTTACTATGTAATACAGTGTAACACTATAATTAAGTTCTCACTTGTAATTGTTATTCCAACGTTTTTATACTGTAAGTACATGCTTGGCTGATTAGATAAAGGCATGGATGAGCAGGTATATAGGCGTTCCTAATAAATTGCTCTCCATACATAAAAAAATGACAAAATATTCAACGTAATGCCTTCTGGCATCCACAAGAGGACTGGAATGTCCATTGACCAAAGGCAACAAGGTGCACAAACAAAGGGAGACGTGAGAGCTCGTATACAGTATCTGGTGAACAGAGGTTCCTAAATACAAAATGCTAAATGGGCATTTCGCTGTGCTAGTACTCTTGTACATTTGTTATCCTACTTTTTAAGTCAAATCGAATGATTTTATTATCCTATTATCCATGCACATTATTATAGTTAAGCAACTATCCATCATGAAGGTGGCATGGCAGTACAGTATTTAGCTAGGCCAACGTATTGCGTGTGTGTGAGTTTGTATGCATTCTCCATGTGTGTGTAGGTTTTCCTTCCACAGCTCTGAAGATGTGAAAGGTCAGGTTAACAAATAATGTTAAATTGTCACCAGTGTAAGTAAAAGAGTGGGTGATTTCTGCCTTGTGCCCAGTGGATAAAGTGGAATGACTTACTCATTGTTTAAGACAAAGGGTGATTTAGTAGTAGACGGTAGAAGAAAGCCAGAAATTATTGCCAATAAATGTGTAAAACATATTCTAAATCTATCAGCAAGGTTTGCCTCTTGGCTATAAGGATGGAAACCAAAGTGCCCTGTAGAGACTTGGAAAGTGCAAAGTTCATATAATGGACACCAGTCCCATTCTTGTATATTAAATGTAACCATCACATCTATTTGATTGTAAAGTCATTAAGTCAATTACTTGCTCTTTAATTTAAAAAGACCCCAGAATACACCATGTTAAGTAATCACAGGTAAGGAATAAAGTAAATAAAAAAGTCAGCTAAAGTAAACCAACCAACCAGCCAGCAACTTAGGGTTTCAGTCAGTGAAGCAGGTGAGCTCTTTATTTCAAAAGATACTGGAGGACACAAACCCAAAATCGAATACAAAGATCAAGTGTCACTCTCATGTACTTTAGGTAATAACAATGACATGGCAAAGAAAACAATTAAATGAGAAATCTAGACCCCTGAAAGCACCAAAGCATATAGGTGGTCACCAGGGTACCCCGGGCAAAGTAAATAAAAGCACAACTTGAAATGATTGTTGCTGAGATCTCTTTTTTTCCCAGTCTGTTTGTTATGGGGTTACTGGTGGGGGAGAAGGTTGTAAGTGGGATGATTTTGAGTGGCATAAGGTGATTATGGTGGTGGGGCTCATCTGTAGCAGTTGCAAGGGAAGGAGTAAATCAAGTTGCAAGATGAGTTGCAGAATTATTCATGAGCTCCCTCTTCTGGCTACAGGAGTCATATACTAAAGGATAAAGGACCACAAATAATGAATTACTAATATTTGGAAATCCATGGACATTAAATGTTATCTCTTAGAAGCAACCTGATGTTGTGAAGAAAATAAAATGCAAGACAGTTATGTCACATAAATTAGGGTTAAAAAGCTGTGAATGTGAAGTCAAACCATTTGAGATAGTTTATAAATGCCAGTGCATTCCAAGTATCATTTGTATTGAGTGAAACTGGCACCCTATGGCTAATGTTGCCAGGGTAGACTCTGTAACTGTATTTTGGATTTCCCAACCAGCAGTCATCAGCATATGTGAATGGGCAGAATCTCATCTTCCATGCTGACCCTCAACACAGTTACTTCACAAGTTAGATAGAGTAATGAGCCCCCTTCTGTATTCCATGTTTACCTTCAAGCTCCAACACCATCATTAAACTTGAGATTACAAGACCATCATAGGCCTTGATCAACAACAGTAATGAAACCTATTGTGTAGAACAAGTCTACCTGCTAACTCAGTAATGCCAGGGCCACAATTTTACTCTTAATGAAGGAACTGGTCCTACACTTAAGAAAGCAGAAGGCAAACCACAATGACATCTACTGTATATTGGAGGGGGTGTTGTGGAGAGGGTGAGCTGCTTTCAATTTCTTGAAGTGACCATGGTTAGCTGAAGTGGGGCACAGCACATTGTGTCTTTTGTCAAAAAGACTCAACTGGGACATTCATTTCTTAGATGTCTGAGGACAAACTGTTTGTTCTCAGTTATATTTTCAGGTGCACAATGAAGACCATCATCACTGACTGCATAACATCCTACAGCCCCTGCTTGGTTCAGAAATGGAAAGCACTGCAGAGGATGGTGAAGGTGACACAGAATATGTCTGTTTAGTACATACATGGTATGAAAAACAAAAAGCGGTTCTTTGATTTGAAACACCTTGTTGTTGATAAGAGAGGTCAGAGGAGAATGGCCAGACTGGTTCAAGCTGAAAGTCTTCATTAACTTGAAAACCCACCAATCTGTACAACTGCACAAATATGTCACACTTTGATGTGGATTGGCTGCAATAGGAGAAGGCCATGTTGGGTTCCACTCCTGTCAGCCAATAAATGAAAGCTGAGGCTGTAGTGGGCACAGGCTCACCAAAACTGGACAGCTCAAGAGTGGATAAAGAGTAGCCTGGTCTGATGGATCTTATTTTCTTCTGAGAAACACACACATGGTAAAGTCACAATTTGGTGCCATCAGCAAGAATCTAGGCACATAACCTGCTTTGTGTCAATGCCAATGCAGGTGGTGTGATGATGTGAAGAATGTCTACTTGCACATGTTAGACATGTTAATATTGATCAATCATCAGCTGAATGTCTCAGCCTATTTGAGTATTGTTGGTGACCATCTTCTACATGTACTTCCTGCATGATAAGCTCCATGTCACAAAACAGACTGGTTTTCCAGATCTGAAGACAATGAATACATCACATTTGGGATGTGGTGAATCTGCAGAAACTGTGTGATGCGATCGTATCTTCATGGACCAGACTCTCAAAGGAATGTCTCCAACATCTTGTAGAATCCATGTCGTGAAGAACTAAGGCTGTTTGGAGAGCAACAGGAGGTCCTACTTGGTATTGGCATATGGTGACTAAGAATTTGCCCACTGAGTGTAAGAAAAGAAATAATAACATATATAAAATCACTCACGAAAAGAATAAAATACGCTGAGTGGTTCAGATGACATTGGATGATGTTATTGTATCTCTGCGTGGAGTTTCCATATAGTTAACTGTACAGAATGAATTGCTCGATGCTAGCCAGTCTGGCTTCAAGAGGTATCACTCGACTGAGACAGCTCTACTGACAACCATCTATGATTTTGCTAGACCTGCCCACATGCCATCGGTCCCGATCCTTCTACTGTAGATCTCTCCTCTGCCTTTGACATGGTCAACCATGACATACTTCTTGCTACCCTGTCTGACCTTGGCATCATTGGGACTGCTCTTAGAGAGTTTGAGTCCTACATCTTGGGCAGATCCTATAGTGTTTTCTGGCAAGGCAAATTGTCAAGACATGCATGGGGTTGCCCCAAGGATCAGTGCTGGGTCCTCAACATTTCTCTCTGTACACCACCTCACTGGGCTCCATCATTCCCATTAGTTCTATCAGTGCTATGCTGATGATTCGTAGCTGTACCTGTTGTTCCTTCCTAAGCACAACACGATATTAGAGACCCTGCATGTCTTACTGGTATCTCAACCTAAATGAAGGACCACCATCTACTTCTCAACATGGCAAAAACTGTGCTTCTTGTGAGCCTGGCCAGCTAGTCTGTTTGACTCTCCATCTTTGTACAGCTTGGCTCACCATCACTAACACCTGCCAAGTCAATACGCAACTTTGGGGTGTTGATTGAGCTATCATTTTCTGACCACATTTCTACTGTTTTTCATTCATGCTGGTTCAGGCTGAAGAACATCTGCAAGATAAGACCTTATGTGGTGAAATATACACTACAGCTTCTGGTCCAGGGTTTGATCTTGTCCCATCTGGACTACTGCACCTGACTCCTGGCAGGAGTACCCTCATGTGCTATCAAGCTGCTGCATGTGGTACCAAACGCAGTGGCCCATCTTATACTTAACCAGCCAAGATGGCCATATGTCACTCCTCTCTTCAGGTCACTACATTGGCTCCCTGTAGCACCACATATTAACTTCAGATCCCTGATGCTTGCCTACAGAGTAGTCAGTAGGTCAGCACCTGTGTATACGGAGATGATGGGTGTATAGGTGAGGTGCTCTGCTCCTTCTCGCCCACTCAGGTGTGCCAGGGAATAGCGCCTGGTGATGCAGTCTCTGTGTGGTACCAAGTCTCAATCCAGACTCTTTTCAACAACAACAACAAAAAAATTTATTTATATAGCATATTTTCATACAAATAGTGCAGCTCAAAGTCCTTTACATAATGAAGAAAGAGAAAAAAGAAAATAAATAAGGAAATAGAATTAGGGAACACTAATTAACATAAAATAAAAGTAAGGTCCGATGGCCAGGGAGGACAGAAAAAACAAAGAAACAACAGACGGCTGGAGAAAAAAAATAAAATCTGCAGGGGTTCCTAGGCCACGAGACCACCCAGCCAACTCTAGGTATTCTATCTAACATAAATGACCTCAGTCCTCATTGTATTCAGGGTTCTCATGGAAGAACTTGATGATGACAGTCAAGTGGACTTCTGACCTTTGTGACGGGCGGCCAGGTCCCTTGCCCGGCCAGGACATCTATGCTGCATATGTTCCGGGGGAGCAACCATGGGCAGCTCAATACCTCCTCCGGGATGCTTGGTGGCAGCCTCCCTGGCCAACAGTGATTCCCCAACCTCCCACAGGGCTCCATGGCTCCATGGGAGATGGAGTCCTCCACAGCCTGGTTGGGAGCTGGGGTGGCTGCTAGGGGATGCTGTGTGGATTCCACAGCCTGGCTGGACAAAACTTTAGCCCCACCTGGAAGAGCAAATGGGACCAGGTGGTCAAGCACCTGGAACACTTCCGGGTGGGCTATAAAAGGGGTCAGCCACCACCACTCAGTGGCCAGAGTCAGGAGGTGGAGCACGCAGTTAGACGGAAGGAGTGTGGTGCCAGAAAAGTGTTTTATGTTGCCTTAAAGTGCTTTTGGGACTGTGTTTTGCCTGTGGGGTTCACAGGGAAAACGTGCCCAACAGGTGAAGAAAAATAAAAGTTCTTAGTGTTTTACACGTGCCTCAGTGTGCATCTGTGTCGGGTCGGGCGCTATATAGCGTCCATATCACACATCACGGTGCTTTGATCAGGTGTTGGGGGTGCAGATCGCCACCACAGAAAAGCGGAAAAAGAACAGAAGAGAAAGAAGGGTTAGTACAGATTACAGAGCCACCAGGAATGATATTGATAATTAAATACATATACAGAGTATTAGGTTTAAACTAAAATGAAGCCATGAGAAAGCCATGTTAAAATAATGAGTTTTTAGCAGTTTTTTAAAGTGCTCTGCCGTATTGGGGTGCCTCTCCCTTCACTACAGGACATATTTTACAAACGCAGTGTCCGCAAGTCCTGCAGACCCCTTACACCCCTCACATGGACTTTTCACACTTCTGCCATCCAAGAGTAGATACTGCAGCATCAGAGCCCAATCTGCCAGGCTGCAAGAGAGTTTTTACCCCTAAGCTGTCAGACTCCTTAACACCATGCTTTCCCCTGGGTTCTTCCACACAGCCTCAATCACCTCTAAAAACATAACTTTTATACATGCAAGCCACTTTCCTGCAAAGACGAGTGTGCATGGAGAAAAGAACTGAAAATCTCATACTGACCGTTAAGGATTTTGACATTCCTGATGTCCTTCTGGGGCGGTACGGTGGCGCAGTGGGAAACCACTATTATCATCCACTGATAATTTCTGTGTCATCTGTTATTTATTTATTATATTACATATTTATTGACTATATTTATGTATCTAGATTGCATAATACCATACACTGCATCAATGTTCATATTGCTTACTACATGTTAATATTGCTGCTACTTCTTTGTCTTGTCTTTGCACAATGTCTTTGTCTTGTTTGTGTTTTTATTTTAATTTTAAATCTTAATTTTAATTTTAATTCTAATTTATTTTTTTTTATTTGCGCTTTATATTGTTACATTGTAGAACCTGAGCTTCGCAATTTCGTCTATCTGTATACTGTACTTGTGTACGGTTTAGATGTCAATAAAGTTCGCTTTGACTTTGAATGACTAATTTATTGGAAAAAAAAAAACCCTTTGAGAACCTTCATTTTGTTGGATGATTTGTTGTTACATTAAGTTTGATTGCTTTAAGGATTGTTAATCTATAATCGTAAATTTATTAGCTATATACATCTTTTCACTGGTCCCAAACTGCGGTCGGCTGGCGCCCCGCCCTGAGTTTGTGTCCTGCCTTGCGCCCTGTGTTGGCTTATGATTGGCTCCAGCAGACCCCCGTGACCCTGTAGGTAGGATACTGTATAGCGGGTTGGATAATGGATGGATGGATAATGACTGACTGACTGACTTGTGCCAATCAACTTTTGTTACCTATCCTACTATGCTTTCTGAAAAAAAAAACAGCCTTAGCCTAATGTTACTCGATTATGTTCTCCTCCTTTGTAAGACGCTTTGGATAAAATCGCCTGCCAAGCAACTAAATGTAAATTCAATTAAGACGTTGTGTTCAACAACGATTGTAAACGGGTCGGGCCGAGTGCGTGGCACTGTTAAAGGAAAAGTGGCACGTTAACAGGCGAGCTATTTAGATAACACAATGGACTGAAATGAATAGACAGGTAGATCGGTATTTGTAGTTCCAAACGTTTTTCATCACTAAACTATCTGTTTCAAAGGAAAAAATAAAAGTACAGTAATGTCTAACAATCACTGGAGGTCACTGCTGTGGACCTTAAGCTTTCTGAAAGAACAGGCAGGCGGGAAACCTCACGGAACAGTGGACGGTGACGTCACTGCCTAGCAACGTTAATTGCGTCTATTAAACTCCGTGCACTTGATGTTCTAAGTCAGTCTTGTTCTGCATACCGACAAGAGAGGAGCTTTAGGAGGCTTGCATTGCTGCAACCTGCACCTCAATAGCTAAATAAAGCCACATAAAAAAATAATTAAACAATCTGTATTTTTAACAATATTTAGTTGTTGAAAAATGGGTGGTTACCGTAAGACAAGAACAAGAAAAATCAAAAAGATTAAGACTGATGCGAAAGATAAGGTAAGGAGTCAACCTGACATGCGAATGAAACTGGGCAGGAAAATACGTTCAAGCCTGGCATGTAGATTCGCTTTCGTTCCACAAAAAACGAGGCTGCATATGTTCACTGAGAGGCAAGGAATTATCCTGACCTAACATCTCCTTAACGCTTTATGAAAGATTCTGCAAAAATACAACAATATGGTTCACAGTTAGATAGAACAGGTTACAAAGTGTTAGCAATAGCTTACACCCCACTCGTTGCACACAAGTAGTGCGCTATATGTGTGTGTGCGCGCAAAAACACTATAAATTTAAGAAGTACCCCTCAAGCGATTTGAAATATGATTGGTTAGAGCCATAATAAATATACCGTTTTTGGTATCTGGATTGGATGAAATGATTATAAACATTGTGTTGGTCTTTGTCTTATATACCTCGTTTCACTTGTCACTTACAAATAGGACTTTACTGGTTTAATGTGTGCGTGCTAAAAACTTACTTGTAGAGACTTCAGACAAAAGTGGATAAAAATTTAACAGCTACGCCTTGGACACTTGGGCCGAATTTACTTACTCTGGTAGTTTTTAGAATTTCCACTGGCGGCGGTTTGTCTTCCAACTTTTTTAATTAATTGTTTATTTAATTGTAATTCGTATCAGTTTCTGGTTAGATTTACAAGAGACGTGTGACTTTAATATTCATTTGCTGTTCAGTTGGCATAGAAAGCAACTACAAGATGAGATTTATTTTTTGTGAAAAAAACAAAACACATTTAGACCCCCGTGACCCTGTGTTAGGATGTAGTAGGATGGATAATGACTGACTGACTGACATTTAGCATGTATCACATATACAATGCAACCAAAACAATCCCACTTTTGAGTGACTTGGTTTTTAATTTTACATAAAATAATGGGTGGGAGGTTAGTGTCACATCCACAAATGTCCAATTTCTGATTGCCTTGATTATTAGTTCAATTTATATAGAAAAATGAGGTAGAAGATTAGTGTCACAGCCATAAAAATCCAATTTCTGACTGATCTATTTTGTATTTACGTTCAGGAGTGTTAAGCCATTATGGACGTAATGAGAAGTCAAGCAAAATGAGAGTTTTTATTGGCTAACTAAAAAGATTATAATACGCAAGGTTGCCAGAGTTGCCTCAAAAACTTGCATATTGTAATCTTTTTAGTTAGCCAATTAAAGGAGTCATTTTGCTTGACTGCTCACTAATTTCCTTTCTTATAGAGAAATGAGGTAGAAGATCAGTGTCACATCCACAAAAGTCCCATTTCTGATTGATCTGTGAGGACTTGCTGTGTTGTGATAATATAATTATCTTCAAATTGTCTAACTTGGAGTTACCACACAGTAGAATATTCATATGAAATTTTTGGTTTAGATTTCCCATTTTCCCCACAGTATATGAGCTCTGCACTATAATCAGATGTGGTACCATTTAATTAAGACCTTAAACTTACACATTGCCACTTTAACAATAACTGTGTGCAAGTAATATGTCATACTTATCGAGCCTTGTTGACAGGTGGCTTCAGCCTAAATTGACCAAATTTTCATTTTTAAATTTTATTTACATTTTATTGTAATCATTCCATACAAATAGATCAATTTTTACAAAAAATAGGATTGAAAACAAGTCGCCCCCCAACCCTGAGAGAGAGAGCTTGGCCAACAGAGTAAAACTTAAGGCTTGTAAACATACCTAAATTGATGAGATTGATAGGGCAATAGAGATGAATGGAGAAGAAAAAGAAATGCAGAGATAATTGCTTCCTCGGTGCATTAAGAGCTTATTCTAAAATATTGTTGATTAGTTCCTGCCAGGTTTTGAAAAATTCTGTACAGATCCTCTAACTGAATATTTGATTTTTTTCCAATTTCAAATAGTATAAAACATCGTTTTCCCACTGACTTAAAAGAGGAGAGTTAGGATTCTTCCAGTTTAGCAAAATTTTGGTCCAAAATGATGTTAATTTGTTTCTGGCCAAAAACATGTGGCCCAGTGAGGCTGGGCCTTGATTGCAGCATTCGCAGGTTGTTTCTTGCCCTGGAAACATTTTGGACAGTTTTAGGCAAGGCACTAAATTTTCATTTTTAATCTTTAAAATAATGCTATTCAAATATGTATATCTTTAAAATAATAGAGCACTTTGTCAGATCACAGAGTAAACTAATGTATAATCTGCCAAAAGATTAAAAATGAATGTTTACCCAGTCTGCATCATATCCATATAATTATTTGATTGAAATATTTTTTGTGTATATCCATCCATCCATTTTCTAACCCGCTGAATCCGAATACAGGGTCACGGGGGTCTGCTGGAGCCAATCCCAGCCAACACAGGGCACAAGGCAGGAACCAATCCTGGGCAGGGTGCCAACCCACCACAGGACACACACCCACACACCAAGCACACACTAGGGCCAATTTAGAACCGCCAATCCACCTAACCTGCATGTCTTTGGATTGTGGGAGGAAATCGGAGCGCCCGGAGGAAACCCACGCAGACACGGGGAGAACATGCAAACTCCTTTTTTGTGTATATAAAATATGTAAATAAAGATCGTCCACCATGTTTTTTTTTTTTTTTTGTTTTCTGACCTCAGGAAGGACATGGCACAACACTGAAACATCTTGAGGAGTTTGACTCTAGCAGCTCTGATGTCGACTCAGGTAATTTATGTCTGAAATTTCAGTGGGTCATACAGCCTTTCGGAAAAGAAATGCTGTTTATTAGATGCTTTTACAAAGCACAAAGTCACCGATTTGAAACATTAGTGTTAGAATTTTACAAGTAAGAAGTTTTAGGAATTCCTCAAGAATAATGAGGACTATTTGTATGGTAGATAGATAGATAGATAGATAGATATGAATTTTAGTGTAGTAGGCAGGATAGATAGATAGATAGATAGATAGATAGATAGATAGATAGATAGATAGATAGATAGATAGATAGATAGATAGATATGAATTTTAGTGTAGTAGGCAAGACAGATAGATAGATAGATAGATAGATAGATAGATAGATAGATAGATAGATAGATAGATAGATAGATATGAATTTTAGTGTAGTAGGCAGGATAGATAGATAGATAGATAGATAGATAGATAGATAGATAGATAGATAGATAGATACTTTATTAATCCCAAGGGGAAATTCACATGGTAGCAAACATGCCTGGGAACTGAAGGAGTATTTGTGCTCCTATGATAATGAGATGTACCCCGGAGGAAAGGAAAATAGAATAAAGAAATATTATAACTGGATACGCCGCTGTTCTTAATCATTTTGTTTTGTGAGCAAAGTAATTTCTTTCGCATTCCAGAGGAAGCCAGCAGGAACAATAGGCGGCGTGATGATCTCTCCTCATCTGGAGCGCGTTCTGGAGCATGCAGCACATCCTCTCGATCAGTTTCAGAGTCTGACGATGCCAAGGGTAACGAATGAAACACAATTCACTGATTTCCTCCTCGGTTTTACTCAGCAGCTATCTGTGGCATGTCAAGTGCATCAATTCTTATGCTATAAGAGCTTCTGTTTTTCAGATTGGATAGCCTACTTGGAAGATTACGATGTTGAGTCGCTGCTAGGAAAAGGAGCCTTTGGAGAGGTGTATGCTGCGAGAAAGAAACTAAATGGTGTTCCGGTAAGGACTGTATAACGTTAATGCTTCGTACAGCAAGAAAATGATTTAAAATAGTCCCTGTCTCAGTCCCCAGGAATGACATCATTTTTTTTTTGATAATTTAGGTGGCCATTAAAATCATGACCAGAGACTCAGTTGCAGATTGGATCCAAATGGTATGTAATTACAACCCTTTAATCCACTCAAACCTTTATGTGTTTTTGCACTAAAATGTTACTTTGTGGCACAGCCTGGTGAGCAGCAGTTGATCCCACTGGAGGTGGCACTTATGAAAATGGCGGGCAGATCTCCATCATCTTCGCTTGTGATTCAACTCCTGGACTGGTGTATGGATCCCTATGATGTGTTGCTGATCCTCGAGCGGCCCGAGCCCTGTATGGATCTGCGCGATTTTGTCTTTGAGAGCGAGGAATACCTGGAGGAGCCCCTGGTGCAGCACATTTTCCGTCAGATTGTGGAAGCCGTGAAGCACTGTCACTCTAGAGGTGTATTCCACAGAGACGTAAAGATGAACAATATCCTGATCCAGCTCCACACTTGCCAAATCAAACTCATTGACTTTGGCTGTGGCGCTCAACTTCAGGAGGGCGAATACAACAGCTATAGGGGTAAGTCTTGACCACCATGTGGAATTTCCTTCATCTTAAAGAAATGAACTACACTGTCACAAAGAACACCCCGCTAAATATTAAATAACAAACACTGGAGAGCAGTCTGGAGAGCAGTGCTGTTATACAATCTTCATATATGCTATGGGTAAAGATCTAAGATAAATAAAACACAATCAGAACCACACCTCACCATAGAACTATACCATTTATAGTCATATGAATTGGTTGCTAGTTTCATTATTTTCTTAATTAATTTCATTAAAACAAGTAACAGTCCATACAATCAAGTCAAGCATAACAAAACTAAACTCAACCCCCAACCAAGAGAAAGAGAGGAAGGCCAATGGTCAGAGAAAATCTGTAAGAGTAGAAAAGAGGGAAGAGAATCCTTTTCCCCAATATAAACACTTATTCTAAAATGTTATTGATTAGATCCTGCCAGGTTTAAAAATAAAAGAAGGACAGTTTATTTGTCCTTCTCCACATTAAGCCCCTCTGGTAGCCCACCAAACACAGCTGTTAGTAGATTAGGAGGGATTGGAATGCCAAGGCTATCTGAAAGGCATTTAAAGATTTTGACCCAGAATGATGTTAAATTTGGTGAACACCCAAAACATGTGGAACAGTGAGGCTAGAGATCGATTGCAATGTTTGCAGGTTGGATTTTGCCCTATTAACATTTTGGACAATTTTAAACGAGAGAGATGTGGTTGATACAAGAGTTTAAGTTGAATAATTGTATGCTTTGTGCATATGGAGCTTGAGTGAATAGCTGCCTTCCACTCCTTTTCTGAAATGCTGGGTTAGAACAACAACAACAACATTTATTTATGTAGAACATTTTCATACAAATAATGTAGCTTGAAGTGCTTTACATGGTGAAGAAAGAGAAAAAAGACAAAGTAAGAATTAAAATCTGATAACGTTAATTAACATAGAAATCCTTTTCCCTCTGTGCTTTGGGATCTTTGAAAGGAAGGGACTTTCAAATGTTTTTATACGTTATAGAAATGCTGTCCAAGTCTTCAAGACCAGTCGATATTTCGTCTGGTATAAAACTAGGTGGGAGGTGAGGAAAATTTGGCAGATTCCGTTTAGCACCGTTTTTGAAAGTAGTGGACAAATTGTGTTGATGGGAAGTTAAATTTGAAGTGTAATTGTTCAAAGGATACAAATACATTATCTATACACAATTCTATAAATGATTGAATCCCATACATTTTCCAAACATTAAAAACTGTAAATATGAGAGGGTGAATAAAGGTGGTTATCATGTAGAGGTGCAACAGATAAAAGCTTCTCTATCTTGAAGTGCTTCCTACAATGGGTTCCATATTCTCAGTGAATGAAGGACAATTGGGTTGTTAGTACATTGACAATAATTTGTGTTTGCTGGGGTATAAATAAAGGAATATCAAGAAGTACTGCAGGCTTTTATTTCTATTGTGGACCAAGCTTTTGTGTGTTCATCAATTTGTATCAATGACCAGGTTTTTACAGCTCGTATACTTGCCACCCACTAATAAAATTGAAAGTAAGGTAGTGCCGTGCCACCTTCTGCTTTAGGTTGTTGTAGAATCGCCTTTGGTTGTGTGGATGTTTCTAATTCCAAAAAAAAAATTAGGTTATGATTAAGTCTAGTTTCTTAAAAAAAATATGTGTTAATGTATATGGGGATGCTATGAAATAGAATTAGAAATAGCGAGTGAAGCAAGCAGGGAGCAAAGCCCCCTAGTATATACAAAAAGTCAGAATACAACCTTTACTGAGAGGACATTTAACAATATGTGCCAAATTTCATACACACAAGCCTAAATTTGTAATAGGGAAAATATAAAACATAAATATAAAAGAAATAAACTATATCAAACACAAGGCTGTCTCAGATAGTACAACATGCAATTCTTGTACTGGACATCCAGCTTTAGGAAAAAATTGTAGAAAGTAATAATAATATCCAGCGGTGGGCTGGCGCCCTGCCCATGGTTTGTTTCCTGCCTTACGCCCTGTGTTGGTTGGGATTGGCTCCAGCAGACCCCCGTGATCCTGTAGTTAGGATATAGTGGGTTGGATAATGGATGGATGGATGGATGGATGAATAATAATATCTATATGTCTAATACAGTAATATAAATTTAGCATATGAGCAGTTGAACAGGTTTACCTAATATATATATATGTATAAAATCCAATGTCTGTCTGTACATATGCATGTCTGTCCACTATTCACGGGAGAACTACTTAATGGATTTAGATCTTGTTTTCTTCTATAACTTGCTTGAGTATTCCAGTTGATTTTGCGACCTCTCTCATTGCACTAAGTATCATAATTCGCTTGCGGTACAGATTTATTTGAGCGAATCCAAGAGAGACACAGAAGGCCGAGTGAAGGGGGCAGGACCCTCCTCACTCATGCTCCAGCCTTAGAGAGATCCTTACCTCCACTTAGCTAGCGAACGAGAGAACTACTTAACAGACTGAGATCAGGTTTTTTTCTAGAATTTGCTTGAAAATTCCGGATGATTTTGTGACTTCTGTCATCATGCTAAGAATCATAGTTTGCTTGCAGGAACAATATATTTGCGCTAAACCGAAACACAGGCTGCAGGCCGAGGGGAGGGGGAAGCGTGACATCAGGAGTGGGGAGCCGGGCAGGACCCTCCTCACTGTCCCATTTCACTACTACTTGGGCGGAGCCATGGGGGATGGCTAGTGTAGAATATAAAGAACCAACTTATATGCAAAGAACCCTTTCCTGAATTAAATGGTTCTTTTTCAAGCAATTGTTCTATGAGGAACTACACAACCCAGTAAAGTGTCATTAGTGTACTGTTATTTTTATGAGACTGGCAGCGAAGGTTGACTGACATTAGTGATTTTCTTAGTTTTTAATTATTATATACAAATAAAAATATGGAACCCTCTTCTTTACACCAGGAACACTTGAATATGCTCCTCCTGAGTGCTTTATTGAGCAAAGATACCTTGCTGTGCCTGCTACTGTCTGGTCTCTTGGTGTGGTCCTCTATGCTCTTGTTTGTGGGTTCTTACCCTTTGAGACAAGAGAAGAAACCATCAAAGGCAAAGTCACGTTCCCTCGAAAAGTCTCCAGAGGTGAGTGAGGAAAAAATGAAATGATTACTCCATTACCAATAAACTTAGCTAAAAAAACTGACCATTATGTCACACCACTCCTTGTTTTTTATGGGCCAGCATGCCGTGATCTTATTAGGCGCTGTTTGTCACATGGCCCCAAGGACCGACCTTCCCTACAGGACATTACGAAACATTCCTGGATGATTTGAGAGCAGAAATCATTCTTTTTTGTCAAGCTGGTGACTTCTAAAAGGTAGCTTTTTTTCTGGTTTGTGAAAATGAAGGTGAATAATCTTATCATGTGTTGTTATTTCAATCCCAGAAAAGCTCCATGTGGAAAAGAAGGGAATTTCCTGAAAATCAAACCAAATATAAATAGTCACAAAAGAAGCGTGTAGCTGTGGATGAAGTTCAACATAAGTGCTTCAAAATGAAATGACTTGCAATAACAAAAAATTAGAAGGTAAGTTGTGCAATGAAGGTGTAGATCCTGTACGTTTAGGCTGTACTGTTGTTGGGAGCTATTGGGGAACCTGAACTACCACCTCCTCTACCAGCCCAAAATGGGTTTTTTATTAATTTCTTGACCACATTAGCAAAATGAGTCACTGATAAAGAGGGGACACTCCATGAGGAAGGTTACTTTAAGTCACAGGTTATTTGTTAAGTTTTAGTACACAGAGAATTCCCACAACCTGGATGAAGACCTCCACGGGCCCCTAGGTGTTGAAGCTCAAAAGGCCCCGTTCACCTTACATCAGTCACCCACTAGGCACATGCATATGCTCAGGCGCTATGGACGTCACATATGTCAATAATAAGTCAGGTAGAGGGATTGAAGTAGGAATAAAACCCCTAAACTTTACATTGCGACACCTTCACATTCCATTTTATTTACTTGAACGAATGTAACAAACTCACGTCAGATACACCAGTTACCAGATACACCAGTTAAAAAACATACATTGAATATTTTCAAAAGTCATATGTCCCTTAGAGGAAAATGTTGATATGTAACGTAATGTTTTGGTTTGCATTTTTGCACCAAATAAAATAAACTACTGTACGCTTGAGTTTGGTGTTGCTTGGTGCATCTTATTTCATGCAGTCTTCTAAATTTTTGTTCATGTCTTCATCGGTGTTAGAGGGCACCACAGAATTGGACTGTACATTGCTGCCAGAAGTGGCGAAATTAGCTTTTTCCTGACCTGACTGTCTTGTAAGGTCAGTTTCATTAGTCTTAACTTCCATTAGTTCAAAGTGGCGGCACAGTGGCACAGTGGGTAGCGCTGCTGCCTCGCAGTTAGGAGACCCAGGTCCTCCCTGTGTGGAGTCTGCATGTTCTCCCTGTGTCTGCGTGGGTTACCTCCGGGTACTCCGGTTTCCTCCCACAGCCCAAAGGCATGCAGGATACGTGCATTGACGATCCTAAACTGTCCCTAGTGTGTTTGTGTGCCCTGCGGTGGACTGGCACCCTGCCCGGGGTTTGTTTCCTGCCTTGAGCCGTGTGTTGGCTGGGATTGGCTGCAGCAGACCCCCATGACCCTTTAGTTAGGATATAGCGGGTTGGATAATGGAAGTTCAAAGTGATGAATTGTTCAAAGTTAGAATGGCACAGTGGCATAGAGTTAGTCCTGCTGAACGGCGTTAAAGAGCCCAGGGTTTGTGTCCTGGAACACTTTGTCTATGGGTGGAGTGGTAGCTCTACGGTATCGGGAAGGATGCTGGTTCAAATCCCACTATTGCAAGTAGGGAAGTTGAGTAAGACCCTTAACCTAAAAATTGCTCTAGAGGTACCTTAAAATGGCTGACCCTGTGCTCTGATCTCTAAAGAACATGTGAAAAGACAAAGTATATATATAAAAATTGCTGGTTTCAGTTTAGTTTTTGAAAGTGTTCAGGTATAATTTTTTATCAAAAACTGATTCACTCTGTTTTAATTTTTTCATTTGTTGCACCACTCGATTCCCATTTTGAATAACCAACCATTTTGTATTTTTCTTCTGTTGCGGTGCAGTAAAACATCCAATGTACCATCTTCTAAAAGTGACCGATTGGTCACCTGCTCTAATCATTCTCCATCCATATCAACCAATCAAGACTCTTATGTTCCATTTAAAAGCTTCTAATTTAAGTCTTGTTAGATTGGTTGATAATCATCAGGATCAATATGGGGTTGAGATCTGTTCTGGACGACGGATTATACTATTGGTGCACATTATGGCTACTTTGCGAACAGGACCCCAGGGTGTGCACCGGAGTCACTCTGATGATAGATCTGGCCATGGTCAAAACTGAACTGCTCTGTTCAGTATGTTAGTCACCAACTCCAACTCTCCCCTCTTATTTTTCTCATTTTTATATAAAGTATGAACTCACCCTTTAACAATAATATTAAAAATGCCAACAAATAATCAATTTGCAATTACGATTACCTGCATAATGCTATACATTCTCAAGCATTCCCTGACTGGTGTCTCCAACCTGGATGTAAATAAGGAAGCACCCCTAGATAGGACACCAGCCCATTGCAGAACACACATGTCAATGCAAAGAGGCATTTTAGAGTTGCCAATTAACCATTATTGGAAGGAAATCTAGCCTAGCGTAACACCCTCACACAGACATGGGAAGAATGTGCAAACTCCACACAATGGTTAGGTTTAGGGTAGGGGATATTGCCTGAAGGCACGAAGAATGTGCAAACTCCACACAATGGTTAGGTGAGGGTATCGTAAGTCAACAATTTTGGATAGTTTAGGCAACTACTATGACACTCCCATCCATCCATTTTCTAACCCACTGAATCCGAATACAGTGTCACGGGGGTCTGCCGGAGTCAATCCCAGCCAACACAGGGCACAAGGCAGGAACCAATCCTGGGCAGGGTGCCAACCCACCGCAGATGACACTCCTAATTATAATAAATATACCAATGTCCCGTACACTCAATTGAATTCTAATTTGCAGAGGGCCAGAACCTAAGCAAGAAGTTTTGGGTGCGAGGAAAAAAACAGCTTCTAGAGAGGGTGTCAGTCCATCACAGGCCCCATTCAGCCACACAGTGCTAATTTAAATTCGCTCATGAACCCAACATATAATTTGTCTCTTGGGTCGAGGGAGTGCTGACTGATAACAGATAGAATGTGTATAATCCACACTGCAGGATCTGTAAAGCAGAAATGCTAGTCATGGTGACTCCATAATCAGTAAATAATAGAGCTGAAAATTACTTAAGCATCTCAAATATAAACACCAGAGACTTAATATGAGTATATGAATGTGAATGTATTGATATAACCATCATATTTCACTTCCTCGTTATCTAATTGAGGAAATTAGTTTAGTGTGCCATGTTACATTCAGAATACTGTAACTTTTTGGAATTGATCAGCAGGTGATGTTCTGCTAGTTTTGTGTTCCTTTCTGTTGTCTATAGGTTGTGGTCATTGGCAAGGAAAGCTCACCCTGCTGCTGCTCCAAAAATGTGTCACAAGTCTCCTAAAGCCGCACTCCAGTTTCTTAATATCATCTTTGACAGGACCTGACACATAAAACACAGCTGTAGTTCTCCATTACAAACATAAATTAAGTCATGTCTTTGAAAAGTGCACAGATAATATGCTTTTTCATCATAACTACATGTTAAGTGTAGGGGTTGGAGTTATTTGCAGGACTTTTCTCTTAGTGAGCTCCTGTGAGGTCCCTCTGATCCAGTCATGGCACTTAGATTGGTGCTTTGTGCTCCTTTTCTCAGGATTTAATACTGAATAGAGACATTGGCAAGGGAGTGCATTTTAACAAGATTGGAAAGGTGTCAGTAATTTGAGATAAGAACAACATAAAAATTGAGAGTCCATCAGACTCGTTTGTTTAGCTATCAGCTAAGATGCCCCAATATCTCATCCAGATACTTCTTAAAGGTTCTCAAGGCTTCTGCACCAACTCCATGCCCAGGCAGTTTGTTGCAGATTCCCACAACTCTTTGCATAAATAAGTGCTTTCTGTCTCCGTTCCTAAATGCACTTGAGTGCACGATTCACAGATTCACGATTCACAGTTTAGTTAAAAGAATTCTTCTGGATTGACTTTATTAATGCTTTTGTGAATTTTTAAAACTTGGATTAGGTCAACAAGCAGTCCTGGTGCAGATTTATAGTGAACTCATGAAGTAATGTTAGCATTCGAGGCACAACACAAATCACACATGAATGAAAAAAGTTTCGACATCTGGTCCACTCTGTTTCATCTGTTGTATGAATGCTGTAGTGGAAAAAGTGTTTTCTATTTCTAATATATTGCTCATTTTTAAACATTGTTGTTGAATCTTTTCAATTCCAGAACATTTTAACATTTTTCCATTATGTCCAAAATTCAGACCAAAGCAGAATGAATTGTATTTATTTGAAATACATTCTGTAATTTAAAATTAAGAAGAAAAAGAGTGAAGGCTTAACTATTCCTTTAATATAAGGTTTAATAACCTGGTATAGTAGTAGGATTAATATGTCTTCAAAAATGATTATATGACACAAGATAGTAAATCTGAAATATAATAATCTTGTGATGCCCAATCAATTCAAGCAGATGTATGCAGAAATGAGCCATGAATACAGAATGGTGTGAATCAAGTGAATGTGGCTTTCCTGTCATACTATCCATACACCATATTGCAGCATACAGTGATATAAAAACAAGGTGCAAGACAGGTAAAGAACTATACTATATAATAGATAGATAGATAGATAGATATTTTAGCATAGTTGGCAGGATTAGATAGATAGATAGATAGATAGATAGATAGATAGATAGATAGATAAATTTCAGTTTACTATCCACCTTTATTAAATGTACATAGATAGATAAATTTCAGTTTACTATCCACCTTTATTAAATGTACTAAAGTGGCTCTTCAGAGCGATGCCATAGGGGAACAATTTTTGGTTCCCAAAAGAATTATTCATATGAAGGGGTAACCTGAGAGCACTGCAGGGCCAATGCAAGTAGCCCCTCTCCTGGAAGACTACAAAAATTATTTCACATACTTTATAAAATGTTAAAAGTAGAAGGGGAGTTGTGCCTCTGAAGTCCATATTAAGGAAACACAACAAGTAAATAATATCAGCCTTGAATAAGATAACATGTATAATATTAATAATCATCCATTCTTCTTCCTAACCTGCTTATTCAAGGCAGGGTTACGTGGTATTACAACAACAACAACAACAACAACAATAATAATAATAATAATAATAATAATAATAATAATAGTTGTTGTTATTATTATTAATGGTAATTTCCCTAATCTCGGCCAGTCTCACTGAAAAAAAATATATATATCCAAATTTTAGAGAGACAAAAATGGCAATAAGTGGCAAACGCAATTTAATAAATGGAGAAGAAATCCAGAGGCTTTTGTTTGTATATTAACAAAAAAAAGCGATTTTCAAGACGAATCAACTCATTGTAAATGCGCTATGGAAAATCTGTAAAATTCTAAAGAAGACGGTCGAAAAACGTACACGAATAGATAAAAAACTGTTAATTTCCACGACGAGTAAATAAATGAAAGTCTGCCCTGTTATGAGACTGGTACCCCAGCACACGCACGCGCGCGCGCACAGCCGCACAAACATCCCGTCTCTAAGCTCTCATTGGTCTCGAAGGTGACGTCACGGCTCAGGAGTTAGCGGTACTTATGTTTGAGGATCATAAAACTCGAGCCAGTCTTGGCAGGGCTTCCATTAAGGAAGGATCGATAGTGGACTTTAGTATCGGCAATTCGGTTATATGTATTTATAAAAAGTCGTTCAGTATTTGGATTTGGAAATAAACGCTTACATGAACGGAATTAGAAATTTCAAAAAGAACAAACCACTTCGCCGATATCCGAAACTAAGGCGTTTGAAAGTCGCAATGAAAGAGGAAATTCAGAAAATGAAGAGTCTCCTTGAAATGCAGATGCAGCAGCTTCGCCAGGAAACTGTGGATCAAATGAAGAAGATGAGGGAAGAACATAGTCTCGAGCTCCAGAAAGTGCAGCAGGCTTGGTCCAGGGAGAGAGATGAGCTGTTTCTGCTGTTTCGCAGATGGAAGAACATAGAGGTACTAGATTCAAAACTACAGAATGAATTTCACAAGCTCTATGTCAGCGTTTCTCAACCTTTAAGTATTTGCGACCTGAGTTTTCATAACATTTTTAATGGCACCCCCCCTAAGTTTTTTTTTATAGGAGTCCACTAATACCAATTAGTTCTTTTTTAATTAATGATATATCATAGATGCATATTTTATTATACATGCTTAGCTTTTATCGACATTTATCTAACTCTATATTTATTTTTTTAGTATCAGAATGTAGTTTAAGTCAATTTGTTTTGGTTTCAATAGATGTATTTTTCATATTTTCAATTCTTGTTTTCTTTTTTTTCCCTTTTTGTTTTGTGCCCCCTAGGGAGGCCCGCCCCACAGATTGAGAACCACTGCTCTGTGTTATTGATGTATGGACTGATAATTCTGTAACAATAAATCTTGGTGTTTCTGTAGATAAAATGTAGAAATAACTGCAGTAATTACTTCTATTTACTTAATGGACTCTGTGCTATTTTTAACACTTTGCTATTGGCATATTCATTTACAGTTTCCTCCCTCAACCAACATGGATTAAATGTAAGAATTTTATATTTTGCTACACTATATAAATGTATATTTTCTCAATTGTTTGGGGGACCAGAAGTGTATCCCATCATAAACCTGGAAGCTCAACTCAAACTTGGTCATGATGGGAGGCCTGGCAGGCCTATTGCCTCAATCACACTGGGCCAACACGGCATTACAGACTAAAATACCAGTAATCCCTTTAAATGTGTGAGGAAAGCGGAACTAATTCAGCACAAAATTATAATGAATACATTTGACTTTTTCAGAATCATCGGACAGAGAAGCTGAGAAGAATAGATACACCAGTATTTCAAGAAGATTCTAAGACATGTAATCCCAAACCTGCCAAAGGTACAGTTTGTTAGTTTAGGCTAAATACATTTATACTAGTTAAGATGATGATAAAATTTTCACTTATTTCTCTCTATTACTTTTGTAATATAAATCACCAAAAAGCCAAGTACAGCATTAGTCCAGTTTACTAATTAAACCTGAATGTGTTTTATAGTTAAAACAGCTGTACTTTAATTCTACTACTTTTCTGTAATTTCCCAGAAGAAAAAAAAATTTAAATAATAAAAAACGTGTGGCGCTGTGGTGCCGAGGCTGCTGCTGCTGCTGCCTTGCAGTAAGGAGACTCAGATTACCCATCATCACGAGTTTGCATGCTTTCCCTATATTGGCACGGGTCCCCTCCAAAAATGCTAAACTTGCTCCTAATGTGTGTGCGTGTTTGTGTGTTAAATCTGTAATGGCCTGCCCTGCTCTGGATTAGCAGGTTTGAAAGATTGATGGATAAATTGGGATATTACGTTGGGTGAGTTGTTGCCTAAACAGCAAATTTTAGACACTTCAAATATTGCCTACATTGACATAAAAGTGTATATCAATGCAAGCAAAGTGGCACAATTACAGTATAGTGGCAAACACTTATAGATTCAAGGACTTGGGTTCCATACCCCTCTTGGTCATTGATTGTGTCAAATTTGCATGTGATTTTTGTTTAATAATAAGAATGAATTAATTCATTAATTAATAACATTTATATAGAACCTTTCTAAACAACACAAAGTGCTTTACATGGACAGTGGGAAGCCCTGTCAATGTGGCATGTGCTGGAACGGCAGGTGGTGATGGGGTGAGAGAGGGAGTGAATGAGTTAAGGACAGGAGATTACGAGGGGTCCAGAATGACCAGGCCATAGAGGGCAATTTGCCAGAACATTGGGGTACACCCAACTGCTTTTCAAAAGGATCTTTTATGACCAATGAGACTCGGGCCCTCAGTTTTACAGCTCATCTGAAGGGCAGCACCATTTTATTTCAGCGCAATGTTTCCATCACTGCAATGGGAGATTGTGGTCTTGTGTGTGGATCCCAGGGTTAGCACCACCTGCTGACCTCAACAAACATCCTCTATCAAGTCAAGTCAATTTGATTTATAGAGCACGTTTAAAAGAACAAAAGCTGACCAAAGAGCTGTACAGTTTCACAAATACACCAATGAATACCCCAATAAATACATAGATACAGTAAATAAATACGCTAACATATACAAATAAATTAAAAACAGTAGTGTGAACCAAGTTTAAAAAGTTTTTCTGACTGGCTTTAA
The DNA here is from genome assembly GCF_016835505.1 of Polypterus senegalus. Lineage (NCBI taxonomy): Eukaryota > Metazoa > Chordata > Cladistia > Polypteriformes > Polypteridae > Polypterus > Polypterus senegalus. The sequence goes on from NC_053163.1 coordinate 12,140,601, forward strand.
AAGTGCCGGAAGTTGGTGTTGACCTAACATGAAAAGGGGCAGCCACTGCAAATGCACGGCCCCCTGTGAGCTGAAGTCGAGACCTCATCACATCCAATAACTTCTGGTCAGAGGACCTACAGTAAGTGATTGTGAGGGAGAGTACACGTGTAAGAGGTCCGTAAGATAAGAGGGGGCTAAATAATTCAGAGACTTAAAAACAAACCATAAACTTTTAAACAAACTAATCCAGTGAAGAGAAGCTAAAATTGGTTTAATGTGATTCAGCTTTCGTGTGCCTGTTAGGAACGTTCTGGAGACTACTCGAAGACGAGCAAGGGATGACCGATTAACTCCGGTGTATAATGAGTCGCAGTAGTCAAGCTGAGAAGAGACAAAAGCATGAATTCATTTTTGAAAATCATCCGTAGAAAGCAAAAGGCTTGACTTTAGCTAGTTAGTACCCTTAGCTTTCAGCAGCAACCTAGGCTTTCCTGGTTGGTCTCCCATCCAAGTTTTGCCAGACCCCAACATGCTTAGCTGTAAGTGAAATACCAAGTAGTCCATTTCAAAGTGTCAAACTGTTGACTATGAATAGTGTGATATTGTCGTGTCTTCTGCTTGGTTGGGTTTCCCCTTCTCATTTGAAACCATGACAGCCTCTGGCCTAATTTGAACCCCACAATGAAAAGAGATTTTTGAGGGACAGATAATAGAAAGCCGTACAACATGTGTAATGGAGAATTAGCACCAGATCTGATGTGTTTGAAGTTTTATGACACAATAACCATTGAGTATTAATGGACCTGAATGAATTGCATTGATATTTTATGAAGATTGATCTAAACCTCTTGAAATTACAAGCTACCAGAGGAAATACTGTAAATGTACAGACACCTCAATTAAAGTGTTATTGCCTCATAACTAATTGTCCTCTACAGATGGAGTTAACACAGCTACGGAGCAAACTGAAGATCGACACCCTGATGGCAAGTCTGATGAATATAACAATCACAGTCAATCGCTCTGCGACCCCGAGGAAGTTCAAGGTGCAGAATCCTCTCCTGTGTCATTGCTACTCCCGAGTTTCTCTCCATATCTCACCTTCTTTTCTAAATTGCTCACTGCATGTGCTTGTCTTTTCAGACTGGACTCACTTCCTAGATGGCTACATTGTGGAGTCATTGCTGTCTCAAGGCGGACATGTAGAAGTATATGCAGCTCGGCGAAAATGTGACGATTTACCGGTAAGTCTTTTCTGAGGCCTAAACTAGAAACAAACCCAGTTGTGAGGAACAGTGAACCCGGTCAAATTAAGTTGGGTATAGAGATGAAGGAATATCTCAGGCTTTGAGTTAACTCTTTGAGGGCTGAATATTTTTTCCAAAAAACACAGGTTTCTGAAAAGTAGGGGCGTCACACAAACATCAACATAAAACATCTGTTTTTGCATGCTGTGGCTGCCAGTTTGCCAAGAATGTGCGGCAGGCTTGCTGCCAGGCTGTTTTCACGTGACTGGGGAAGCAGCAGTGGTCACTGTCGCAGTGCATTGCAATCTGGTTTCTACCTCTTGTCATTGTTAAGTGGCAGTCCTCCCAGACGAACGGTGCCATAGGTGTGTCAGCTACTTGAACATGTTCAGCACCATAAATAGCTGGGGACCAATCAGCTGAAGCCAGAACCTCACAATCATCTTTGATCGCTTGTATCAAAATCGGAGTCTGACAAGTCATAGTCCAGTTCAGAGAGAACAGGCAAAACGTCATCTCCGGAGCGTTCTGCTTTACACATCCACTTGGATCTCTCGGCAGGTGTCAGGACCATTTTTGCCATTGTTTGTGTGCCTTGCTACTCATGGGAGTGTAGGAAATCTCAGTCAAAACCAACGAAGCTAACTTTCTAGCAACAAGACTCCAACTAAGACATAACGGTTGGTTTTGTCACAGTTGACAGTTGATTACTATTATCAACTCCTCCTTTTTTTTTTTTTTTTATTAATTTTATTACAATCCATACAAAGCAATCAAGTTTTTACAAAAAGAAGAATTGAGTTAAGAACAGATCAATCCCCACCCCTGAGAGAGAGAGCAAGCCAAACGGCGTAAAATTTAAGGCTTGTAAACATACCTAAATTAATAAGTTCTCTGTGCTTCATGAACTTATTTTAAAATATTACTGATTAGATCCTGCCATGTTTTGAAAAAAGTCTGTACGGATCCTCTAACTGAGTATTTGATTTTTTCCAATTTCAAATAATATAACACATCGGTTTCCCACCAACTCCTCCTTTTATATAAGTCAACATCAGCCCTGAAAGAGTTAAAGACTAGGGATAATGTAACAGACCAGGAGTAACAATAAAGTGCCCATCTGGTTCCATTGTGGCCACTTATTTTGTTGTACCTTAAGTCCCACTGTGCATTCACAGATGGTTAGGTACGTACCCAGCATGCAACAACACCCAATAAGATTTGCATAGGACTCTTTTCAGAGTGATTTGGTGGTACTATAGTTATCACTGCTATCTCATAGCTCCTTGGTTTGAATTCCAGCCCTGTAACTGGTGAGTTTGCATGTTCTCCCACTCTCTCCTTGGGTCTTCTTCATGGTATTTTGGTTTTCCTTCCATGGGCCAAAAGTGTGTGTGAACTAGCGTGACCTGCCCAGGTTTGATTCCTGGTCTATGTTGTAAAATTCTCAGGATAAGCTTTAGGTTCTGCAATCCTGAACTGGATTTCTTGATTTTGAAAAACAGATAAAAGCAATGAAGAAGGCAAAAGTATGTCTCCGGTACACTAACATTTTGTTCTTTGCTTTTTTAAACTCTAGGTAGCCATTAAAATCATGAGTAGGGACTCGGTCATGGAGTGGATTCAATATGTAAGCATCAGAGTATCTTATATCCTTTGTACAGAAATGTAATATTAATGATTTTGATAAAAATAAGTTTTAAGTAATACTTAGTGATGAGTGAAATGATTCGCGTGAGAATTAGTTGCATTTTGCAAATTTTGCAAAACAAATTGTCATCACAAAACAAAATTTGCGCCATTAAGACATGTACTGAACTCCCACTCGCACTCCGCTTTCTCAATGATGAAAAATACGTAACCTCCAAACACTTTGGACATGCTTCTCGACTGTTAAAATTCATTGGCCTGGCTAAATTGTTACCAGCATGCTTTTGGAAGGATCCTGACTTGGATTGGCTGAAAGATTTAGGAAAAGTGAGTGCAGATATGTCGTTACCTTCAACCCCAAATGAGTCTCGTGTGGCTAAATCGGCGGAATGAATCTCTAGGTAGGCAGTGTGAAGGGAGATGAGGGTGTGTGCAGCTGCATGGAAGAAAGCAGTAAGAGACAGGAGTAGCGCTGGAGAAAGCTGAGGAAAGAGTTTGCGGTTTCAGCTATGCAATAACCTCTACATTCTTTGCTTTGCTTGCTTTCCACCCCAAAAACCTTTAAAAACCTTCACAAAAATCTAATTTTTGTGAGTTTTGCGTCACATAGAAATTTTTTTAAGGGCAGTTTTACAAACCTGTTTTCCAAATGAAATTCTGATGTTTCGCTCATCACTAACAACAACAAAAGTAACATTATACGAGAGATGTTCAGAAATTTTCAACACTTTTTTTTTACTCTTATTAAGAATTTCAAAAACAAATGACATCCCTTTTCTACATAGTTCCCTTTCTTTGCGATGCAATTTTCCCAGTGTCGTACCAACTTTATAATGCCATCAGCAAAAAATGTTTTTGGTTGAGCGCGTAGCCATTGCTGCACCGCTGCTTTCACATCATCATCACATGGCTATAACTGGACGTTTGGAGAGCTCTGCATCCGTCACACTAGTACGGCTATTTTCGAGCATTTCAATCCACTCATAGACGACTCTATGAGATTGAACTTTATCCCCATACTGAGCACACATGCGGAGATAAATTTGTGCTCCCGGCACACCTTCTGCACACAAAAAGCATATGACGGAACGCTGTTCCTCTTTGCTGAAGTTTATCAGTTTTATATTCACCACATAGTGACAACTCTTAAACTGCAAGGGCAGCCGGCATGCCAGACAGAACTTGTCACATGACACTCTCAGACACAACCAATTACTACTCTTCCCACCTTCACCATTTCCAGTGCAGAAAATTTTTGAACGACCCTCGTAATAAAAGTAATATTCAGAATAAGTAATATTAATTAACACTTAGTAATATCATATTAACACACTAGCTAATAATAGTAACAGTTTATTTCCTTCCATCACTGTACCTCAGCCTGGTGAACGGCAGGCCATCCCCTTGGAAATTGCCCTGATGAAGATGGTATGCAGTCCCCCAAATTTCCCCGGTGTCATCCAGCTCCTGGACTGGTGCACAGACCCCTATGATGTGCTCCTCATTCTCGAACGGCCTGAGCCATGCATGGAGTTACATTACTTTGTCATTGAACGTGAGGAATACCTGGAGGAGCCACTTGCTCGGGATATCTTTCAACAAATTGTGGAAGCTGTGCAGCATTGCCATTCCAGGGGGGTCTTTCACAGAGACGTGAAGATGAACAATATTTTGATTCAGATTCCAAATCATCAAATAAAACTAATTGATTTTGACTGTGGGGCTCAGGTGCATGGAGGAGATTATTCTAGTTTTAGGGGTAAGTCTAATGAATGGTGTAAATATTAGAGCATTTTGACCTTATTAGTCCTGTACAGGAGGTGCTTTGGGCATCGCCATGATTATGCTTTGATTATATAGCTGTCACATCTTGCCTGAAGAAGGGGCCTGAGTTGCCTCGAAAGCTTGCATATTGTAATCTTTTTAGTTAGCCAATAAAAGGTGTCATTTTGCTTGGCTCTTCTCTACATTCATAAAGGCTAACACGGTACAACACCCTAGTACTATAGCTGTCACATAAACTCAAGCAAACCAAGATCCTGCTCTTCCTTGATGGGGAATAAGCCACAAGTCAAATTTAGTGATTCAGTAGGTTTCTCACCATTTTTAACATCGTGTGTCCTTATTGCTTCTGAGTTTGTTTCTTTTTGCTTTCATAGGTACGAGCAAATACGCACCTCCAGAGTGGTTCACGAAGAAGCGCTACCAAGCTGTGCCTGCCACAGCCTGGTCTCTTGGCATTGTGCTGTATGGTCTGGTCTGTGCTGCTTTGCCTTTTCATAACAGACAGGAGACCATAAATGGGAAAGTGTCATTCTCTCGTAATATCTCCATAGGTAAGATAGCCAAGATGCAGGACCAAACTCCAATGAAAACATCAAGAAAATGAGTTGGGTTGACTCCTCTTTTCTCTTTGTATGTCAGAATGCCGGGATCTGATTCTGTGCCTCCTCTCCCTCTCACCCAGTGATAGACCTTCACTAGAGGACATTCTCAAGCATTCCTGGATGACTACTTAGCAGATGATCATGCTGATGCTGTGGAAAGCAGAGGTAATAAAGAGAAGGTTAGCAAGACTCAACTAAACATTAATCAATTTGCCTTTCAGTTCTCAGCCCAAGATCCAGTGAAGATATTAGCAGTCGGAAATGGAAAATATTTGATACTTCTCCTTGATTTGGCAACCCAGATGAGACCGATAAAGTGTAAGCATTTTGTAATTGGTTTTTCCGAATAGATCAGATGGGAATTTGAAAAGGGAAAAAAGCAAGGAGTTTGATGCTGCACCCATAAAAAGTATTTACCCTCCTAGGAAGTTCTCACATTTTATTTGTCTACATCATTGAATTACAGTGGATGTCATTTAGTTTTTTGAACCTTAATCAACAGAAAAATACCCTTTAATGCAAAAGTGGAAACAGATCTCTGCAAAGTGGTCTACATTAATTAAAATGTAAAACACAATATAATTGAAGGCATAAGTATTCACCCCTATAAAATGACACACTTGAACAATTACTCGTGCAGGCAACTGGTTATAGGGGGTCGCAAACTTGGTTAAATAGAGATCACTTGTCTGGGATTTCAATTGATTGTAGTATAAAAAGAGCCTCAGTGTGGAACGGCCAACATGGTTGCCTAACCTACACAATGAAGACCAAAGAATATGGAACTTCATGAAAAGGAGGTTGACGTAGAGATCAAGACAAGAAGGCTTTTGTTCATAGAGGGTAAACCAGATGGAAATTCGGGGGGAAAACTGAATGAAGTCTGCCAGAAACCTTTACCTCGGTAGAGGATTTATTCTCCAGCAAGATGACCACATGAAGCATAAAGCCAAAGCTCCACCGAAATGGCTTTGAAACAGCAATTTCAATATCCTGGATTGGCCACGTCTGAGTCCAGATCTCAATCCAATTGAGAACTTGTGGCTGAAGTTGAAAAAGGCTGTTCACGTACAGTATGATCACTATGACACCAGACACAGCTTAAACAAACAGCCTGGCAAATAAGAAGAATGGGAAGGAGAAAATGTCATACGAGCAAAGATGATAAAGAAAGAGGGACCTCTGAATACAGGCCTAATAAATGCTGACTTGAAGTGGTGACTTCTTATGGGATCATTTATGTTGTGTTTTACATTTGGAATCAATTTAGCCCAATTCGAAGAAACACCTTTTCACTCTGATATTAAAGAGTATTTTTCTGTTGACCAATGTCAAAAAAGCCAAACTAAATCCACTGTGATTCAATATTGAATAACAATAAAATGTAACAACTTTAAGGGGGTGAATACTTTATTTATAGACATTGAACTTTTGTTGGGGCGGCATGGTGGCGCAGTGGTAGCGCTGCTGCCTCACAGTTAGGAGACCTGGGTTCACTTCCCAGGTCCTCCCTGAGTTTGCATGTTCTCCCCGTGTCTGCGTGGGTTTCCTCCGGGCGCTTCGGTTTCCTCCCACAATCCAAAAACATGCAGGTTAGGTGGATTGGTGATTCTAAATTGGCCCTAGTGTATGCTTGGTTTGTGTGTGTCCTGCGGTGGGTTGGCACCCTGCCCAGGATTGGTTCCTGCCTTGTGCCCTGGGATTGGCTCCAGCAGACCCCTGTGTTCGGATTCAACGGGTTGGAAGATGGATGGATGAAATTTTGTTGATTTGTCTTGACTTCAATCCTCCATTTAAGGATCTACAAAAAATTTTAATTCATGTGACAAAATGATACCTGCTGTGTGTACATGTATGTATGGATCTAGTATCGTATCTGTTCTAACTTTCTATTGTGGCTGAGTGCAGGAATAACTGATTGCAGCACAAAGGAAAAGTTGGGACACCTGCCGGTTTGTCCTGTTTAATGACTAAAGTACAAAACAAAATCGCAACGTTTTGGCGATACAGTAAATAGTCTCTTGGGCACAACAGCACAATATCTGGTTCTTGGCCGTCAAATAAGGATCATTCACTGAAGTCCTGTCTGGCGGGTTGCTCATAACGCAAATGACGCCTCCTTTCGGGCTTCTTCTAAATCACAAACTGGAAGGGGTGGGACTAAGTGTCCTCACTGGGTGGTTACTCAGTGGTGCTGGGAGAGGGGATGAGAATGCTAATGACAGTGCCCCCTACCACCCCAGGGGGTTATCACATACCTCGATCAAGCCGTACACGCATGACACTCTATCTATCTATCTATCTATCTATCTATCTATCTATCTATCTATCTATCTATCTATCTATCTATCTATCTATCTATCTATCTATCTATCTATCTATCTATCTATCTATCTATATGATCCTGCCAACTATGCTAAAATTTCTGTCTCTCTATCTGACATGTGTACAACAATTAATTCCTGCCTCTTCATTGCTTCAAATCACTTGTGCTTCAGATTAATCCATTCCCTGGATTACCCCTCTTCTGTATTCCCGTGGGATTTTGTACTATACCAGGAATGAAGTCAGATGGATTTGCAAGTCTAAACTACCCTGGTGCTAAGTGTGTACATGGCTGTGTGTTTGCCTAAGGTTTCTCTTTTCTTGCAACTATTTCATTGACATCTTGTAAAGCACATTGAGGTTAATTCTGTTTATGAAAGTATTATGTGTTGTTGAGTGTAAAGGACTGAAATCCCATTAGCGACTGGATTTTGTATGTATCATGTTGCTAGGATTAGACTCTTGTTCAATGAACATGCATGATGCGTGTGTTTCCAGGCTCTGAATGTATGAGTGAATCTGTCCTTGATTACGTTATCACTAAAATGTCTGCATATTTCTCCAGAAAAAACAACATATGTCCCACATTAGAGCCATGTATTATAGCTGTTGTACCAATGAACCACAAAACTGTGCGCCTTATCGGCTGTAACAAAAGTTGGAAGCAGATACAGATTGAGTTTGCAGTTTGTGAATATCGGACAAATCTGTGAACGTAGCTGATCCTTCAACATTTGGTGACAGAGTGGTCGTAGATTTTCCAGCACACACAACAGCAGCGTTGGTGAAATCCTACCACTAAAGTTAGCACAGCTAGTGGCAGGTTTTCTTACCTGTGATTGGGTCATCCCTGTGATTTTCAGTGCTAAAATCAGGAATGTTTAGCAGTGCTATTCATTTCCTTTTTCTAATAAATGATAAAAGGGTTGATTAGCGAGACACCGTCCACACTTATCGTGCTCTGTTCATGTTTCCCTTCAACAAGGCATGCCTACACAACTAGTAAAGTCACTAGATTTACTAGTTGATAAGACTCCAGGTAATATGAGATGTTCGTGATTGGTTGTGATTGGTAAAATGTAAAGTGAATCCTATTTTCTGAAACTTGTTAGCTAGATTTATGCAGTAAATCTGCATATTTATATACAGTGGTTCTCAAACTGTGGGGTGGGCCCCCCTAGGGGGGCATGAAGTAACAAAAAGGGGGCCCGAATATGTGAAAAAAAGAAAACAGGAATCAAAAATATGAAAAATACATTTATTGAAACCAAAACAAATTAACTTAAACTACATTGTGATACTAGAAAAATAGTTAGATAAATGTCGATAAAAGTTACGTAAGTATAATAAAATATGCATCTATGATATATCATTAATTAAAAACGAACAAATTGGTATTAGTGGGCTCCTTTAAAAATAATTGTTAGGGGGGGCACAATTAAAACTTATGAAAACATGTTGAGAAATGCTTCTCATATACATGCTTTCCAAATACTTGTTAGCTCTTGTACTGATAACTAACACTAGTGACATTGCTCTGAACGCTGGTAATTAACTAGCTGTTACCCATCTAAGATGGGTTGAAATTTAAGTTATCAATGTAGACCTTAGTGTTAACGTTTCTCATTTCAGTAGATGGTCCGTATCGTACAAACGATAAGTGTCTGTGTGTCCAGCCAGTTGCTTTGTCCCTGTCATTCCAAAAAATGATGCATCACAAACATTAACGTTACTTTCACAAATTCCATGACAAATAGAACATAACAGAGACCAGCACATTGCATTTGTCCAACAGATGGCACCCCACAAACATTTGTAATAATAAAATTATTTACCACAAATGTTTGTGATGCACCATCTAGAATGGCAGAGGCATTGCAACCAGAGAGATACACAGACATTTTTATTAAAGTGGATTAATATTTCAACCAAGGGGGATGTATATTAAAATGTATGTATCCAGTATAAGTTAATTTTCTTTTGCTAAAATAAATAAATGAATAAAGCTAAAAAGTCTATCCAGGCCTTATACTGGCACCCTGCCTGACTCAACACCTTCAGATACATAAGAAAAATTATATTTTGATTGTTTATTGGAAACTTCCTGTGATTTGTTTATAATGTGTTCATTTTTATTAGCTCAAGCAATCATGAACAGTCTTTATTTTTCATATTTGTTTATAAATTTAAGTCTTGGTAGTGGTTTCATAAGTGGTGTTTATTTATAGCATTGCATCTAACGTGGTAGAAATTAAACAAATGAATTAAGAAAGAAACATATCCTCTACTAGGACAAGTCGGATAAAACTTCTTTCAGTTAGTAATCAAGCAGGAGAAAAGTCGTTGACTGAGCCAATTATTCTCTCTTCAACAAATGTTTGAAGAGGGAGCATTCATCACAGCAGTCTGTTACAGAATGATCAGAACGGTTAAAATAATAACTGAATTTGCATAACGGTGCTGATTAATGCATACATTTACTCTGATTAGTCCGTTGCTTTACACCTAAATGACTTATTGAAATAAAAGTTTGTTATTACGCACTCTTGGTCTTCTCATATCAATATTATTCAACTATCACTTTTAAAATCTCTGTGTATATAATAACAATTCTCCAGTCTTGTTGTTTACAGAATCAGAATCAATTTTATTTTTTCAGTACTTAGTGTACAGGAATTTGACTTGGTAGATTTGGAGCTGCTTATCAACACAACACAGCATCACGTATAAATAATATAAATAGCATAAGTTAAAATGAAAAACTTCATACAAGTTTGCAGAATAGTACAATTATAAAGGAGATGAGCCAACAATGATGTGCAAGTGAAAGTGTGAGTTAGTAGTGTGTACACACACACACATTCATAGTGTATTTGACAGAATACGTGAATATACAAAGAGGGACATCTGCTGATCTTTTAATCACACATTTGGTGTATCACATCAGCCCTATCCTGATACATTCTTATGTGTGTTGTTCACTGGACCTTTATCTGGTTTCCTGATATGCTTAAACAGGTTTCTGACATTTCTTAACCCTTGTGACAGATAGGGGGCGCAGTCGTCCCCTTAAACCCTCAGACCAGATGCCAGACACCAGATAAAAGTCCAATAATTGACTTTATTATAATAATCAAGTGCACAAAGCACCCTCCACTCCACAATACTCATATAAATCACAATACAATAATCAATAATCCTCCTCTCCCAGACACGTTGTTCCCTTCCTCCCAACTCTGCTCAACCCTGGGATCTCCCACAGTCCTTTTTAAAGTCCTTGACCCAGAAGTGTTTCTGTCCCTCAGTCCATGTGACTTTGTAACACTTCCAGTTGGGTGAAAACTCCTTTTTTTTCAGCCCAGAAGTACGTCATTTCCTCTGTCCCCTCGGCTGGGAAGTACTTCCGGGCTATAAGGAAAATAAATATCTCTGAGCCTCCCTGCAGCGTCCCCTGGCAGCCCCAATGTTATCCAGCAGGGCTGTGTACTAAAACTACATAGTCCATGATGCCCTGCTAGAATTCGGGGCATCTCCATGTCGCAGGGAGGGCTCCCTCTGGCGGCCTGGGGGTATAGGCCAGGATGAATGGCTGGCCATAGTCGACACCCTTTTATATTTCTAAGATGGATGCTATGTTTTTAATATGGAAGGCATATCAAAACACTTTAAGTGCATTAACTATATTAGCCCTATACGACTATGTGACCCCTATGTCTAATTTTTCATCCACGCTAATTGCCCAGAATTTGCAAAAAGGTTTGTTTATCTGAATTTCATCTACTTATGTTAAACCAGAATTCTGGACAATGGAGAAATAAACTGAAGGAGAATGGAGGCAAACATTTAAATAAGATAAGGGGTTGCATTTTTTTTTTTTCACTGATTGGGTAATAGGTGGAACGCCTTAGCAATAGGTGGTACGCCTTAGCATCACTGGTATTAATGTTGTTATGATCAGTTTTGCATTTTTGAGCTTTTATGATGCATTCATTTTCTAAACATACTTTTTCATGTATCTTTACCACACACCATTGTCCTGGAGTCTTAGTTAGACACGTGGGAGCAGTAGAGAAAAAATGCAAGAGAGTTTAGAAATAGAAAGCAATAAAAAAAACCATTGAAAACTGGCCTTATTGTGTATCCGCTTACCCCTATCACCTGAGGTGGACTCCTTAACCTTAATTGCGATTAAGAGTAACCTTCATTTTAATGCATTGAAAGCTTTGGTTCAAAGGAAGCAGCATTGAAAGTGAAATGAATGACACCAAAAAAGACAAACTTATAACATCTGCCATTTGTGTAAATTCATCCATTGGGTTGATGTCTAGAGAGAGGATAGCAATGTCATAGGAAAAATCTGGAGGCAGCCTGGAGTCTTTTTGGATTAGGTGAGTGACAATGGATGGAATGGTGGATGGATGTTTGAAGCCAAGATGATCAGTTCCTTAAATTCAATGGTAATGAATGGAATGACAGTATAGATGTCTTGTAAAATGTAACATTTACTTTACAAGCTGCTTTTAATTATTGTTAGTTTTACTCCCTTGGATTATATTTCATAGGAAAATGGGAAATTCAGTCACAATACCATTAGTTATTTCTGTGACACTTCGTAAACACACTCATCGAGGAAGAATTAGAACTGTAGTCTTATAAGCAAAACAAAAAAAAAAAATGCAATTTAGGTAATATTCTCAAGTTTTAAACATTTAAACTTTAAGATGAGTTACACAAAAAGGTACACTGTAATATGCTAAAGTATTTGCAATAAAAGATCAAAAAGTTCACATTCCAAGTGTGTTTTGTAGTTTTTATTGCTTATTTATTTCATTTTATTTATTTTTTTTGCTGGTCACACTTTGTCACTAATGATGAGCGAACCCTGCTGAATTTGCTTCTCCTGAACTTTGATGAAAACACTGAAATACAGTACTCTGTCAGCAAAATGCATTGAAGTCAATGGGGAAAGACAAAATTTAACTTTGAGTGCATTCTAATGGTGCAATGGTCTCTTCAGTGATGGATCGATTAGTGTGGCTAACCACAAGGCCACTCTTTATACTCTTTGAGTCCCATTAAGTGTCACTTTGTCACCTGACCTCCCATCACTTTGACTGGCTAATATCCACAGAGCCAGTGATGTAAGAAATTACTGTTATGTACAGTCCTTGGGGTGAGGCCCGTGCCTTTCACTACCTGATCTGTGCTACATAGAAGGGAGCATAACATGCTTAATCCAGCAGTGGAGACACAATGTATGGATCTATACAAAATATTCTAATTATGGTCAGGTAATATACCCAAATGCATGTGAGGAGCAAACCTGACTGGAGTACTGATCAGGTAGTGATATCATGCATGTGTGTATATGTTGTAAATTATTTACACATAGTTTTGTGCACACGTATTGCAGATTAGGTAGTGTCGTCCCCATCCATCATGGCAGCTATACAGTTCTGCACAAAGATCTCACATTTGCCTGTTCAACTATGTTAAAAAAGTCAACAGTTTCCATTACTGCTGTGCTCTGCAACCTTTTCTCACCTATGACACACCAAAGTTCTTCCTAGAATTCTGCGGCACGTCAAAAGCTAAAATATATAGCAGTGGCGTAGCTAGGGCGGGGGGTTGGGTTGGGCGGTCCGCTCCGAGCGCCAGATATTTTGGGGCGTCCAAACTACGGTAGTTTCTTTTTTTTTTTTGTTCTTTGAGGAGGCGCTTTGGGGCGTCAAATTTTTCTCCGCCCCGGACAACATGAACTCCAATTTATTTTTCAGCTTTAGGGCGTCAAATTTTTCACCGCCCCGGGCAACATGATCTCCAGCTACGCCACTGATATAGATATTAATTTAATACACATATTTTACAATAAATTTTCATTTTTTATTATAAGTATACATTTATTATAAGTATACATACTGTGATGAGGATTCTTCTTTAAAAGAATTCTACACAAACAAAATAAAGTTTTGGGGACTGTCCCCATATGTTGTCGTCCAGACAATCAAAGAAAAGCACGATTCAAAGTCTCAAAATAAAACAATGAACCATTTTCCTGAGTCAAAATGGCGACTTTATAGAGGGAAGGATTATGGGATAGGAAATGGTTGGCAGTAAGTGACGTTGAAAACAGGAACCGGAAACAACGTCATCAGGATGGGACGGAAGTGAGGTGAATTGATGGAGCCGGAAGTGACGTCATCATGGTGGACCGGAAGTGACGTCGTCGCGGCCATTTTGGAATCCGGAAGTGGAGGAGTTATTTTTCTTCCAGTTTTCTGTTGGGCAAAAGAGATTCAGGTAAGTACCACGTGACAACCCTCTATCTCGAGATGTTTCTCTCACCTTTAGGCTCTTTGACTGCCTCCTAATCGCACATGTGTGACAATACATAAAAACTATACTATATTTACTTTTATGCAATCTTAATAATTATTATAACATAATTACTGGTTAATGTAATACCTTGTTTCAATTAACACAAAAGTTTTATATTCGTCTCAATATTTGACAGCGCAACCCAAAGTTCTTGGTCAAGATCTTTTAAGCATGACCGCTTATCATTTTTAATTAACACAAGAGTTGCAAAACTTTGCTCATATGAATATGTCGTCGAAAATGGAAGTAGTGTTAGGATGGCCTTGTCAGAAATGCGAGGATATTCTTTCTTAACGGAAATCCAGAAAACACCTAATGGAACTTCGGCGAAATGAAGTTTTAACGTCCCGTCATTACTTAATTCTATAAATTCCTCTCAAATTTGCAGTGACAGTGCTTCCGTAGAATTTATTGCATTGGTTGCAAAAGGATTTCGAATCCAATCGTATTGTTCAGTATTAATAGAACAAAAATAGTGATCAAATTTCTGCTGAAGCATACTTAAATGTTGGGCCAAATCCACAATTGTTTTTTTTCAATCGTACTATGGTTGGTCCTTTGGTACATTTCTAAACATTCTTTTTGCAACTCTTTCTGCCAAAGTTCAAGTTTTTTTTCTTTGAACCACTGTAATTTATCGGAGCACGTCAATATATTCTCATTCCGTCCTTGCATTTTTTTATTAAGTTCATTCAGATGCTCGAATATATCAGCCATGTATGCAAGTTTGGCTATCCAGTAATCATCATTGAGGCGCTGGTATTGTTCGGGCATATTTTGATCTAAAAGTCACACACCTCGTAGCGAAGCTCAAACAATCTATCCAAAACTTTGCCTCAGGATAGCCAACGAACTTCAGTATGAAACAATAAGGATTCATATTCGGCTCCCATTTCTGCACAGAGTATTCCAAAGATTCGCGAATTTAGGGCTCTCGATCTAATTATGTTTATGATTTTAATGCATTCATTCATCGTGTTCAAAAGTTCCTCTGGCAAATTCTTGACCATCAATGCTTCTTGATGTATGCAGCAGTGTGTAATTTGTATTATCGGATTTTTTTGTTTTACACAAGAGACAAAACCTTTTTTTACTACCATTGAATATTATATATTTTGAAGAAATCATCGGTTCACCGGTAGTTCGCTCTGGAACCTCCTTACAAAATAAATAATGTTCTTTAATAAAGTCCTCGTCAACGAAACGTACAATAGCTATCAGTTGTGCTTTATTTTTAATTTCGGTTGATTCGTCAATTTGAAGCGCAAATTTTTCAGCCAATATCAGTTTTCTAATCAGTGTTCCTAAAATATCGCTTGACATGTCGTGAATACGTCTTTTAACAGTATCGGCAGACAACGAAACTTTATTCACTTCCTTAACTTCATTGGGCCCAAGCATAAGTCGAACAATTTCCATGCATGCTGGTTTAATAAGTGTTTCGCCGATAGTATGTGGTCTTTTCTGACGTGCAATTAATTTTGCAACATGGTAGCTAGCTTCTAAGGCCTTTTCAGAAACCGCAACGGCCGATTTCATAAATTGCTTCTGTTTTTGATTTTGTTCTAAGCGCCTCTGAAAATATTGTTTGTCTTTTTTGGCGTAACTGGGATGGTTTGAATTTAAATGGCGATATACTTTACTGGGTGCCATTGCCTCGTTTGATAGCTGATCACCGCAAATGATGCATTGTGGCTTTGGAGCCGTTTCGTCACCACACCACGAGAGTCCATATCGAATGTAGTCTTCATTGTACTTCCTTTTCACAATCTTCTTTGTGTTTTTTTTTGCAACACTTGTGCTGGGTTCTTCATCATCTGTATGCGAAGACGAATCTTTTCCACGTAAAAATGTATCCATATTTAAACTAAATATGAATCACACGAAGAACGTTAACCATACACAATTCAGCAACACAACTAATAGTAATGAATGATAACTACTGTCGCAAGACAAGTGAATGCAACGTAGCACGACTTACGGCTTGAATTGAATCTAGGTGAAGGCACGGAGTGCTCTGCCTATCAAAGCATACTACGCAGTTGTCTTTGGACTACGTAGGGTCTACGTCGTAGGCGACAGGCACCAGGCGATGGGATTTATTATTTCAGAGAAATGACACATAAAATTATGAAACCTTTAAAAGGCTATTTATGCGAATATTTCATTGCATGTATTCTCGTTATTGTGTTTCTAAGGAGGACCGTTGAAATATTATTTAGTTAGAAAATTGTCTTATTTGACCGCGTCACACCTGTATCGGCTCAAGGCACACCGGTTACGCAGCACTGCATTACTGTGACTCTACTCTGTTGTGCCCTTAACCTGCAATTGCTCCATCCTGGGTATGACGTTAATTTGCATCCAGCCTTGCAAATAGGCCCTCCAACCTGCACAGAAAAACCTTGGGGTTGGTGGCAGAATTGGCACTCCAACCACCATAAAAAACCTCACATTCCAACTGAACTAGTGTGGTGCTGAGGTGTCACTTGCTGCATGGCTACACTCAGGTCCCAATCTGCCAAGCAGAGAGCCTAATCAAGGCCAGGTCTGCCACACCCCCCCCCCAATTCAAAATTCTTTTGTGCCCCCCACTCACATTGGTCTGTGATTTGTATGTATATCATGAGGCATGAAACTCAAAAGGGGACAACCCACCGCTCGATTTCTGATACGTCTATCTGTATGTTTGAAACACCAAGATGGACCTTTTGTTAATATGTCTCATTTTGTGCTCAAAACTCCAAGGGGAATCCCCCAGTCACTTTTATCCCTGATATATCAACCAGTGTGGTCATAAACAAAATGGGGGAGAAGCCCTTCAGTATTTGTGGCTGCACCACCAGGCAAGAAAACTTAAACCAGTCCTGTGCCTAATGAGTTTTTTGCTGTGTTGTGCTAGATGAAAAATAAAAACTCAAGCATAGTAACCATTAGGGGCAAAAATTATTTGCCCCTCCCCTTCTTTCTAGTACAAGGAGAAGTTTTCGGTTAAAAAATTACATTTTATTTCTTATTTACCCAAGTGTTTAGGATTACGTCTTGGAAATACTGCATTTGAACCTTGGCTCGTTAATTTTCCATGTGGAGTCTGCATGATTTCATTAGTCACTCTGCTATTCTTAGCACATTTCAAAATTGTGTATCCAAATGAAATTATCAGCACTAAACCAGTGTGCGAAATATCCCATGATAATTTGAGGTCCCATTATTGTTTTAGTGTTAGCTGAGCACTGAAATCTTACTCTGGTACTATGGAATATTACTACAATAAATTAGCTTTGGAGAATACTAGTACTTAGAATACGCCTGCGTCAAGTACCTGGATCATACAAGACACAGATACACACTCTGTGTTGTGGTGTGAAATTTTGCATGTAAGTTGATAAATATTTTGCATGTCTTTATTTGTATGGTTAAGTACCCCGCTCCCTTTTTAGGACTGAGTCTCTTTGTAATTTTATGACAGGGTTGGGGGAAATGCCTAAAACCAGTTTGGCAAGTGATTCTCTGCAGGACTCTCTCAGTCAACCCCCACAGGAAAGCCAGACTGCCCTAGCTAGTAAACATCAGCTCCACAAATAGTTTTGGGGGCAGCTGTGAAGGTATTATGTGCCCCAATGGTCTGAAGTACGGCTGTTTGGAATTGGCTTGTATCAGAAGCCTTTAAGTACCACAACAGACAGACAATGTATAAATTTGCTTGCTTTAATCCCCCTTACCAAACTGATGAAAGATGATCTCAGAAACCATGAACTGAAAAGGAAAACACGATGAAGAGCACTGTTCGGCAGCCATATTGAGAAGAAAGCTGACTAAGAATGATGCCTTAACTAAAGACAAAATTTTAAGTAACTAACCGCCTAAAATTAGATATCACCATTTATCAGGTTGTATGGTTGCCAATATTCAAATGTACTTTGGTTATTGCTATTTATGAATATCATCAATAATACATTATTTAAATTGTAACTTAACTCCTGCTTGTCTTTTACTACACCTAATTACCTGAGGTTATAAATATAGAAGGGACGGTGGGAAGAAGTTATATGGTACAATACCTTATAAACAGTGGTAAGTCTGAGTTTTGAGGCATTCTGACAAAGGCTACACAACCCCTTATCAAGCGGGGTCATTTTTGCTAAATCGCAGGTAATTCGACCTCTCCAAATTAGAATCATTGCTGTTATTGAACTATCTGGAGTATAAACACATGTTTGGTCTCTTTGTAAAGGTAACATTCTCTAGTTTCACCCTTAGTAGTCAGAATCACTGTAGGTGTGACTGATCAAAAGTTATGCACATTAGAACTCACAAAAAAAATGAATTTTTTGTTCTCGCCTAAGTTTTTTATGAAAATAAAGGAAAATAAAGCTGCAGTAGGTAGGTGAGGACAGAAACACACTATGTACCAACAGAATAACTTGTTGACTACTCACATTTCAAATTTGAAAAGAATACCTGTAAAAATGACATTTTTACACCAGTTTTTATGTGGGCATGCCCAGGGGCTTTTTAGAGGGACCATTATCCACATTTTGGAACATATGGAAAAAGTGTAATAACTTTTGAATGCTTCAACCCACAGATATCAATGAGGGCTCTACTGAAAGCTTACACCTAAAGGAATCTATATCTACACACAGTGTCACTCTATTAGTTATAAAAATAATAAAAACAATAAAAAATACACATTTCTATGTAAAAATAGTCAATACAAGTCTTATGGGCCAAAAATATATTTATAATTTTTATTTTTTACTTTTTTTATAAAATGCACACAAACTATATACATTTCTTTTACAAACTGTTACAACACAGCTCAGCGTTTTTCCATGTGCCACTTGATGGCAGCAATCACTAGCAAGCAGAAAGCACAAGGCGTGGCACATGTCGCTCTCTGCCATTAGACGTCTCCTGGGCGATTGATTACTTTCACGCCGTACATGCATCTATTATTTAATCGAGAGTGTATTTACGTTTATCGGTACTTTTATTCATATTTAAAATGCGAAAAAACTTGGCGAAATCACAATAAACAACCATGCACCAACTCTGCAGACTGGCACAAATGCCACCTTCACGCAGCTCCGATCGTTTATTTACACGTTAGTATGGCAAGTTACATATCAAAATGCTCGGCTGCTCATTGGCTGTAAGTTTTGAGTGTCACTCACAGTGTCCAATCAAATTGGTAGATTCTACCAGGGTTTGGAGTTGTACGTCATCGTTCAGCTGTCTGTGACACTCATTGGCTATACAAGGTGCCAGTCAACCCCAGACCCGTCGTAATTGGCCAACTTAGGTGTCGATCAGAAGCTAACACTTCCGTGTTACATGCGGTAGCATGGTTATCGCCGACAGAAACAAATTACGACTGATATGATCAATAGAAATGAAAAAAAATTACGTAGGTAGTCTCAAGTTATGAAACGTTTTCTGGAATTTTTGTCCCTTTGAGGATATATCGTATGTTTTGGACCTAATCGTTTTACTGGATTATATTCGCTGGAGCCTTACGGACAGAATGGGATCAATACTGCTCGGAAATATTGATGTTTGACTTTTAGGGGGTCTTCAAAGGTAGGGAAAGTCAACTCTTAAAAGTATGTACTTCTCTGTAAAAAAGGCTTTAGTGTCAGTGCTGTGGTTGTTGTGTGTCAAAATGGTTTATATCATCGGTAAGACGAGACTTTGAAGTTTCATTTGATGGGTAGTATGTCGAGATGCATGGCAGATGGGCATGCACACATTACTGTAACGTTTTTAAAACGCTGTTATGTCCCGGGACCGGTACGTGTGCGCGTTAAGGGGTTTTAATAATACTCTACCAAGACAAAAATCTCTGTAAAAGCAAAAAGGCACATCATCTTGTACTTCTGACCAGCACCATGCAGAATGGACACTTTTTCAAATGACATGAAATACTTAAGATGGTCTGTGTGAAAGATTGCTTTAGCTCAGTTCTGATCCTTTCCTCTGAATACCAAGTCCCATTAAAGTATACACGTTACAAGCCATGTTACTTAATTTCTGTTAATGGAGTCAATAGTTGGAGGTTCAAATGTACCAATTTTAAACTGCTAAAAAAGAAAGAAATAGAGTATTTAGTTGAGTTTCTGTCATACCGTATGTGTTGTCATTGAGTCGGGAATATCAACAGAAAACAGCCCCAATAGCCAAAGGTCAGCCTAGTAGTACTTTTTGTCTTGGTCAAGAGGGAGCTCTGTCCTGCGTTCAGCTCAGTCGAACAGTAGTAGGCACCTTCTTTTGGGGACCCTGGGCTTTACAGCACTCTGACCAGAAGATGGACGAGTCAATTCCCTTCAGAGGGTGAAGGAAAAGGCAGATTACACAGTTAGCGACCGTACCCCCTTTCATCCCAGGATGGTATGGCATGCACCTAATGAGCCCAGAAGGTTCTCCTCCGATGCCCTTGCATCTAGATGAGGACATTATTTTGATTCAATTACTACTTATAGGAATGAAAAAGCAACATGCGGTTGTGTGACTGAATGCACATGTGCATGAACATGAAGTGAAGAAATGAGTAAGTTCATCTGATTAGAGAGTGGCGTATGGTGGACATCTCCACGTCTTCTGAGATTAGTTTTTCCAGGGAGACTTATGTGAGGACTGACACGATGGAAAAGGCTGGCCATAAAAAATCACCATATTTAAACTGTTTCAGATTTTTTGGCATGTTCTGAGCTGCAAAGCATTTGGAGTAGTCAAGAAAAAGTGCTTGCTTTAGCAATTGGGGTAACAGTAATATTCACTTTCAATTAATTTTATTTTTGTAGAGGTAATCAGCGTTTTGGGTGAGTTCTTTTGACCTGTATTATTATTTATCCTGATTTTTCACTTTTTGATTGTTTAAAACCTCCCCAGGCCCTAAAAATAGACAACAGGTTAGGGTTAGGTTTATGGTTAGGATTAGGGTTAGAAAAAAATGCCCTTCAAGGGAGAAGAACTGTAGAAACAAAACTCTGGCAGGGGAGGACAAAACCAAAACCGAATATTTAAATACAAAGAAGTATTTATTTGACAAATCATTAAAGTACCCTGCGGTGGGCTGTCGCCCTGCCTGGGATTTGTTCCTGCCTTGCACCCTGTGCTGGCTGGGATTGGCTCTAGCAGACCCCCATGACCCTGTGTTAGGATATAGTGGATTGGATAATGACTGACTGACTGACAAAAGTACCAAATCAAAAGAAAACAAGTCCAAATCTGCAATCCACTTAAAAACAGCTAGAAATACAGAAACCAAAATTACCAAAGAAAACCAATACTTACCGTATATACTCATGGATAAGTTCGGTATTTTATAATGTCGGTCATATAAGTTGAATGCGGAAAACTCACGCTATTGGTCCAAAAGATTACAATATGCTAATGCCCACCTGAGAGAGTAACCACGGAGCCCACAGCCTTTTTCTTTTCTATGTATTATGCCTATGTGACTACACGGTAATAAATGAACTATTCCGAAGTGACGTTTGCACTGTTTTCTGTATCTCACACCCTCATACACATTCATTGTAAGAGCATCTCTTATCTACAATGGAGCGGTCAATCAGAAGAAAATATGAAGCTGGTTTTAAATTAAAAGTCATTGAAGTGGCAACAGAAATTGATAACTGTTCAGCTGCGACAAAATTCGATGCATCTGAGAAATTGATGCGAAATTGGAGGAGGCAAGAAGATGTAAAAAAAACAATTAAGTGTTGCATTTTTGAATGCGTGTGTAAGTCGGGGTCTGATTTTATGATCGATTTTTTGGGTTTCAAGACCTGACTTATATGCAAGTATAGACGGTAAACACTCCAACAACAATCAATGAACCACTGAAGGATCTCTGAGCTTCAAAATATAAAGGGATGGGGGTGGTCCTTCAGTGGTGACATCAGGATAACCCCGCCTCTTGAGGTGTTCCAACCACATAACACAAGGAACACAAGAAAGTATAACATAAAACACACAGTATACAGAATGTATTCCCACCCCTTCACTTTCGGCACACTTTATTTTGTTGTAGATTTGATTTTAAAAGGATAAATTAGGCCATTTATGTATATCAGCCTACACTCAGTAACCCATTATGACAAAGTGAAAATATGTCTTCAGAAAGGTTTGCAAATTTATTAAAAATCCTAAGTATTCCGATCTTTTGTTGTGTCACTCCAAATTATACCGAGGTGCATCCTGTTTGCTTTAAATTTCCTCTAGAAGTTTCTAGAACTCAGTTGGAGTTCATCTGTGACAAACTGAATTGAATGGACATTGTTTTAAAAGGCAAATGTGTACCTGTGATATACAGAGCAAAAATTCACACTACTTGTCAATGCAAAAACCAAGCCATGATGTCCAACAAACCCTTTGTGGACTTCTGTGATCAAGTTGTTCTAAGGTGAAGATCAGGGCAAGGAGATAATGAGTGTTCCCAGGAGGGGCTTCCTGTGAAATGGAAGAAGTTTGAAACCACCAGGACTCTTCCTAGAGTTAGCCATCCAGCTAAACAGAATAATGGGTAAGAAGGGCCTTAGTCTGGGAGGTGACTAAGAACACAATGGTCACTCTAAAAGAGCTTCCAAAGTCTTCTGCTGAGATGCCAGAACCTGCCGGATGGACAACAATCTCAGCAGAACTCTATCTGTCTATCAGGTGTTTGTTTTAGACAGTAGCAAAATGGAAGTGACTCTTGAATAAAAGACATATGACACCCTGCTTGGACACTGGGAGCATGGGCAAAAAGATTCTCTGGTCTGATTAGACAAAAATTGAACTCTTTGGGGAGAACACCAAGCACTACAGCTGGTGAATACCACATACTACTTATCAGCTGCCTAGTACCATACCTACAGTGAAGCATGGTGGGGCCAGAATCATGCTACAGTGGTGCTACTCAGGATCAGAGACTGGAAGACTGGTCAGAACTGAGAGAAGGATGAATGCAGCCAAATACAGAGAGGCCCTTGAAGAAAACCTGATCCAAACTGCACTCAACTTTAGACTGAGGGAACAGTTTTATCTTTCAGCATGACAGTGACCCAAACACATACAACCATGACAATGGTGGAGTGGCTTTGTGACAAGTCTCTGACTGTCGTTAAACAGCTCAGCCAAAGCCCAGAACTTAAACCTCATAGGACATCTGAGGAGAGACCTGAAGGTGGCAGTATACAGATGCTTCCCGTCTTATCTGATGAAGCTGTAGAGGATCTGCTAGGAAGACTGGGATAAACTGCTGAAACTCAGGGATGCATAATTTACACAATTCAGAGGTGGAATTGTTGCAAAAGGAACTTCTACAAAGTACTGAATTAAGGGTCTGAATACTTATATGAATGAGAGATTTCAGTTTTTGATTTTTAATAAATGTGCAAACCTTTCTGAAAACACACTTTCACTTTGTCATTATGGGTTGAATGGAGATTAATAGGCAAAAATGGCAAATTAATTCTTTTAAAATTAAATTTACAATACAAAGTGTGCAGAAAGTGAAGAGGTCCAAATACTTTCTGAATTCTCCATAGATACTAAATAATAATAAATAAAACAATATTACAAAAAAAAAATGCATAATTACAATGAATATATTTAAAAAATAATTATAATAAACAAATAATGCCTAAAAAGGATAATAAACACAAGCCAGGGAATAAACTCAGGCTATAACATAACAGCAACTACAAGGGGATAACACTGCTCTCGGTGCCAGGTAAGATCCTTGCTAGGGTCATCCTTTAATAGGATCCGTGATCACTTTCTCACTTACCAGTGACTGAAACAGTCTGGTTTTACGCCTAAGAAGTCTACCATCGACCACATCCTGGCACTGAGGGTTCTCATGGAGTGCAAATGTGAATATCAGCAGAGTTTCCTTGTAGCCTTTGTCTTTTTTCGCAAAGTGTTTGACTCAGTTGATCGAGCTGCCCTGTGGGACATCCTGAGGGTTCGCAGGATCCCTTCGAGGTTGCTGGATATCATGACCAGCCTGTACGCTGGTACTGTGAGTGCTGTGCAGAGTGGTGGTAGAACCTCTGTGTTTTTCCAAGTTGATTCTGGGGTTCGTCAGGGGTGTTTTCTGCTCCTACTCTGTATGGTCTGGGTGTTGGGCAAGGTCGTGGGGTCCAGTGGCTGTGGGCCATCTGTTGGTGAAGAAAGATTCACGGATGTTGACTTTGCTGACGATGCTGTGATCTTCACGGAGTCAATTGAGGCTCTGATCGGGGCGCTCGAGACACTGAGTGAGGAGTCTGAGTGTCTGGGCTTGCGAATGTCCTGATAAAAACCAACAGCCAGGCCTTTAACAACCTTTTGGGTACGGCCATCAGCAGTGTGTTTGTCTGAGGAAAGAGTGTCGACCTCGTCGAGAGGTTTACTTACCTCGACAGTGACATTCATGTCTCTGGTGACTCATCCTATGAAGTCAGTAGATGGATTGGGAGAGCATGGGGGGGTCATGAGGTCGCTGGAAAGGGGTGTGTGGCGCTCCTGATATCTAAGCAAAAGGACAAAGGTCCAAGTCTGTAGAGTCCTGGTGTTTCCTTTCTTGCTATATGGTTGCAAGACATGGACGCTGTCCAGTGACCTGAGACGAAGACTTGTTGTATTATACCGCCTTTATCTATAGATACTGTTTAAATTGATATGCCCACATATGTTATTTAAAAAAGGTGTACTTACTCTTTCACATAAAATTCATTAAGCAAGTCTGCCAGAGAAAAAAGGCTGAAATAAGACAACTTTTCTTTTGCTAAAATTACAGAAAAAATATTTTTTAGAAATGTTTGGCAAGTAGTATTTAATGTATTTATGAATTGTATCAGTGTGGTTAACTTTCTGAAATCTATTTTTTTTTTGTAGTTTTGAAAGAAACCGGAGTTACGCTTTTAAAGCGTTCAGTCCAACACAACTACAGAACATGGCTGTTAATCGCCAAGTCTTAACTCACTTCACGTACCTGCAGCACACATACAGTGCATTTAATAGGCTAAACGCATACATACTGCATTTTCAAACCTACTTAATGCCAGTCAATTTAGATAAACAAGAACGAGTTTAGAGAAGAAAGGCGCTAGTGTGCACTAAATTAATTTCTTAACACTGAGTACAATTTTAAAACGTTGCATGTAGGATTCCGCGTAGGCTTTGTCGTTGTTGTTGTAACCGAGTGAGAGGTTTTAAATAAGCCGCCTCACAAACGCAGCCCAAAGTAATACAAGCCAATTGCTGAAGCAGTATGCTATGACGTCACCCATCCTTTAGACCTATCTGATTTATCGCAGAGCCCCGTGCATTCCACACCAGTCTCGTCCTGGATACAAACAAGGAAGGACTATTAGCAGGTTGGATGATCCGATAGTACCGCTACGTTTTGTTTAATGGCCAAATGGGTAGTTTTATCAGTAAAGCTGGGAACAGTTCGAAGCCTAAAATCGATAACCACAAACTAAAGGAGGTTCAAGATGCTTTGGAACAGGAGATGCAGAAAGTTAAAGAGCTGTCCACGAGATTGGACAGCTTTCAGGTGGAAACAACGGAGAAAATAAAAAAAATGAAAGAGGAGCACGACCGCGATATACTGACTCTTACCCAGGCTTGGAAAATGGACAGGAATAGACTACTGCAGCTTATCCCGGGACAAAAAGCTGCAGAGGTACTGACTTCGACTCGCTGCTTATGCAGGAAATGGTGTTTTGCAATAGTGAAAACACCAATGTAGGATGGCACAGTGGTTAGCGCAGCTTATGAATTCAAAACCGCCTCCATGTTTTTTTTGTGGAGTGTTCTGGTTTTCCTCCCACACCCCTCAAAGCACGTTACTTGCTAAGTGGAATAAAATTGTTTGATGAATTAACGGCGTCTTTATTAATTGTGCACACATCCAGAAAGGGGGTTTGAGGTGTACATGACTGATGGTACTAGAGTGCAAGGTTTATATTTTTTAACCAAATGTGCTGTTTTCTTTGCAGGTTATGAGTGAATTAGGTGAAATGAAAGGTGACGAGGAAGGGGATGCTGATCCTTCAGGTTTGGTATTTTTAGTTAAATCTACAAACGCGGATAGTATACGCTAAAACTATAATTACGAGTAGGAAATTACGCCGCCTTTAAATTAAACAATAAGAAAAAAACAGTTCAGCTTTGCCGCAGTTTCTTAAAAAACGAATAGATTGTCCAGTTTTTTTTTTATTTTTTATAATTAATAGCACAATTTGGTCTTTTTAAAGCTGCTGCAAAGTATGGCCGTTTCGGTTTTCTCCGATGGTGACCTCAAATAACGGAATATCAGGACGGAACGTTAAGAATGCCACCCGCATGAATAAGTGCCCGTTTCTGTCCAGACTCGGGTAAGATGTTTTATTATTTGGTTTCTTCATAACCAGGTGCTTTTCTGTCTTTCCATTAATGTAACGGCTTTAAGGTAACTCTTTAAAATTACGATTACCCTACAGTTATGAATTTTCCAATCCCAATTACATCAATCAAGATAATACATATTTTGCATTAGCCATCAATTGTTACATTCAACCTACTGCATGACCCTCAGTGTGTCATTTAAACAATACAAAAAGGGCATTGTTGAACTCAATGGGATGATGTTCACCGCCTGTGGGCCAGTGTCATATTAAGAAACACACATAAAACAACATATCTACAAATATATGTATTTGTGTGTTCCATATATTTGTAGATATGCTGTTTTATGTGTGTGTATATATATATATATATATATATATATATATATATATATATATATACATGCCTTAGCTTTCTGTTATCATCTCTTATGTTAATGGGTCGGTTTTGACCCATGTATTAAATCAGCTATAAAATACACTAAAAACAATAAGCTATCATCCAATTTGTTTCTCATCTCTTGGTTACCTTGTTAGGCTTCCTTATCCATGAAAAGGTTGGTTTTAATACTTTTGGTGTAGGCCTCTGGGCCTTTTTTTGTCAGTATACCCCTTGATTTCAATTTTAAGAAATGGTAAAATGAACCTGAAGAGAATCATATTAATAAATAAAAGGTTGTTGTGTTACCTGACTAATACTGAGGGGTATAGAACACATCTCTTAAATAAATTTGTTTTATTTATTTTTTCATTTTAATATTAATAACTAAAGTGACATCTATGGTGTTACGGGTCAATTTCGACCCATAGATATTTACATCAAGAAAAGGCAAAAAAATATTTTTTTAACAATAGAACTTTAATATAAACTGAAAAAAATGAAAAGCAGAACAGGTCATGACACAAAATATATATTTGCATGATCAAATAAACAAAAACCAATCAATAAAATCAAACAAATAGAAATCAATTACAAGTTCCAAAACTATTACAAAGCTAAATCAGAGTAAAAACCTCTGTGTGCAAGAACATGCTTGTGTATGTGTGTGTTTAGAGGCATGTGTGGCAAAAAGTGACACTTTTTGTGTGTTCTTTGCAGAGATATTTCTTGCAGTTGAAATACAATACATTTGTCTTTCTGTCCTTACTGCTTGGGCAGACCTGACACCTCTTTCTGAGGACTCTTGATATCATTTGAAATGTCTGAAGTGACATTGTTGCCCGGAAAATATTTCTGCCTGTTGATGCGTCCCATAGACTATCAGTGGCCTCATTGCAGGATCTGTACACTCCAGCAAGAAGAAGAACACCAATGAAAGCATCCAGGTATTCCTCATCAATGTCTTTCCACATGTCGCCATGGACTTTTTCCTTCAAGGTTCGTCATAGTAATGATGATTCTTTTTAGTGACAATGGCATAAATAGCTCAAAACATGTCTTGATGTCAATGACTCTGGTCAGAGCAAACCTTGTGATTCCAGGGGTCATTTTGATGACATTTGCAGCAGCTGCCCTGCCATGTACATCATGAGGTACTGAGCTCCAAAAGATCTTACCATTTTTGGACTTTAATCTTTCAGCAGGAGCAGCTTCAGCACCAGTGACCTCCTCATCCGACTCATCAGATGTGTCTGTGTCTTCTGGATGATACTCCACATTGTCTTCCTCCTCAGAAACCTGCTCATCTGAATCGCTATGCTGCTCTGTGTCCTCTCCTTCATTTTCACCAAAAATATGATCCAGAACTTGGCTCACTGGAAATCTTCTTCTCATTTTTGCATGCTGCAAATTGTAAAAGTGCACTCTGCAAGTCAATTGGCCACTCAAATGAGTGAATTCACCTCACATGTCTGGATATGGCCGTCTTTGTTTGTTTTGTTTTTGTGCAGGTAAACTGGAAAGCCACGCAAAATGAGAACATGATTAGGAGAGGAGCTGCTTGTCAGTGTGTCAGCTGACAGTGCATTTAGGATTTCAGTTTTGGCTCTAATTATTGCTTTATCATCGTATTATCATAACTGGGTCGAAAACGACCCTAACAACACAAAGAGCATTTTATAATTTAGTAAAAATATTTTTTTTTGCTTTATTTTGTTGAAATAGAGGTTCCTGACAAAGTCAAAAAGCCTTGATGCAATAAACAAATTTATGTGATTCTTGTATGCATTTAAAATTTAAAACGGGTCGGTGCAGACCCTAACACAAGAGGAGGGATATATATATATATGTGTGTGTGTGTGTATATATATGTGTGTGTGTGTGTATATATATATATATATATGTGTGTGTGTGTGTGTATATATATATATATGTGTGTGTGTGTATATATATATATATATATATGTGTGTGTGTGTGTGTGTGTGTGTATATATATAGTATATATATATATATATATATATATATATATATATATGTATATATATGTGTGTGTTATATATAAAACATAACATTTTGCTTTAATAAATTCAGAAGTGAGGTGGGCTGCAGTCCATATAGTAACACAAGTTCAACAGACATTACTTAATACTTGCCTGATGTCTTTATTCAAGGCGACTTTTACTTTTCTTTTTTCAGCTGGAGCACAGACAGGGGAAGTGGCTGTATGCTAACACCGTGTCAGTAACAAGATCTGAACCCACAACTTCAATTTTTGTAGTACAATCTTCAGAGCCCTAACCACCACATCCTGTATCCAGGCTCTAAAAATAATACTCCTTACATAGTTCCTTACTGGGTTGTCTGGTTCCTGGTGGACTGATTGCTTGACAAAGAGCCATTTAATTATGTGAAGGGTGATTTTTACATTCAGTTGATTATTTGGGTTTTGATCAGGTTCGTAATATGTGAAAAAAATATAAATCTTTACAATATATGTAATATCATGCCCAGGATACTGATAGATTGAACTTTGCCAGTACTGTTTCAAACCATGAACCCACTAATATTTTACAAATCTATCACCAAATGTTACTTTATTTGTTATAGCATGCAATATTTTAATTTCCAAAATAATTACTTTGGTTCCATAACTTTAAGTACAAATAAGTGGACATTCTGTAATATAACATTACACCATCAAAGTTACTTTATTCAGTTCAGGGAGCTGCCCGTCCTTATTTTTTTCCCATACGATCAAGTCAAAGTTAATAAGACTAAATTCAATTCAACCTTCATGTATGTGTGTTTGTAAACATTTATTTATTGATTTTTGTGAAACCTGTTACAGATCTAAATAAGTATTCTTTCTGGAACTTCTACATGGATGGTTCTTTTGAGAATCAACAGTGATTCCCATATGGCAGTGGTTTTTAATCTTCATTACTCTAAGGTCCTGTAGTGTATCATGAGTATATTTGAGGAACAGCTCGGCACCAGCCATGTTTTTCAACGTTTGGTACTTTTGCTGCAACTTGATAGAGGTGCTCGTTTTCAAACTTGCATTTATTAATGATATCATATCTGCTGCTAGTGCTATTACACTATTTTTTTTAAAGGATAACACAAAATTGTCTTTATTTATTTTTTTAAAAACTTATTTTAACGAAGGCCTGAATTTAATACTAAGAAAATTGGGCATTTTAGGAATAATAAATAAAAACCAGTAATTGACAAAATACAAAATTTGTCATTGCATATATTTTTTGATAACAACAAAAGTTGTGTTTAATGTATTGAATTTAAGTTAAGCATAATATGATTATGTATTTCTGAAAATAAAAAAATCAAATGAGCTTCTGAAATGCAGACATTTTTTCATAAGTTAATTAGAAAAGCTACTTCATTATCCTCAAGATTCAGCAGTGGAGTTTTGATGAGCAATGATCACATTTAACACAAGCAAAAATACAAATTCATTTTTTCTCCACATATAACAATCAGCAGAAAAGACGAGAGCGGTGGAGGGTGGTAGCGGCAATCAGGTAAGCCATGGAAGGGTGTCCATCCTTGTGCAGCTTTAAAAAGTGAGTGGAGGGGTTGAGGTTGAGCCACCATCTCCTCCATTATGGTCACATCATTGGCATCATGCTAAAACACTTGAGTTCCTTATGGCAGAATGCCCTTAAAATTTGTTTTACTTTCAGTTTTGCAATTGTGAAATATGAAAGTCATTCAGAAGACGTTTTGTGGGATGTGTTAAGATGTTTGAGGTGGAAAGCAAGGAATATTGCATCCTTAAGGTTATTCTGCAATCAAAACCGCCGTTTACTTCCTTGGCTGCTGCTGCTGCCACCCTGATATTTAACGGCTCCTTCCATGAAGCTCAACATGCTCTGATCTGCTTTGCCATTCACTTTGAACTGCACATTTCACCTGGTAGGTAGAACTATTGGCACTCAGTTTCTCTGAGATGTCTAAGCCGATCCAAGACAGGATTATTCAGGAGACTCATCAGTGACCCCACACCCAGGTTAATGAACTTCAGCAATGATTAAGTGCTTATAGGTACGTGATCTCTATCTGTGTTCCCATTCCAAAATAAATTTCCTTTATGCTTCTGCATTCTGAGAAAAAGTTTGCAGATGACATGAAACTTTGTGAGGTAATGGAGCAAATTTTCCTAGTTTCAAAACATTTGTTTTGCGAATAATCTTTCCAAAGGATAAAAAAAAAATCAAAGTTTCACGTTTGTGTTCAGTTGTGTGTGAATCATTTCACTCATGACTGCTGAACAGATCACCTTTAACTAGGCCTTAATTCAAAGCTAATTTCAATGCAAGGCAAAAGCCAGGCTTTTTCTGTGTGTTCCATAATGCCTCGAATGGCACCAGAAGCAAAGAATTATTCTTGGACATTGGCACGATGAATTTAGGCATGTCATGTCCCTGCAAATTAAGTTGATCCACTGTGTGCTGACTGCAGGCAGGGTTTCGGTAGACATGCAGGACAGATGACTGTCCAAGGTCTTCTCCCTCTCAATTGACCACACCAGAGCAGAACTGACACATCAGACTGGTCCAAATGGGCCAGCTGTCCTGCTCCTGAAACTGTCAGCAGAACCAACGTCTGCACCAGTGACAGAACAATGAGAGACGGGCTCCATACTGCCGACCTCAGAACAGGGGTGGGCAACATCTATCCTGGAGGTCCGTAGTGGCTGCAGGTTTTTGTTCCAACCCAGTTTCTTGAAGAGAATTCAATTATTGCTGTTGATGCACTTATTGTTCAAGTGACATTTTGATGCTTCATTTTAGTGGTCTCACTTGTTAAGGTTCTCCACCCTTAATTGCTTATTTCAGTATTAAACAGCCAAATTCAACTGTTTTTAATTGTTTATTATTAGTAATAAGATGCAAATGACAGAGGAGCCAGCAGTTCTCGATCTAACTTGTTTCCAATTACACCTTTGTGCATTCATCATGAACTCTTTGGTTTAATAAAAAAATATGACAGCCTGAATATTATCTGGTTTAGGCTTCAAATCATTTGGATGATATCCTTGGAAAGGAAAATACAATCTACAATATAAGAACCTAACGTTGCAGACTAACAAACCATAAAATTAAATAAGGTCTGAGGATTGGTAAGGATTAGTTTCTAATTAAGTAATTGGGTTGCAATGGAAACCTGTTGTGTCCTCAAATGTCTGATGAGCAAAGGCAAGTGGCCGACATAAATATTAAAACTGTGAGGTGTATGTCCAAGCCTCCAGGCATCATGAATAAAGGCAACAAGATGCACAAAGAAAGGGGGATCGATGGACTAGATTTACAGGGGTGTCGAACTCCAGTCCTGGAGGGCCACAATGGCTGCAGGTTTTCATTCTAACCATCTTCTTAATTAGTAACCAGTTTTTGATGCTAATTAACTTCTTTAGCCTTAGCTTTAATTAGCTTGACTCAGGCCCCTTAGCTGACAGTAATGAGACATAAAACAAGCAGGACATGACCAGCTCACCTGTACCCATCAAACAAAATATGAAAATAAAGATGAAGGTCTCAGTAAGGTTGATCCCTCAGGTTACCAAAACATTTTAGGAGTTCTTAGAAAAAAACAGAATCTCAACAGTTTTGGAAAGGTCTGCTGTGGCAAAAAGAGAGCAGCAACAAGCCATGGAATTGAATAACGGGTTTAATTAACAGCAAGAATCAGCTTCTCGTTAAAAAAACTGGTTGGAGTTTGAAGCCCCAATGTAGCTGGTCATCTCTTGGCTCGTTTCATGTCTCATTTCTTTTTGGCTGTCATTTAATGAAGAAACAAATCAATTCAGAGGACTTAATCCTTAAAAACAGGGCTATTAAAATAGAGGGAGAAGAAGAATTAGCAGTGAAAACTGGACACTGATTAGGAAAAGGGTTAGAAAGAAAACCTGTAGCCACTGCGGCCCTCCAGGCCTGGAGTTTGACACCTGTGGACTAGAATGTACAAAGAAAATGGGATGTAAGGGATATTTTGTGAACAGAGATTCATAAAAATGCACAATGCGATCAAAACACACAAACTTACCGTTGTACCATTAAGCCTGCTTTGCTAAACGGGTGTTTCACTGTACTAGCGGAGAAATAGATATTCCTGTTGTTGGGACTCAAGGTCAGTGGCTGCTTCCTACAGAAGCATTTGCATACTTTAACCAGGTAGACAAACGTCAGTATGAAGCACCTTTGTTATATTGGTAACCTTATGGCATCCTTTCAAGAATATACTGAACTCGGCTGCATTTCTCAGAATAATACTTGCTTATTTAACACACTTGGAACAACCTTGTGTTTCTAAGAGTCCCTGATGCTTAAGGGTTATTTTCTCAAACACCTTCCAGCATCATCTGCTGGAGCAATTCATGCTGAGAATTCTTTCATCATGGCTTAATTGTCATCCTTGCTGAAGTCAGCCTTTTGTCCAAGATGCTAACTGAGACATTACAGTTAAGGCCATGACCATAGTCTCCTTTACATATTATATACTAGGGGGCTTTGCCCCCTGCTCGCTTCGCTTGCCAATCCCGCTGCCTGCGCTATGCACCAGCAACTTCGTGTCTCTTCCACTCGCGTATGTGGATTTCACTTTCACCAAACAACAAAAAAAAAAAACTTCTTTTCCCTAATGGCAACACAAATTAGATGATCTACAAGTTTAAGACTTAAAGTTTAAAGCCAAACAATATCTATATACTTCTGTCATATCACCTACAGTGGTGTGAAAAACTATTTTCCCCCTTCCTGATTTCTTATTCTTTTGCATGTTTGTCACACAAAATGTTTCTGATCATCAAACACATTTAACCATTAGTCAAATATAACACAAGTAAACAAAAAATGCAGTTTTTAAATGATGGTTTGTATTATTTAGGGAGAAAAAAAATCCAAACCTACATGGCCCTGTGTGAAAAAGTAATTGCCCCCTGAACCTAATAACTGGTTGGGCCACCCTTAGCAGCAATAACTGCAATCAAGCGTTTGCGATAACTTGCAATGAGTCTCTTACAGCGCTCTGGAGGAATTTTGGCCCGCTCATCTTTGCAGAATTGTTGTAATTCAGCTTTATTTGAGGGTTTTCTAGCATGAACCGCCTTTATAAGGTCATGCCATAGCATCTCAATTGGATTCAGGTCAGGACTTTGACTAGGCCACTCCAAAGTCTTCATTTTGTTTTTCTTCAGCCATTCAGAGGTGGATTTGCTGGTGTGTTTTGGGTCATTGTCCTGTTGCAGCACCCAAGATCGCTTCAGCTTGAGTTGACGAACAGATGGCGGGACATTCTCCTTCAGGATTTTTGGTAGACAGTAGAATTCATGGTTCCATCTATCACAGCAAGCCTTCCAGGTCCTGAAGCAGCAAAACAACCCCAGACCATCACACTACCACCACCATATTTTACTGTTGGTATGATGTTCTTTTTCTGAAATGCTGTGTTCCTTTTATGCCAGATGTAACGGGACATTTGCCTTCCAAAAAGTTCAACTTTTGTCTCATCAGTCCACAAGGTATTTTCCCAAAAGTCTTGGCAATCATTGAGATGTTTCTTAGCAAAATTGAGATGAGCCCTAATGTTCTTTTGCTTAACAGTGGTTTGCGTCTTGGAAATCTGCCATGCAGGCCGTTTTGCCCAGTCTCTTTCTTATGGTGGAGTCGTGAACACTGACCTTAATTGAGGCAAGTGAGGCCTGCAGTTCTTTAGACGTTGTCCTGGGGTCTTTTGTGACCTCTCGGATGAGTCGTCTCTGTGCTCTTGGGGTAATTTTGGTCAGCCGGCCACTCCTGGGAAGGTTCACCACTGTTCCATGTTTTTGCCATTTGTGGATAATGGCTCTCACTGTGGTTTGCTGGAGTCCCAAAGCTTTAGAAATGGCTTTATAACCTTTACCAGACTGATAGATCTCAATTACTTCTGTTCTCATTTGTTCCTGAATTTCTTTGGATCTTGGCATGATGTCTAGCTTTTGAGGTGCTTTTGGTCTACTTCTCTGTGTCAGGCAGCTCCTATTTAAGTGGTTTCTTGATTGAAACAGGTGTGGCAGTAATCAGGCCTGGGGTGGCTACGGAAATTGAACTCAGGTGTGATACACCACAGTTAGGTGATTTTTAACAAGGGGCAATTACTTTTCACACAGGGCCATGTAGGTTTGGATTTTTTTTCTCCCTAAATAATAAAAACCATCATTTAAAAACTGCATTTTGTGTTTACTTGTGTTATATTTGACTAATGGTTAAATGTGTTTGATGATCAGAAACATTTTGTGTGACAAACATGCAAAAGAATAAGAAATCAGGAAGGGGGCAAATAGTTTTTCACACCACTGTATGTCCATATATTCTCTTTTTCGCTTTTACCTTTTCATCAATATTGATTGATTGAATTTTGATTCCGTATTGGAATTACAACGTGACAATGCAAAGTATAACTGAGTGTGTGAGTGAATATCGTTTCTCTCTACACAAAATGTGTCTGACAATAGCATTCACACAAATGAGAAATGATTGAACAGTGTGTGTGGTTGTAAATGTTTTAGACGTGGGAAGGACTTTTCCAAATCTCTTTGCATAAAGTCTTGTCTCGCTGGGCTTGAAATTTTCTCTTGCGGGAATTCACTTTCACCAAAGTGACTTAACCCGGGAAATTATTGCTTTGATGCAGTGCATGGTGGAGGCAACTCTAGGGACTGATCAGTGGAGGGTGTGGTGCTCCATCTTCACTGGTAAATCTCCAAAATTCAAACATCTTAACAGATTTGTAAGATGCCTTCAGTGCTTGTGGTCAACCAAACAGAGCAATTCATCAGCTGATTTCCACCCACAACAGTTCATGGTTGAACAAAAAGTACATACCGTGGGATAAGAAACTAAAAAAAAGTACCAGGAACTATAAATGGCCCAAGTTCCTATTGTTTCTAAAAACTCTCTGGTTCAGGAAAAAAGTTTCTGCGGTAGGAGAGCGCCCCATTTGAAAACTGTTTACCCTGCTTACAGAAAGTTTATGATTATTTGACTTCCAGACCTACTTGGTGAAAGTACATTTACATAATACCTGTTAAAAACATGGTCAAGGAGTTCAATGTGTGTAAGATCTAAATTGGAAAAAAAAAAAAACAGTTTTTGGATGAAACGAATGGCATGATTTTTGCAAATGTGCGTCCGTTACTGATGTGACACAACTTTGAATCATGGGGACTGACTAAAGCTATGAATCACACAGCAGGACTGTAAGGCTCTGCCGAGGGTGGTGCGGCTGGCTGAATACATCACTGTGTGTGCAGTCTCGAGCTTCCAGACATCAACAACAAGCCATGTCAAACAGGACTAAAAAATTATCAATGCCACCAGCCATGCCAACAATGGCCTGTTCTCTGTGTTGCATTCTGGGAAACAGTACCGCTACCTGAAGACCAGTGCACAGAGATTGGGAAAGGAACTTCTGTTCACAATCTATCCACATCCTAAATATGGGCATCATCTGCACATACATGATGCCCTATTGCCAACTGTCTTAAATATAGTTGTGCAATATTGCATTGTGATATTTATTGATATTTTCAGAGTATTTTTTGTACTATTCTAATGCAAAGTCTTGAAGTTCAGCAACTAAGCATATCACTACATATTGTACTGTGTATAATTGAATGTGACAAATAAAATTTAATTTGATTTGAGTTATAGGCACAATCAGTAAGTGGAATTTTTATTTGTAATGAAGCTGATGCTGAAATTTGATACGTGGTATTTCTTTCATTTTAACAGACCCACATATATGAAGAGAAAAACTGCTAGTATTATATAAACTCCTAGGAGTTAATATAAGATAAGTAAAGTGTCAAGTAAGTTAATAAAAATAAATGCATTTCATAAGAATACTTTTCTCTGCAATTGGTGTTTTCATTCAGGAGGCTGAGACTAGAGCAACATTTACACATCAGAGCCAAATTTGTAGTATTTCAGTAACACACATTCAAAGTGTAAATATGGAACTATTATTCCATATGTAGACTTTTTATTTACTTACTTATCACGATTGGTTGATTGTCTGTATTATCTGTCCTGTGAGTCTGTATCCTATTTTTTTTTATGTTTCTGTTGCTGTTTGCATGTGAATTCCCCCTTGAGATTAATAAAGTTTATCTAATCTAAATTAACACTGAAGAATGTTTAGTCCAGTTCTGTAATCTTAAACGGAAGATATAATTTAGAGTTACCAATAATTAAAGTGCACCCAAATAAATCTTTGAAGATAGAGGGTATCATACATGCAAAGACGTTCATACTGACATCTCCCAGCTCCGATGTGAAGGGTTGGAATTCCAGCTGAGCCAACGCCTGCACGCGTGGTTGTAAATGTTTTAGATGTGGGAAGGACTTTTCCATATCTCTTTGCCTATGCTTTTTATAAGTGTACGGACCCTCTGTGGGAAATACAGATTTCCCCCCACATATCAGAATCATGTCATTTGGTTGACTGGCAAAAAATGATCCGCTGTGGCAACCCCTAACAGGAACAACCGGAAGAAAAAGAATCTAAAATTATAGGCCCGCTTCTCTCAATTTCTCTCTCTCACACAGAGTTCCTTTATATTTCTAAATTGTATGTTAAACTTTGTAACTTTACGACTCCTAACATCTCTCGTTTTCTCCCTTTATTAACTAATAAATTGCTCCTTTCGTGTATCATAAAATCAGGCTCTTTTATAAATGATCATATATGCAGCTAAAACACAAAAGCTTGAAAGCATGAAACAAATATCACCTTACAAAAGCACATTTGCCCCTCTGCCCGGGTTTGCTGCCTTCCACTTAGTTGTGATCACGAGTGACGTGACGCGCTCGTGTCACACGCCAGCTCACCGTCGACGAAGGGGCGGGGCTATGAGTCAGGGTTCGTGGTTGCAGTCGGCGGTGGCGCCGGGTCTCGCGTCAGGCGCTCACGAGATTTTGTTCATTTCCAGCGCGGAATGTCGAGTGTCACATATGTCAGTGCTCGATCTGCCATTTTAAAGCCAAGCGAGGAATGTCTGCTGAAGGAAAAATGGACAAAAGTTTGAAGATGCAGCTGGACGCAGCCTCGTACGAAACGGGAATGTACACGCGGCCGCCCTTGAGAGTCGCCGAGCCGCTCTTCGGTGTGAGCGGAATGGAGGACACGCTGGGATTGCAGCCCTGGCAACCGGGCTTCAGTAACCAGCCAGTACTTTCGGAACTGGGAGAAGCGCCCAGGAGTTACTGGGATTCGTCGCTGCTGGTTTCTGAGTGGGAGCTGCTGGAGAGCGCTTTCCGAGGTGAGGCCGGAAGGGGTCTGCGGGCCTGCTATTACATGTAGCGTGGTGCCTCAGAGGCCGAGCGCCGAAATGAAGCCGCGCAACAGGAAGCGCTTCTTGTCTTTTTCACAAAAGGGTGAACAAATTATGTAGTTAACGTGTACAGATCGAGCAGGCAGCATCTCAGGTAGGGCGTATCCGAAAGCTCTCATTGCCATCAGAACGCGCCTTAATTTTTAAACATTAAGCAACTGGATGCAGATCTCCATTAATTAAATTAGACTGTTTGAACTTCTCCAATATCATCCAGTGTGAGTGATCAGTTCTATTCAATTATTATGACAATCTTACTTTTAATGGCAGGGCCGATTATAATATAGTGAGAATGATACTAATTATCTACTGATGCTTAAACGTCTTTCCAAGTAAATATCGAATGAGCAGCCTTGTGCTACTCCTAAAAATTCGACTGCCATTCTTATTTGTCCGTTTCAACGCCGACCGCTTTTCTTTCTTTAAAACTTTAGCGTCCACCCATGATTTAGTGCATGCGCACATTCTCATTCAGTCATCCCATATTCTCGGTTTGTGTACCACCTGGGAACGAACTCGGTGCCGCCGTGCTCAGTTGCTGAGCCCTAGCCGCAAGAATCGGTGCTCGCACGTACAACACTGTTAAGATTCTAACAGTTGATACACTTAATTTGTCTCAGAAGTTTCAAAATTCATTCTCGGTTTAAACGCACACCCAAGACCTCAACTTGAGAGTTCTTCCGGAGTTGATATCATCTTTTGTGACTCACCACCAAAATGTTCCTGCCCTAAATTGTCTCGTGTTATGCCCAAGCATATCCTAACAGGAGGAAGCAGAGGTATAACTGCGCAGTATAATTAAGAAATGACAGGTAAGGCTGGCCAGAGCTGGAGTGGAAGCATAGTGTGTTTTCATCCGTTTTTGTGGTGCTGTGGCAGGATGGAAAAAAAAGTGTGAATGTCATTTCTTCACCAGACGTTTCTTAAAGGAAAGGCTTTGAACAGTTTGTCTTGGTCTTTTTGTTATTCATTTATTTTTTTTTTCCAACAGAAAGCTAATTAAAAGTCGTATGAGAATGTACTTCTGTATATAATTATGTCAGTCTGACATATAGTGCTATACCTTAAGCTGATATCTCATCACACATCTATTAGTCGTAGGGGATGTCAAATTTGATGACTACAGTTGTTGTCATTGCCTGAGTATGTCCATTTACACATCTTGAAATCTCTGGGGATATCCGATTGTGTGACCGCATAACAGTTAGTCATCGTCTTATGACTGCATTTGGTCCTGACAGACCGGTCTTTATTTGACCTAAGATGGCTTGGTATGTGTGCTCAAACCTGACCTGTGTATAGTACTGTATAATAAGTGCCTTAAGTTATGTTATTTATTTTCAGTCTTTTTTATCCATCATTCTTAACCATCCATCCATCCATTTTCCAACCCGCTGAATCCGAACACAGGGTCACGGGGGTCTGCTGGAGCCAATCCCAGCCAACACAGGGCACAAGGCAGGAACCAATCCTGGGCAGTGTGCCAACCCACCGCAGGACACACACACCAAGGCCAATTTAGAATGGCCAATCCACCTAACCTGCATGTCTTTGGACTATGGGAGGAAAACCCATGCAAACTCCACGCAGGGAGGACCCAGGAAGCGAACCCAGGTCTCCTAACTGCGAGGCAGCAGCGCTACCACTGCACCACCGTGCCACCCATTCTTAACCAATTTTTTGTAATTTTTTTTTTACTTTATTATTTTGTTTCGTTAAACTTTTAACAGCTTCACAAGTCCTTTCTTTGTCAGTGTTGTGTTACGTCGTCAGTGTGAGCCTCTCCCAGTGTTAACTGTGAGAGGAGGAATTGTACTGGCAGAGTTTAAGCACCAATATGTTTTCTGTTTTAACACTTAAGCCTGTTAATAATAAACATTAACAGATAAAGGAGTTCAGTGTGGTTTAATTACCCCCCTCATGGCGGTTTACACAACGCATCATGAATCACAACCCAGAAGCTTCACAGGTTAACTGGGTTCAGAGCCTCAAAGCCAGAGTGCAGTAGTACAGAGTGTGCGGTAAATACCAGTTACAATGAGATAACTTAGTCACTTGCAATTGAATTCGCTTTTTTTTTCCTCCCTTATACTACTTGATCGCCTTCATTTTTGTGTCGACCTCAATTGCCCTTTTTCTTGTAATTATAAGACAAATAGAATGTAGTTGAAACTGCTGCAGGTAATAAACTGAGATTGAGATGAATAAGTCATGACACATGGAGCTAGCATGGCTAAAACTGTCGTTTGCCTGTTAGACGCAGTAATGGTCACAAGTTGAATGGTCGTAAGACACAGTTTCATATTTCTAAATTATTGTGAGCTTCTTCAACCGTGATACAGAACAGGCTCCATCAGGCAGCACATTATTGGCTGTCAGAAAAAGGGGAGTGAAGGTCGTTATGCAGTTGCTAAATGTAACATTTTCATTTTTGCAAATTGACATGGTTCAGTGACAAGATCTGCAACAGCAATCAACACATTTAATATGACCAACCACTAGAAGCTGCAAAATGTGATTTCAGCTTTGCCTGTGACTCTGCCTGCTGTGCTTGCTACAACGTTTGGGGACACGTGTGCATGAAAGCACAAAATGATTGAAAATGGTAAGAGAGTCTGTAGTGTGAAGGTGTTGGTGATGTCTACAGCCTGTTAATCCTCCTCAAAATGACTTCTTTCATATTTTAAACAACACAAGTCACTAGATTAAAATTAAGTTGAAATTTAGTCGAAAAGAACAGTAATGGGGTTTTATATGCACTTCCATATCTGCATAACTACCAGACTTGCATCTGTGATAAATTTCATTGAAAATCCGATGACACTAAGCTGTATTTATAATGCACACTGGTGGCAATTATTATACTGAACGATGGTGAACACTATAGTATACTGAGGTATCCCAATGGTCAGCTGGTGTTCATCATGTTTAAATAAGGACAAGAAATATATCTGACAATTTTTAAAATCATTTTAGGTAGCTCTTCATAGTTAGTTTTTTTTGTTTTAAGCAAAGTAGGATTTTCATTTCCCACTGTATAATGGTAGGTGGCTTAGTTAAATGCGATAAGGCAAAAGGCAGCATGCTACCAGTATGTCGGATACGAATACACAGTACATGCTTCATTAACCAGTGAGGCTCTGTAGGGTGTTCACTCATACAGAGAGCGGCTAGAGAGTTGGGGATTACTGTGAATCCAAATCTGCCTGACCTTTGGGTTCATACTGCTGTAGTAAATTGGGTGTGCAGAGTAAAATGAATCTGTGAGAAAAGGAAGCAACATCCACAGAAAGAAATGGACATTTTTGGAAAGAACAATTCTTTTAAAATCTCCTTTTCTTGTTTTGAGTTTGCAGGTATTTAATCTGGGATGTTGTTATCACACAATGACTGTGTTTGCAGGTATTTAATCTGGGATGTCATGATTCTGGACTATCACACAATGACTGTGTAGTCCCGGAAGGTAATCACTTCGAAGCACTGTTTGTGTATTGTCGTAGTGCAGCCTTTTGCTGTCATTTGGAATCCGTTAAATACTAATGAAATCTAAGCCAACTCTTTTCAATAAGTCTCTTTAATTTCTAACTAAATGTATAAAAGCATTCAGTTGTCTTGCTTCATGTCATGACAATGTGTCTGTGATTGATAAGCATTGTAGGGTACGCTGTGAGTGTATTTGTAGGATATCAAATAGATATGCGCATACAGTACATTCTCAGAGTATTACGGCATTGTAACATAAACTAAATTGACATAGCAATAAAACCAAATAATTTGAATCGGATTTACTGTAAAAGCTGTCATTCTGTTTCAGGCTTTAGGATTACAATTGAAAACTTTGATATAAGAAGTACTGATCTTATTTCACATAAGGTATAACCCCAGCAGTTTAGACATCTCCAAGTTGTGTACTGTGTCACAAGAAGCCAGAGGTTATCCTGACATCATTAGTGTCAAGGCAGGAAGCACCCAGGTCATCGTGTCTGTGGCAGTGCAACTTCACACATTCACACTTGCAGATCTAATTCGGAGTTGATAAACAACCTGACTTGCTCTCCTTGATGTGTGGGGATTCTGTAAAATTGGTGTAAACTAGTGATGGTCGCAGACTTTGCATTTTATTGTACAAAAAAAAAAAAAGAGAGACACTTTATGCTTGTTATAACAAGTGCTTTGTGACAGGACACTATTTATAAAAACATTGAAATTTAAACGTCACGTCTGGTATCCTCTTGCTAGTTGTATCTTTCTGTATCTTTATAATAATCCTGAACAAGTAAGTCTTTTTATTATAGTGCTTGGTTGGATTAGTTTTGACTTCTTCACTACTGCACAGTAGTGTTACTTTGTATTTGGCTGACAAGAATATCCAAGGGCAGACTACAGTATTGTTTTTTTTTTGGTGGTTGGAGCACAGACAGGTTAAGCCAATGTCACGTTACATGACTTCTAGTCATGGGGTTTGTCAGATCTGCTGGCTTTAATTGCCGATCTCGTTGGCAAACCATGTTGACTTATATGACTAAAAATTAAAGAGATTAGAGAGCTTTATTATCACAAGAGTATAATGACATTCTTGTGCCATGGTTGTGATGATCTATAAATAAATACATTAAATTAGATAGGTGCAAGAAAAAGGTGACATACATTACAATCACACATAATCCAGCAGATGCATACAGTACAGAGGGCAGGTGGATCAGGTTAGTGGGAGTTCAGTGATCGTACGACGAGGGGCATGTTAAATTTATCAGTTGCGTTGCTGTTTCTTTCTGGGAGCAGCCTTGTGTTTTTCTCTCAAGTCCAAAAGCCAATGGCATCCTTGGAGTTTACCAACATTTTCAGCCCTCTTTTTACTTGTTTCCTTCTTTCATTTGTGTTCACATATGTAAACCACAGCAAAGTGTCTTTTCTAGGTATTAACTCCATAGCACCTATGTCCCATTTTTTCTTGTTGCTACATTCTATCATTGTACTTCCAGGTGAGCATGTGTTGGTTGCCAGCTCTAATGCACATTGAGCCCACCCCTACTACTAAAAAGTCAGGGTATGCTGCGGACCTGTTGGAGTGAGATGCTGGGTATGTCAGACTGGATGACTGGCCTTTACAGGAGCACACCGCAGACTTCCTCCAACTCGTAAGATTATATAAAAGAAGATTGCAATTGAAATTGGCCAGAAAAGTAGTTAAATCTGACATGGCCCTTAAATGACTTGGTAACAGTCATAAAGTAAGTTGATGGTGGGCCTTGAGGCTTAAACTCCAGTGTTTTAGCCACCACAACACATTGTCTTTATGCTTCTGCATAATTTGGTCACCATATAGTAGCATTGTGTCAGTTTGTTCTTTTGAGGATTTGCTTAGTGTTGGTCACTGCATTGTACACAATAGTGTTAGGATATTTTCTGGCTTTCTGTGACATTCACTACCAGTCAAACAATTTAGAACACCTCAGTTTTTCTTCAGATTTAATCGGCTCAAATGCAATGAATGACCTAAAATGGTGAAAAGGTAAACTGCCAGAGGTTTAAATATAAGTTTAGATTAGCAAAAGCAGAAGAGAATTAAATAGCAGAATATTACAAATGTGTCTTCTTCAGGGAATAACTAATAGGTTACAATCTACAGATGTTCTGCAGCAGTTGAACTAAACCTTGCAAGTTGAAGCAAACAATTTGTACAGGTGTCCCAACTTCTGTTGATTACTTAAAAATCCTCTGTCTGTCTTAAAGCTTAAAGACTGTGTTACTACACCCTCTGAAGTAATACTTGGACAATATTACAGTGGCATAGAACACATAAACTATGGAAAATAAAGAATAAGTTGAGGAATCATTAAGTGTATATAATTT
Organism: Polypterus senegalus; assembly: GCF_016835505.1. Classification (NCBI taxonomy): domain Eukaryota; kingdom Metazoa; phylum Chordata; class Cladistia; order Polypteriformes; family Polypteridae; genus Polypterus; species Polypterus senegalus. Next base: position 12,184,560 of record NC_053163.1, read on the forward strand.
TATTAAAATTTTTGATTCGTCAAAGTAGCCACCTTTCGCTGATATAACAGCCAAATTGTGGTAAACCTTTTCATTGAGAAAGCTGTTCACTCTGTGAAAGTCACCAAGTCTGCCTCCAGCAAAAGAACCCCAGAACATCAGACTTCTTCCATGTTTGACAGTTGGGGTCAGACACTGAGGAACCATCTGCTCACCAACTTGACGGCATACAAACACCCTGAAGATTTTAATTTTTTATTCGTTGATTCATTAGACTTTCTTCCAGTCTGCAGTAGTCCACAACCAGTATTTCAAGGCCCTATTTTATCCTTTCAGGAATGTCTTTCTTACTGCCACTATCCCTGTCAAACCTGCAGCACAGTGTCTCTTCACAGTAGAAACTGAGACTTGCTTCTTTCATCCACTGGTTAGCTGAGCTTAAAGCTGTTGTGCTGTGAGGCGCCTATCACACAAGCTGGTGACCCTCAGAAACTTGTCTTCTGATGGGGTTGTGACTTTGGTTCTGCCAGACCTCTTCCTATTGGAGTTTCTTCCAGTTTCCCATTGCCTTTGGATTGTGTAGGACACCACTGGACACACTGACACTTTGATTTTTTTTTTTTGCAATTTCTTTAAATAAAACACACATCTAAGGGTAATAATGCTCTGCCTCATTTAATTTAATTGCAGTTTTCTTGCCATTATCACCATAATTTTACAACTTTCTAGGGTGTAGAGGGTGGGTGTCGTGACACAGTCTGTTCCAACTCTGCTTTTAGACAGACCGGGGTTTTGAAGTAATCCACAGAAGTTGGGACACCTGTGCAAATTGTTTGCTTCAACTTGCAAGGCTTAATTTACTTTATTTGCTGCAAAACATCTGCAGGTTGTAACCTAAAGTTGTTCCCTGAAGTCGTTGAAGTTCCCGAGTTGTAATATTATGAAATTTCCACTTTTTCAGTTTTTGCAAACCTAAACTTTAAATTCAAACCTCTGGCAGTTTTACTGCTTATGTTTTCTTCTTTTCAGTCATTCATTGCATTTCACCTGATTAAATATGAAAAGAAAAAAGGTGGTGTCCTAAAACATTTGACCAGAAGCGCAGTCATTGAATAAGTGTATTTAGGAAATGCGTAAATAGAAAAATCAGTATGCATATTTGAAAATGTAACAGCAGTTTTGGTACAGTAGTACATTTATAAGAGCAGCAGATCCTAAATGAGATCATGATAATCATGGCTTTTAAAAGAAGAATAATGTTTCTCTGTATTTAATATCTAAAGTAGCATTTATATAACATGGGAAATCTGAGAAAAAAGGCTTCCCAATGGGAAATTTCAGTTAAATATCCTTTCAAGTGGTAGCTTCTTGTTAGACCATTCAGAGGTAAATTTGTTAACCTAATTTGCCGAAATTTGTCCAAATCTGATATGCGACCTCATTTCAGTATATAAGAGACACAATAATATTTAACTCAGCAAGAAATATTTTTGGCAGTTGCATTGTTTTTGCTGCGGTATGAGACCTACTGTACTGAATGTGTCTCTTTTTCTTTTTATTTTAATGAAAAAATTAAAAGTGATCTTTAATTACTTTTTGTGTGAGTGAGTTAATTAGCTCACCCTTGAATTTCTTGCAAAACTCCAAATCATCCTTTAGCATTTGAACACTGCAAAGCTCCTGGGATGATTGTACAGAAAGGGGTAAAATGCTTCAATCAGCATTTTATTTCCCATCCCCTTTTTCTTTTTTGTGCATTTTAATTGCTTTTGCTTTCCTGATTTACCGGGATTGGGAAGCAGTTATGTGAGGCAGACACATATTTTGTTAAATGGCTCCCATCTGAGCTGAGACTTTTATTTCAGATGACGGTTACCTGGGGAGGAGAAGTTGCAGGTTATCGTTTACTGCTCTTCAGCATCTGGCTATATGCTATTTTTAATTGCTTTTTAAGTAGTTATAACTTCTAAAAGTTAGTTTTTACTTTTTTAAATTGCTTCTCAAGAAGAGCCATCAGTTACAAGTTTTTGTGTTCTTCCGCAGATCTCAAGGACATTGATCCACCCAGTGCAGAAAAGGGGATACAAACTGAAATGTTTCATATTAAAAAAGAGTTCCCAGAGTCTGACTGCTGTGCAAACATCCATGGATCCCTCCAACTGATTTCTCCTAAGGGAGAAGACTGGGCACATAAACAGTGTTTAAGTCCCTGCAGAGAGAGGTCCGCGGCGCATTTTAGAGAAGAGGTCGTGCTTCATGATTTGATGCCTGTTAAAGAGGAGGTACATAAGCAGATGGTTAAACAAGAGGAGATCTATGAAATGGATGTTTTCTTTTTGCATATGAAACCACAGTCTCCACGTGAAAACATCTTTGCTGATGTGCCTTTTGAGGGAATTCAGTTTGAGCCAATGCAGAAGAGTCAGTTTCCCACCCTAACAGAGCTTGAACCAAGCAGAGCGTGTAGTAGTAAAAGGCAACGTTCAGAAAAGAAGCCTGCATCCTGCCAGGAAAGACAGTATTGCTGTATGACTTGTGGGAAGAGCTTCAAGCAGAAAATTAATTTCCAGATCCATCAGAGAATTCACACAGGTGAAAGGCCTTATCGTTGTAATGAGTGTGGAAAGGCCTTCAGCCAGTCGGGCAACCTTCAGGCTCATCAGCGGATCCACACTGGAGAGCGACCTTATATCTGCACAGAGTGTGGGAAAACCTTCCGCCAGTGTGGACCTCTTCAGAAACATCAGCGAATTCACACCCGAGAGAAGCAGTTTAGCTGTGCTGAATGTGAGAGGACATTTAAACATGTGGATAATCTACGACGGCATGAAAGGATTCACACTGGTCAGAAATCCCATCTGTGCCCAGTGTGTGGCAAGGGCTTCATAAGTTCTGACCACCTCCAAGCACACCTAAGGAGCCATACTGGAGACAAGCCACACATTTGCCCCGAATGTCACAAGGGCTTTGGGACAGCAGCAGAAGTTAAAACACATCAGAGAGTTCACACAGGAGAGAAGCCATATGGCTGCATTGACTGTGGAAAAGCTTTCTTTACTTCAGATCACCTCAAGAGACACCAAAGGATTCACACGGGAGAAAAGCCATACACCTGCCCCGAATGCGGCAGGGCCTTTAGCCAGTCCGGGCATCTTCAGAGACACCGGCGGATTCATGTAGGAGAGCAGCCTAATGGTGCATTGGATATCAATGGGCTTTTAAGTATCTAGCAAGCTCAAGCTGCCCAGAACTCCCATTTTTCCTAAGCAATTACTAGTTTTCATTTGTTTGCAGGAGCATTGGTCACTTTGGAGAATCAATGACTGGAAGAAGCCACCCTTTTGGATTCTAAAGAACTGGCTGGGATAGAGCAGGTAAATGGAAGGATTCTTACAGAAAGGTAGCCATGCTTCTGTTTAGAGTTTGAAAAAAAAAAGTCATTACGACACGCATCCTCCATAAAAGTAATCATTCATTGCTTAAGTTCTATTTTGTTTGCAGATCACAAAACAGTTGAGCGTAATGTTACCAAATACTCTATACTTTTTCTCCTTTGAAGTTATTCTAGATAATACACTACAGTGTAGGAAACTGGTAAAATGGAGGTTGTAAGGTACATACAGCATGGCAGTTTTTGGGATTAGCGTTGTTCTTCCTGAGCAAGATTAAAAAAAGCATTTGAAATTCCTTGTTTTTTTTTTCATTCTTCTATAGCAAAGACAAGTGTTATCTTTAGTTTGAAATGCAATATTGAGGCCTGAAGGAGCCTTGCAGAAAGGACAAAAAGGTAAGGAGAGGTTGAGGTTTCTAAGAATGCTGCCCTAGGTGTGTACATATAGCACAAGACCATCTTCACAGGAACCGTGAGTCATGCCCGCTAGTTGTTGTACAAGAGCTTTTAAGTGAGCAGCCATGCCTTGAAGATTAGCTGACACTGCTCATTCATTTCATAAAGAGTTAACATGCTTCTGTCGTACGGTCTGTCCCGGGAGTTTGTTAGAGTCGTTCCATGGTTTAATACCTTTACTGTGAAGAATTTTGAGTCCAGGAGCCATGGTGATCCAAATGAATGGCCGGTTTTCATCCAGTCTGGGTGGCTTTTGAGACGGTGGCCCATTTTACAGTGAACTGTATGACTTACTGCTTGTGGTTTCTAAACTGTGATTTCTAAAACCACGGGAGTTGCACACCAGTCACAAATCTCGCTCGTCTCAGGAGTCTTCGGACATTTAGGACTCTCTGCCACCACTGAGGATTCATGAAAGTCAGTGCTTGGGAGGAATCACAGATGATGCAGACCAAGGAGTAAAAATGGAGAAGTTATGAAAATATGCCATCTTTGGTTGGTACGTTGAAACCCAGACAAATCTTAGTTATGCAGTGAATGGGAAATGTTTACCATTACGAGTCAAGACATTTATGTTTTAACAGAAATCTGTTAACCCTTTTTGTGCTGGGTTTAAAAAAAAAAATGCTCCAGAGAAGAGGGCTCATGAATAGGGACCCTTCAATAACAATTTAAAAGATTCACTGTACTAGTTGAAGTTGTTAAAAGAAATTCTGCAGAGCACATCAGCTCTGTAAATAGAGCATCCATTTTTGATTTTGTTCATATCATGTTGCTTGCATTCTGTTTCTGGAAGATTGCATTTTGTATTTAAAAGGCTGCTACTTGGCAGTTATAGTTGAATAATGCTTAAAAAGCCATCATAATTCCAAAATACCATATTAATTAATATAAATCAGTTATCTAATTTTTTTTTTTTTTAGATTTGTTTTCCCCCAAGCAATCCTTTATTGAAAATAGTAAGTTGTTATTAAAATTACATTGTTTTATATAAGTATTGCAGAATAAAAGCATGTCATGCAACCAGAAGGTGTGCTGTTTACTTCAGCAATGTTCCTTTTATTGTCGTGGTATTCTGCTTTTGCACATGTTCATCAGGGCTGTTTTTATTTTTTTGTTTAAAGGTGAACTTCTCAAGGAAGGGTTTGTGTTTAGATTACAATTTATTCTTAGTAAAGGGCTGCGTATTACTCAAAGTCCTGGATCAAGGGGAATGTCTGAAGCCCTATTTGGATGGGATTAGTTTCACACCAGGAGGTGGGGGGCACAGTTGGTGTTTAAAGTGGGCCATTTTTTCCCCTTTTCCCTGTAGTTAAATCCATAAGTACTGTCGGTTTGGACCACGTCATCTACCTTATTGCCTTTATGTTTGTTTGCACCAGCAAGGGGGATCTACCTCTTTATTTATATAAATTGTGTTCATTAGAGCCCCCTCACACCACCAAGGGGATTCCCCACACCACTTTATTCAGAACACCCACTGAGTAAAGTAATTATTACCGGAGGACCTCTGTAATTTTAGTCCCATCCGAATTGCTCAAATGACCGAATTTTACTGACGTGTTGATTTGCATGGGCCTAGTTTAACATTGGCTTATTTTTTTTACAGGTTATTAATTAGTAGAAAGTAAAAGGCTCTGTAATCCTTAACTGAGACGTGAATGTGCCGTATGTAAAAAGTTACTAATGTGAGTGGTTTGGATGGGACTTAAGTTACAGAGGTCATTGTTGTTTTACACGAGGGCTTTAGTCTCTGAAGAGACGTGTTGTAGTGAAAACCAGCATCTCCTCTGCAAGAACCTTTAGACTGTTTGAAACGGATGGTTGAACTTGCCTGGTTGAGTGTTGGCATGCCCAAATGAAATGTGAAGAAAATGCAAGGAAACCTTTCTGAGTAACTGAAACATAATAGTTAACGGATATATTTGGTATGAAGGATGTGCAAAACACTTTTTTTCAACTCTATTTATTGAGAATTTCAAATTACAACCCCTTTCTACATAGTCCCCTTCATTTGCAGTGCATCTTTCCCAGCGTCGTACCAACTTTTTAATGCCCAATTACTGCTCACCGTCGGTCAGTCATTGTCAAACCCGCAATATCCTAACACGGAGTCACGGTGGTTTGCTAGAGCCGATCCCAGCCAACACAGGGTGCAAGGCAGGAACAAATCCTCACCGTTCACAACGAAAATGTGGAACCTTTTTCAAAGTCCCTCATTTTTCACATCACTATTGTTTCACAATGCTTGTATTCATTAATTTGCCTTTGGAAAATTTCTATTCTTAAATTATTTTTTTTCTTTTTTTTATCTAAATAAAAGAAAATCTTAAGCATTTCTTGCTGTTTAAAATGATTTCCACTGGGAACAGACTAATTGGATAACAAATTGTTTAAAATGTTTTGAGTGCGTCCATTTTATAGCAGCAGATGTTTTAATTTCAGAATGCCTTGTCCTCTGCATTTCTGAAGTATGTTTTTGATAAAAAAAAGGAAATTGGAAAGTAATATATTTTGTCTCTGGTTTTGGCCACACTATTTCCTGAGGTAAGGATGTGTTGTTGTACACAGTGACTGCTGTGGGTGAAGTTTTTATATAAATAAGGAAGGTAAACAGAAGAAAAAGATGTATGAAGCAGTATACCATGATACTGCCTTTCTTCTTCTTTCTTTTTTCATATCTGGATAATTGTAAGCACTAGAATCTCTTCCCGAACAGGTGAAAGATTGTCAGGGAGAGAAACTGGGAATTTGGTGATGCACACAACCAGACTTGTTATAAAATGGTTGAATATCAAGTTTTATTTATTTGTTATGTTGAATTGAAATCTTTTATCCGTGGAATTGGCTGGTTTTTTATGTCTCCAAATGGCTTTGAATGTCCTGATCATATCGAGTTCTGTATGAGAAGATCCAATGGAAAGAAACTGCATCACAGTCCAAGAGTCCCCTGGAGCACAGCGTGTACTGTGTATATCAAAAGAGAAACACGGAGAGATTATTAGCCCTCAACTTTAGTAGCATTTCTGGAGATTCACATATTAAATTCAAAGTTCATGGTGTACTGGAAGTTGGGGCTCTGCCTGTCACATTGAGAACATATTTCCATGGAGAAAAGAGCTCACGTTACGGGTGTTTTTATTTGAAGCATCTTATTTCACATATAGACAGAGGCTGTAATGGCCTGGTGCCCTGGCCAGAGATTGTTCCTGTGTTGTGCCCAAAGTTTACTTTGATAAGCTATAACTTCAGCGTGACCCTGATCAGGATATGTGAAGTTTGGAAAATGGATGAACACATCGGTGTGGCAGAGGTAAGAACAAAAACACTGAAGTCAGACTTGTCCAGTAGAAGACTCTATGAGTCAATTGATATTTAATTTTATGTATCAATTTTTCTGAATGAAATATCGTGAGATAAAATCTAGTGGAAATGTCAATCAATCATGACGTCTAACCCCCAAATATTATACTAAGATACTTCATGAGGGAAACCAACGCAAGTCCATTAACTATACAAGTGAGGAAACAAATGCAATGAGTCTTTTCAAATGGTATGTGGAATGTACGGTATGGGCCTTTATATTTTTGACAAAGTGATGTCACCTGTCACACACATTCTGTTTGTCATGATCTAGTTTTGTTTTTCATTTTTAGCCTTTGTTGGATATAAAAAGTTATAGTTTGTTACTGAACTGTGGGGGCCTTTGATGTCAAGGATTCTTTTCCTGTTTATTACTTGCTTGATTTTCCTAATATTCAGGTTTTTTGTTAAGTCTTCGAAGCTATGTTTGGTCCTCCAGTTGCCACCATATTTGAGTATCCGTCATTATGCTTTTATTCCATTTTTCTAGGTGTGTGGCCTCAGAGGTTGTGACCAGTTTGTAATCGGTGTGACAGGATAAAAGGGCTTTCGTATCCAATCTCTAGATAACAAAAACTGTGACTGAATTTTTAACGTCTTGCTTGTTTCTATTGACTTCTAATTTGGCCTCATGTTTGGGCCCTGGTTGGTATTTTATTATATGTTCTTTTTTTGTTTTGAGTTGTTCCTTTTCCATGCATCTCCCAGTATTGCTCTAAAAATATGCATGCCAGTTAACAGGACACTGTTGACCTCGCCAAACACCACCATCCATTAAAAAAAAAAAGCAACATCAACAAAGATTCACTAAAATAGTGGTGCTCAAGGGAATACAAAATGGGGTCAAGGTTGTCTTCTTCTTTCGGCTGCTCCCATTACAGGTTGCCGGAGCAGATAAACTTTTTCCATATCTTCCTGTCCTCTGCATCTTGTTCTCTTATTCCAATCACCTGCATGTCCTCTCTCACCACATCCATAAACCTTCTCTTAGACCTTCCTCTTTTCCTCTTGCCTGTCAGCTCTATCCTTAGCATCCTTCTCCCAATATACCCAGCATCTCTCCTCTACACAATCTCGCCTCTCTGACTTTGTCTCCAAACCGTCCAACTTGAGCTGACCCTCTAATGTCCTAATTTCTAATCCTGTCTGTCCTCGTCACACCCAATACACATCTTAGCATCTTTAACTCTGCCACCTCCAGCTTTGTTTCCTGTGCCACCGTCTCCAGCCCATATAATAGCTGGTTTCACTGTCATCCTGTAGACCTTCCCTTTCACTCTTGCTGATGCTGTGTGTCATAAATCACTCCTGACACTCTTCTCCACCCTGCCTGCACTCTCTTCTTCACTTCTCTTCCACAATCCCCATTACTCTGTACTGTTGATCCCAAATATTTAAACTCATCCACCTTCACCAACTCTACTCCTTGCATCCTCACCATTCCATTGACCTCCCTCTCATTTACACACATGTATTCTGTTTGTTCCTACTGACCTTCATTCCTGTCCTCTCTAGAGCATATCTCCACCTCTCCAGGGTCTCCTCAACTTGCTCCCTACTATTGCTACAGATCACAGTGTCATCAGCAAACATCATGGTCCACGGGGACTCCTGTCTAATCTTGTCTGTCAACCTGTCCATCACCATTGCAAATAAGAAAGGGCTCAGCCGATCCCTGATGTAATCCCACCTCCACCTTGAATAATGCATCCGTCACTCCTACTGCAGTCCTCACCACAGTCACACTTCCCTCGTGCATATCCTGTACAACTCTCACATACTTCTCTGCCACTCCCGACTTCCTCATACAATACCATAACTCCTCTCGAGTCACCCTGTCATATACTTTCTCCAAGTCAATAAGTACACAATGTAACTCTTTCTGGCCTTCTCCATACTTCTCCATCAACACCCTCAGTGCAAAACGTTGCATCTGTGGTGCTCTTTCATGGCATGAAACAATCTTGCTGCTCGCTAATCATCACCTCAATTCTTAACTAAGCTTCCACTACTCTTTCCAGTAACTTCATGCCATGGCTCATCAATATTGTCCCCCTGTAGTTACTACAGCCCTGCACATCCCCCTTATTCTTAAATATCAACACCTGTACACTTCTTCTCCACTCCTCAGGCATGCTCTCACTTTCCAAGATTCCATTAAACAATCTGGTTAAAAACCCCAGGGCCATCTCTCCTAGACACCTCCATGCTTCCATAGGTATGTCATCTGGCCCAACAGCCTTTCTGTTCCTCATCCTCTTCATCGTTGTCCTTATTTCCTCCTTACTAATATGTTGCACTTACTGATTCACTATCTCAACATCATCCAACCCTCTTTCTCTCTCATTCTCTTCATTCATTAGCCTCTCAAAGTACTCTTTCTATCTCCTAAACACACTCTCCTCGTTTGTGAGTACGTTTCCATCTTTATCCTTTATCACCCTAACCTGCTGCACATCTTTCCCAGCTTGGCCCCTCTCTGTAGCACACAGATCCTTTTCTCCCTCCTTAGTGTCCAACCTCTCATACAACTCACCATACTCCTTTTCTTTAGCCTTCGGCACCTCCCTCTTCACCTTACACCTTACCTCCTTATACTCTTGTCTACTTTCTGCATCTCTCTGACTACCCCACGTCATCTTCTTCCTCGGTATACTCTCCTGTACTTCCCCGTTCCACCACCAGGTTTCGTTTTCCTCCTTCCTCTGTCCAGATGCCACACCAAGCACCCTTCTTGCTGTCACCCTTTTTACTTTTGCTGTAGCTGCTCAACTGTCTGGAAACTCTTCACTGCGACCCAGTACCTGTCTCACCTTCTTCCTGAACTCAACCTTGCAGTCTTTTTCAACTTCTACCATTTGATTGTTGGTTCTGCCCCTCACTCTCTTCCTCCTCCTCCTGATCTCCAATGTCATCCTACAGACCACCATCCTATGCTGCCTAACTACACTTTCCCCTGCCACCACTTTGCAGTTTTTCTTCTCCTTCAGATTGACCCTCCTGCATAGGATGTAATCTACCTGTGTGCATCTTCCTTCACTCTTGTATGTCACCCTGTGTTCCTCCCTCTCCTTAAAATACGTATTCACCGCAGCCATGTCCATCTGTCCTTACTCCCCTTCCATTTAGTCTGTTGCACGCACAACATATAAACCTTCCTTCTCTCCATCATATCAGCTAACTCTTTCCCCTTATCAGTCATTCTGCCAACATTCAAAGTTCCTACCATCAGTTCCGCTCTTTTTACCTTCCCCCTCTTCAGCCAACAGTAGCCCAATGTCCGCTAACAGTACTGGTGATGGTCTTTCTTAACACAGGCCTCGACCGATCTGATATGGAAATCTGTATCGTTGTCCGCATGTTGATTTGGCAAAATTTCACCCCGGATGCCCTTCCTGACGTAACCTTCCCCATTTATCCAGGCTTGGGACCGGCATGAAGAAAAACAACGGTTTGTGCATTTTCTGTGGCTGGGTTACAAAATAACATCAAGGTAAAATGACAAAACTGTTTAACATGATGAAGTCTAAAACAAGTTTCAGAAAAAGATTCCTTGAATTTGAAAGTTGTGTTCTACACAATGAACATTTGATAAAATCCCAAAGACATATCAGAAAAAGTTAAATAAAGCAGCTGAACCTAACAAGACGTGTGTGATAAAGTCTCCTATGCCCAGATTGCTGTCTAAAATAAGTACCTTGGTTATCTCAATGTTATTGTTAAGAAATGAATTTCTGGATATGATTTGGACTTTCGCTTTGTTCTCCTGACCCAAGATTTTTGAGAAAATTTGTTTTTTGACTTCCAAATTCTGACCCTTTCCTCTGATCCAATGATTATTCCTTGATATCCTCTTTGGCTTCCTCATCTCTTGGTCTTTACTGTTAATTGTCCAGTTTCATTTGGCCTTTTAACTCATTTGGTGACAATAAGGATGACGTTTGTCATCCTGAATTATCTTGTATACTGAGCAGTGCCAAGCGACAACCAGAGTAGGAATTTTGAGCATCTGCTCCGACTTAACTCCAGTCTTTCAAGTCATGTTCCCTGGAACTGAGGGCCTACACCAGCCCTGTAGTGTCCAACCATCTTGTAATCTTTGCTCAGAGAAGATCGACTTTGTGCAAATATATGACTTCTCCTGGATGTTCGAGAAGAAGACTTTATAGATATTGAACTTTTCTTGAGATTCCTATTTTCACAGTCCTCTCTTCATGCCCTTCTAATGTCTGATTCCCAATGAAAACACAGAAACAGATCAGACATTGTATTTTATTTTATTGTATGTATTTATTTATTCATAAACCATCATTCTCCAGACAATTCTGCTAGTCTTTCCATCTGGTTTGTTATTAGACTTTTTTCAATCTGGAGGGATTTAACGAAAAAGAACAACAATTAGCAAGACTGAAATTAACCCAAGAAAAAGAAAATTGAAGCACCATGTCCTGATTGTCATCACGGTGAACTGTGTAGGTCATCTTTGCTATTATTATTAATTTTATCCTTGTGTCATATTGACTGGCACCATTTTATTTTATGATAATCACAATGTAAGAGACTCTGAGGAACGTAAGGTGGGACGTATTAAATGTTCCCGTACTCATCTGGAGCACTGCGCTCACTGCCACCTAAGGAGCAATGTTACACCTTATTAGATTGGCGGCTTAACTAAAGATGACAAAGGCGAAGATCTGAAATGAGGATAAAAGTAAAGTGGAAAAGTTTCCGATCTGACCTGCCTTGATATACAGAGGAACGTTTGATCGCTTTTAAATAATTTGAGTGAATTGTCACATCTCATGGTAAGCACAGCACGTTTGAGTACTCTGGTGAAACAGCTGCAACTTCTTATTTCAGAAGCTATTTTAATGCTGGATGGGTTGCATTTGACACAATCAGATGTGGAAAGGGAAGGTGGGGAACTGGATATCTATGGGAATGAGCGAAGTGAAAACAGCACACACATTACAAGTAGAACTAAAATGTGTTATACAGACATTGAAACACTGACTGAATTTGCCTGCATTGCTGCCGAGGGAGATAAGGTATATCATCCTGGGTAACGTTTATTAAATCTGCAACAGAAGTGATTCACTCTGTTACCAACACTCATTCATCGTGACTTCGACCAGGGGATCTTTGGAAGGAACAAAAGTCAATCAGCATGTTCCATTTGTGGACACAACAAACTGGACATGTTATTTCCACATGAAAATGTCTTTAAATGTAAACCTGTGACACAACCGGGCATATCTGACCACTTCTTACAAGCCTGTTGGTATCAGCTCTCTCACCGTCCAAGCCAAAGGTTCATGTGTGTGTTTCAGGGGTCATAGTTTGTTATAGTATGTTTCTTAAGCTTTCATAAAGTTTAAGATTTCCCCTTTGGGACAAACACAGATAAACAGATAGATAGACACTACAATTATCTATCGATCTATCGATCTATCTTGCCTACTATACTGCAATTAGATAGATAGATAATTGTAGTATCTATCTATCCTGTCTACTATACTACAATTATCTATCTATCTATCTATCTATCTATCTATCTATCTATCTATCTATCTATCTATCTATCTATTGGCTAGCCAGTCAATGTGAATTGTATATTAAATTGACTTAAAGGACTTAAAGATTGTCCTGAAGGCCTCTTAAATAAGAGGATCGCTGAAATAAAATCACTTATTTCTTAACTAGTCTAATTTCTTAACCTGTCATAATTGCAGTCAATAGCAGGGATGGTGAAGTTACTGTCCAAAAGTGCAGTTGGCCCAAACAGACCCTGTATTCTTCTTTCACTGTCTTTGAGGAATATCTGAGTTTATATTATGTGAGTTAATAATAAAAAAATGCGAGATAATCTAGTGCTTCATCTTATTGTCTATTATATCTGCCTTGCACTCTCCACCTTGCATTTTTTAACTTGCAAGGTGTTTTTATCATTCTTTAATTAATATTGTTTTTAACAGTATACTTCTGCTGAAGTATGTGAATTTCCCCTTGGGGATTAATTATCTATCTATCTATCTATCTATCTATCTATCTATCTATCTATCTATCTATCTATCTATCTATCGTGAACAGAGGTCTGATTTAAGTCACAAAGTTACACAATACACTTGAATGTACTGATTGTCCTCCAGACTTGTGATGGCCGCCGTTCTCAGTGTGTATCGTAAAGGAGCTGAGCCCTCACATGGCTGACCATTTCATTCGTACTTTACCTTCTTGCAAGCTTTACGAATGATAATCCCCAGCACCAACACAGTCACCATCATTAAGATCAAAAGCCACCACAAGTAGCTGACTTTGACTGAAAAAGAAAAGAACATAATAAATAAACTATAAGATGATGTGATGCTACAGGAGGTTAATAAAAAGATGGGGACAGTTTTATTCCCAGTTTATTTGAACAGAGAGGTAGGTTACGTAGGTTTGTCATCTGACATGCAGCTCCTTCATTCATAAACTGTGTCAATCATTATTAAACTTACCATTCATGTTATATTACAATATAACCATCAACATTAGTATGGACCTCATCATTTTACTTTACTTATTTTCTTTAATGTGTTTGCGCTGTTTATTTGCGATCAACATGGCAGCTGACTGAGCTTAATCAGATGTGCAAAGCTTATAGACAAAAAGACCTGAGCACACTTGAGGCCGTCATGGCTGACAAAATTGCATAATAATGTAGAACCGGAAAATGTGAAAACCTCCAAGGGGTTGAATACTTTTTAGAGGCATTGTAAAAGTAGAAAATAAAAAGACTTACAGTACACTTCGAGCTTCACTTCCCCCTGCGTATATGCATCTGCAGTGCCAACAGAATAGCGATAGGTCCCCTGATCTTCTTCTTGCACGTTGCTGATGAGTAGGGAAACGTTGCCATCTCTGAAAAAGTCCCCTGGAAGTCTGAATCGGAGCGACTCGCTGACTAGCCATTGCATGTCCTGCATGTAGTATTCTGCAAGGATCATGTTGTCTTTAGTCCAAGTTACGTTGATCAGCTTTTCTCCACAGAGATTTCCAGTCTGACATGTGATGATGGCGTTTCCTTTCTCTTCAGCGGTATGCCGCTGTTTACATTCTACTACTAAGTTCACTGCATTTGAAAAACATAAAAGTGTAAAAGCGAGCAGAAAGACTCATAGTACATTGTCATTCAAAATCTATATTATATTATATTATATTAGCCATCCCCCGCGGCTTTGCCCGCGTATTAGTGAAACAGGCCAGAGAGGAGGGCCACGCCCAGCTCTTTACACCTGACATCACGCTTCCCCCTCCCGCAGCCTCTGTCTCGGATTAGCGTGAATATATCGATCCTGCAAGTGAACTATGATTCTTAGCGCAATGAGAGAACTCGTAAAATCAATCAGAATGCTCAAGCAAATTCCATAAAAAAACCTGATCTAAATCCGTTTAAGTAGTTCTCTCATTTGCTAGCTAAGCGGAGTTAAGGTTACGCCCCGATGCAGGCGCGTGAGAGAGGAGGGCCCCGCCCCCCTCCTCGCAGCCTGATGAGTCTCTCTCGGATTTGCGCTAATAAATCGGTACGGCAAGCAAAATCAACGGAACGTTCAAGTAAATCATAGAAAAAACCTGATCTAAATCCATTAAGTAGTTCTCATGTGAAAAGCAAACAGACCTATAAACGGGTCTACAAAACTATAAGAGCTTTCGCGCTTGGACCATGAAATTTTTAAAACTGTTTCTTAGTGAGCACCTATGGGCCAAGGGTAACCTACATTCCAAATTTCAAGTCTCAAGACCTTATGATTCAGGAGATTTTGTGATGAGTGAGTCAGTTGTATTATATTATATTATATTATATTATATTATATTATATTATATTATATTATATTATATTATATTATATTTATTTTAAAATATATTATATTATATTATATTATTAATTTTCCAAACTCTGCTTGCTCTGCAGGGTTGCAGAAGGCCAAAATGAGATACAATACCACCTGAGAGCACATTCATGCAAGTCAAATTGGTAACCAACTTTCAGTTGTCAACCTTAAAATAGCAAAGGCAATGCAGTACTAAAAGAGACAGAAACACTCACTACACACATGGAGCTCGATGTTTCCCTGGTATCTCCCTTTGTCGGTTTCCACGTTGTATTGGTAGCTTCCGGCGTCCGAGTCATTCACCTTGCTGATGCTCAGGGAGATGTCTCCCAGACCAAAGCGTCCTGGATTCAGGCGATACCCGGTCCACCCAGATGTCTTCGAGCCGCGCTCACCTCTGGAGTACTCTACTAACTTTCTGTCCTGTTTCTTCCAGGAGACGTACATCGCCTTCCTACCACGCAGCTCTGGGATGTTACACTGCAGCACAAAGCTGTCATCGAGGCAGGCGGACTGCTGTGCCTGGCATTGCTGTTCAAGTGGGGCTTAAATTCAAACAAAGTAAAACACGTTGAGTTTTCTTCATAATTCAAGGAAAAGAACACGATAATCATCCTAACGCTTTTCAAGGTGCTTCCTATGGTAGACCTTTTGCAGCTTTTGTAGACCATCGATGGACTGATTGATTTATCGTTTGATGGATTGAAGGATCAATCAATCAATTGATTGACAGAAGTTGCTGCTTTATCATACATTTTCTTTGTAAAAGACCTTCATATAGTTGACTCCCTTCTTCATTTTCATTCACTACTATTGGATTTTTTTGCTTTTATTTTTCTCCCTGGAGATTTGTTTCCACACCGTACAGAATCGCTGCCGATATGTTAACACACAGACCCAATAAATCCGAGGTCTCCTGGTCCACCTCCTGTACATCAGAATTTATAAAATCTCGGCCTTGTCCTTATCTTATCTTATGTGCTCTCCACCGTCTGACTTTCTGTTGTTTCTCATTCAACAATAATTAAGCTATACTTTAGTTTTGTTTCCCGTTAATTTAATTAAAAATAGTTGAAATTAAATTATTTTAATTATTAAATTATTTTTTACTAAAATTTAATTAAGTTAGTTTAATCATCAAAACCAATCAGAAGCAAAATCATTAAAATCTTTTTTTTATAACAGTGCTCTTTCATTCATAGACCTATCCATTAAATTACATAATAGTGTTTAGCATTCACATTTTGTGTTATTTTAATAAATATTTTCAGAAATGTTAGAGAAAACACGGATTCTACAATATTTTCATATTACTCGCTTCACTTGCCAACACCCCCTGCCTCTGCTGCTCACGTTGTGAAAAGGGGGGCTGAACGCATCCCAAGGAGACGCGGTCGCTCCTACGAAACCCCCTCTTAAACGGTGATATTAGGGAAACACATGCAGTTTTTTTTACCTCCTCTTTGCTCAATCAGCTGCTGGATTGCTGCTGCTGCCGGGCCGCGTGATCTGCATATCACATGGTGCAGTTCTGTCATATCACCTATGTCCATATATATTCAATCTCATATTGCCCACTGCTCGCTTCGCTTGCCAACCCCCCTGCCTACGCTATGCACCAGGCACTTCACGTCTCTGCCGCTCACGTATGTGGATTTCACTTTCACCAAACAACAAAACTTTTAATTTTCACAAGATACTCCTCTTCATTGGGAAGAAACACTACTTTTCCCTGATGGCAACACCAATTAGACGATCTACAAATCTCTGGCCCAAACAATATCTTCATACTTCTGTCATACCACCTATGTCCATATATTCGATCTCTTTTTTCGCTTTTACCTTTCCATCAATATCGCATTGAGTTTTGATTCTTTGTTTGGAATTACATCGTGACAACACAACATATAACTGCCAGTGAGTGAATATCGTTTCTTTCTCTCTCTCTCTCACAAGAAATGTGTCCGACAATAATAGCATTCACACAACTGAGAAATGATTTCTCTCGTGGGATTTCACTTTTACCAAACAACAAATCTTTTAATTCTTGTGGATACATAGGCGGTTTTAGACGGGGGGGCAACAACAACAACAACAACAACAACAACATTTATTTATATAGCACATTTTCATACAAACAGTAGCTCAGGGGCCAGTGCCCCTGTAGAACTGGCCCTGGCCCTTGTTATGGACCCTTTGCTGAAGAGATAAAATTTTAATTAATTACTTACGGTGATGTTCTGTGCCCCCATGAAAAAACACTGGCCTCGCCCTGGCCCCCTGGTAAATTTGGTCTGGAACTGCCACTGCGCGGATACGCCTCTTCATTGGGAAGAAACACTGCTTTTTTTCCCTGATGGCAACACAAATTAGAGGATCTACAAGTCTCCGACTTGAAGTTTAAATATATTTGATCTCTTTTCGCTGTTCCGTTATTTCACCGAGTAATAATTTCCGTTTGTTTGCGCTAATGTGATCTTCACTATAATTTTCTTGAGACTTTCGAATGATCGTACTTTCATTATTTCTAACCTGCTCTGCCTGTGTATCGTGCCAACGTTTTTGAATTTTTATAATGTTCTAATTTGTCATCTACTCTGGTTAAATCTCTTGGCACAAAGACTCGTCTCGCGGGACATGTAAGGGAGAAAACTGAGAAAATCATGTCTCATCTCCTTCCAAACTTCCAAGATTTTTTTTTTTATAATAGAGAGATATATAACATTTTATATTAATTGTGTCATTATGAGTCTAAATATGTATCCATTTAAAGCATACCTTTAACAGTTATTTTTTTATTTTTACCATTTAAATATATACAGTTAATTCAGCATAATTTTTCATAATTAAGCTACAGTATTTTTTTACCTTACTGTTAAGTTACAGTTAATTTAAACACCATAACCAAACAAGAATACACCAGTAAAATATTTAATTTTATAACAGTGCTCTTTGATTCATAGACCTCTTCATTAAAGTATTTAGCCTTCACATGTCCGATATGGCATTTTTCAGAAGTGTTAGTGAAAACATGATTTTTTTTATCCATTTAATTATACAGTTAATCAAATGTCATTTTTCTAGAGCAGGTCAGAATGGTCACCTCAGTGGAGTTCAACATGACCTTCCCATTTAGATCAAAATATTGACAGTGCGGCTAATTCTTATTCAAATACATCATAGTAAAAAGACAAATGTCATAATATAAAAGAAAAACTTCATCCACTTACTGATCTGGGTGGGAGCGCTGAAGAGAAGACCAACAAGTAACCAGATTGTCTTTCTGCAAAATTAAAATGGCTGGAGTTAATGTGATTTTTTTTTTTTTACAGTTAACTCCTTGTAGACGATTGTTGCGAAATTGATTCAAACCGCTTCTGGCCTGAATGCATAGCCGAGGTGGTGTATGCATCTGGTCAATGCCAGTTAACACGTATTCGATACGTACCAAGGGTCATATCGTAAGCGCCAGTCATGCCATCAAGCAGTCATAGTGGAAACTACATCCACCTGATGGAAGCAAAGAGTGTTGGCATGGCCATGCACGTGGATTTTGTCTGCTAATTTCGAGAAATTGTCCAAAACACGTACCAGCTTATTGTTTGCTTGCGTGCTATATTCAAATTAACAATCTCCACTTAATTTAGCATCTGCTTGACAGCAAAAACACAAATAATTTGTTTTTTGAAATAATTGTAAATAAATTTAGGCAACAAGGGGTTAAGGCTGAAGGGGTTGTTAGAGTTTGACCGTGCAGCTGCTCGCCAAGATGGTGTCAGTGACTGAAGTTCCTCTGTTTAGCCTCTGTGAGCAGAGCTAACAGAAGCGAAGTGATGGTATAATGTGACGATGATGATGATGATGATATTTGTCTAAGATGGTCAGTCAGTCATTTTCTAACCCCCTTATTCCTGAACATGGATGCTGAAACCCATCCCAGCTAGCACAGGGCACAAGGCAGGAACAAACCCTGCACCAGTCGGCGCCAGTCCATTGCAGGGCAAACACACAATGTAGTGTTGCCAGTTCACCAAACCTGCATGCACATCGTTGGACTGTGGGATATTTAGAAGTTAGAATGGTGACTCATTATTATCCAGAAGAGAGAAAGCTGTTGTTTAAATGTATTTTACAAAAATATTCACGTTTGAGTTGATCCATCCAGTGCCTTGACCAGGTAACAGCTAAGCAAAGGTGGAAAGAAGACAAAGCCTGCCTTAAAGGAGTCAACAAAAGTTCTGCATCTGACACATTTTTAAGAGGCGTAACAACCACTTTTTGTAAGTAAAGATTCTACTTAAAACACCCATAGGTGTCATTTATCATTTTTTAAATCTAACTATATATATATATATATATATATATATATATATATATATATATATATATATATATATATATATATATATATATATATATATATATAAATCCATCCATTATCCAACCCGCTCTACAGGGTCACAGGGGGTCTGCTGGAGCCAATCCCAGCCAACCCAGAGTGCAAGGCAGGAAACAAACCGCGGGCAGGGCGCCAGCCCACCGCAGGGCACACACACACAGCACACACTAGGGACAATTTAGGATTGCTAATCCACCTAACCTGCATGTCTTTGGACTGAGGGAGGAAACCCACACAGACACGGGGAGAACATGCAAACTCCACGCAGGGTGGACCCAGGAAGCGAACCCGGGTTTCCTAACTGCGAGGCAGCAGTGCTACCCACTGCACCACCATGCTTTAGACTTTTTAAAAGTGTAAAATAACATTTTTTTCCTTTAAAAGCTTTATGTCTCAGAAACTGATTGTGACAAAACTGTATGATTTGAGAGTAAAACTTTGTAACAACAGGTAGTAACAACACAGGCATATCACTTTAGTACAGATTACATCCCACCAGAAATGCACATTTTCTTCAAATCTACTTAAAAAATAGCCTACAAATTTTGTTTGGAGTGAATTATTATTCGATTTTTTTTTGGAAAACACGTGTAAGTAGTCTCGCAGCAGCCAAGGAGGTCTTGTTCTCTGTGTGCTGGTCGGTATTGAGCTGGTTGTGCACACTTCTTATCAGACTTTTACATGTAACATACTGCACCAATAAACTGTGCCAATGACTGATATCCTGTGCTGTGAAACTGTAACGAATAAGAATATACAATTTTATCTATCTATCTATCTATCTATCTATCTATCTATCTATCTATCTGTCCTATATAGTGCCTTTCACATCTATCTATCTATCTATCTATCTATCTATCTATCTATCTATCTATCTATCTATCTATCTATCTATCTATATCTCTATCTATCTATCTATCTATCTATCTATCTATCTATCTATCTATCTATCTATCCTCACAACATATAATACAACAACAGTGGTTCACAGACCTTACCTGAATCCCATTTGTAATAAGTTAATAATCTGATTTCTTCATAAAATGTCCAAGTGGTGCTGAACACAGTCAACGCTCCTCCTAAATGGTCCTCAGTCTCCGTTATTTATCTGAAAGTTTGTTTAAATTCTTAGACGCACAACAGATGATCTCTAAAATAAGGAAACATAAAATGTACTACTCAAACATTAAGAAGGTGTCGGTTAGGACATGGGTTGCCCAATATTTTCTCACTTTCTTTTGTAATATTCTCTCTTCCTTACCATCCTTTGATCCAGTTGTCCATGTTCTGCTACTTGTTACTTCATGTGAGCAGAGACAACTCCCCGTACTAAGGTTTGCTTTGACTGAAGATTGTAAAGTAGAGATTTAAAAAGGGAGATACAGTTCGGCACAAGCTACAATTATGTCTGATAGACAAGTAAAAGTAAACAGATTCTCATTTATGGGCAGAAGTGTAAAAAGTAAGTTCCTGTTTTTGACGCTTTACTACTGATATAGATGGTGCTTCCTCGTGGGAAAAAACATTCAGAGCAGCATGAAATTTCCAGAAATAACTCTTTATCTAATTAGATCTGTAACAGGCCCCATATGGTAAATAACCATGACTAGATGGTAACAGATTTGTGAAATACCAAGAAGTCCTGATTTTAAAAACACGCTCACTGCCTCTAATCACACAGGCTAACTCCAGGTTTTCTGTTAGTATCCTGCTAGGTAGCCTACCATTCATGAAATGTTTCTATTCTTTCAAAGCACAAAGAACAAATTTCATATCCTTAGAAAGCTTCCCAGAATGAAATGGCGCTTTGTCAAGCGATGGTTCTACAAGGAACCACACAACCCTATAAAGAACCATAAAGTGCCATTAAAGAACCGGCATTTGTAACCGTGGAGATACAGTAAAAGTGACCAATATTGGATAAAGACATCAGAAGAGCACAGAATGGAAAACATAACCATTATTGTTTTGAAAATTGTGACATTCTGCTTTCAAACATTAGAAACAAATTGATGAGGACAGGCCATTCTGCCCAAGGAAACTTGACAAATCCTATGCATGTAATTTCTCAAAAATAAACAGTAAGTCCAATTGTGAAGGTCTATCATTTTGTCTTGCCCCTTTACACTTTAATCCATCTCCTGATTTTTTTTTTTGACATACTTTATTAATCTCCAAAGGGAAATTTGTTTTTTTGCATGACGTTTGGGGATCAGAGAACAAGGTCAGTCATTGTAAAGCACAAGAACTTTTACACCTTTATGTCTTTCTAATGATCCTGACATACTGCACCTCAGATTGTGTTAAAGCATCCCTGGAATCATTAAATAATAATAATAATAATAATAATTCTTTCCATTTATATAGCACTTTTCCTAGTAAGTGAGTACCCAGTTCAACCACCACTAATGTGTACCATCAACCTGAATGATGTGACAACAGCCATTTTTGCATCAGTATGCTTACCACATATTAGCTGTTAGTTGGTGAAGGGGTGAGAAAGAGTGAGAGAGAGAGACCATTAGAGACAGGAGATGATTAGAAGGCCGGAATGACGAGGCCATGGTGGTTCATTTAGCCAGGACATAAGGCTACCAGCTCTTTACTAAAGATGCTCAGGGACCTTTTATGACCACCGAGAGTAAGGACCTCAATTTTATGTGTCATCCGAAGAACAATGCCATGTTAACAGCGTTGTGTCCCCATCACTACACCGGGCATTGGAATCCATGCACAGTCCACATAATTAATCTGATATTTTTCTCAGATTTATAGTTCAGATAATATTATTATCAAGATAAATCTGAATAGGTCCAGCATCAATTTAATATCTTGGTGTATTATATGCCGCAAAGGTCTGACACAAAGCTGAAAAAGAGAGTGTCAAACCCTAAGTCAGTAACCCTCTGTCTTAGTATAATGTGCTTATATCAGAAGTAACCCCAAGTCTTTATGACGATTAATCAACGCAGGGCAAAGGGTAACAGTTAAATTTAGAAAGTGCCCTGACCTAGCAGACAGAATTATCTTCTGTTGGCACTAAAACCATGGGAACGCTCTCGACAAAAGTTCAATAACCTGAAAATGAAACACAGAATTAACTTCCTCTTTTAATGTATGCATAGGTCTCTCAGAAAGTATTGGACTCAATCTGCCATTTTGTTAAATAGCTTCAGTCGTAAGAATTAAGATGGTTGTGGTCATTGTTATTTTTGCAAGCTGTTCAACAGCAGGACTCCTCTTCTTGACCATACATTCTGTTATCCAAGCAACTACAGGGCGCAAGGCAGTAACAAACCCTGGACTGGGTATCGATCCATCCAGGGTGAGCACACACACACACACACACACACACACACACACACACACACACACACACACACGGTATTAGTTAACATCACAGGTCTACCTAACCTACAAATCTCTCAAATGTGGGAGGAACCCATGTGGACATGGGGAGAACCTGTAAGCTCCACGAAGTAAAAACGTGTGGGTGTGTAAACCCTGATCTCCTTACTGTGAGGAAGCAGCGCTATCACTGCACCACCTTCTTCTTGACCTCATCTTATTGAATTGTATTAGTGAAAAAAGTTAAGTCAGTCTAAATAGAATAAATGAAACAAATGAAAAACTAAACAAATCATTAAAATGTACCTGTAATGCTGTATTTCGAGGATTTGTATGTGAATCAAATTTTGACAGTTTGTAGAATAACTTTTTGCAATTTGTTTTATACAATAATGACCTTATAAACCTGTATTCTTCTTCTTCTTCTTCTTCTTCTTCTTCTTCTTCTTATTATTATTATTATTATTAATTAACTTGTATTATTATTATTATTATTATTATTATTATTATTATTATTATTATTATTATTATCCATCCATCCATCCATCCATCCATTTTCTAACCTGCTGAATCCGAATACAGGGTCACGGGGGTCTGCTGGAGCCAATCCCAGCCAACACAGGGCACAAGGCAGGAACCAATCCCGGGCAGGGTGCCAACCCACCGCAGTATTATTATTATTATTATTATTATTATTATTATTATTATTAAGCAGACACCTTTATTCAAGGCAGCTTAGAATAAAAACAATCATGGAATGAATGGGAATGTCCCAGTGTTTATAACAGTTATTCATATGCAGTTATAATTAGTATGACAAGCTTATCTGTTTATGCTGGATTTCAGGCTGTACTGACTTACTGTATATTAATATTTTATATAATAATTTGCATTGAAATACAAATTTAAGGTTATGCAGTGGTTGAAAGAGAAGCACCGCTGCCACTGAATGCTTGTAACCCTCACTTGATTCCTAGCCAGGGTGTCTCAAATTCATTTGGATTTCATACTGCAGTTCATAGACGTAATGTAAAGTGGCCCCTCGAAACTGGTGCATTGGTACGTGATGAAACACTGACCTCTACTGGACTAATGTTTGCACTCAAGATACAAATACCGTAGGAACAATAAGATAACAGGATTGATTCAATATGCTTTGTTAATCCCAGAGGTGATTTTCGTATGACCTTTGGGGGTCACAGTGCAGGGTAAGCCATCGTACAGCAACCCTGGAGCAGTTTTTAGGTTATACAACAATAGTATTTGTATTAATGAATAAACGTTGCAGCTCCCCAAGGTGCTTCATATGCAAAAGATAGAGCATAATGTTTTAGACAATGAATATAAAGTTTAAAACTCACTTATGGTCACGACTGTCTGGCCTAAACCTGTGGTGTCCACATTAAATCTAATATTTCTTTCCCAGTGTGAAACAGCAGGTCAGGACTACTTTGAAGTTTCCACTTTTGTTTTTTCTTTGTTTTAATTTAAGCATTTTTAAAATGTATTCGTTTTTTTGTTACCTGAGTGTATTGCCTTTTATTGCTTTTTCTTTTAGGTCAATGTGCTCTACAAAAACTCAACTTACAAAGAGATTTTTAGGAACAGATTAACTCAAAGTGAGGCATCCATCCATCCATCCTGCTGAATCCGAACACAGGGTCACGGGGGTCTGCTGGAGGCAATCCCAGCCAACACAGGGCACAAGGCAGGAACCAATCCCGGGCAGGGTGCCAACCCACCGCAGGACACACACAAACACACCCACACACACTAGGGCCAATGTAGAATTGCCAGTCCACCTAACCTGCATGTCTTTGGACTGTGGGAGGAAACCCATGCAGATACAGGGAGATCATGCAAACTCCATGCAGGGAGGACCCGGGAAGCGAACCCGGGTCTCCTAAATGCGAGGCAGCAGTGCTACCACTGCTCCACCGTGCCGCCCGTGAGGCATCCTGTTAATGAAAAAATTATTTGTGACTAAATATTTTAAGTAAACATGCAATCTTAATAAATTCATTTTCAAGAAAGTTGTATCGAAATTTCAGATTTTTATATATGAATAGAAAACATTGTGTTTACTAGCAAGTAGAGATCACAGGGTAATGTACTGAAAAACGTTTGCTTAAGAAGAAAAGCTTTTGCTTACACAAATGAAGTCGTAAGATGGGACATCGGTTACCACATCACCTTGTTTCATAGCAATCACATCACATGTCACAACACTGTCAGTCACATGTTTGGCAACAGACAGCACCATTATAAATAAAATAGCCACGACAGTAACAAGTAAGTGTGAAATGGCAGCACCCTCAATAAAAATCTCTTTCAAAATGGCACCACAATAACATTAACAATAACATTATTATGATTATTTATTTTTTGTTATTATATCATCATTTCTTTCTTTTTCTCATTTTGTAAATTTTTTGGGTCTGATTAAGCTATTTTTTTGTACCTCATTCATTTAAATTCATTATAATAATTTTGCATCCTTTCCAATACCAAGTTTGATTATTCGTGGTTTTTGTTGTTTTGTTTCAGCAGTCATTAATTTGTAACATCACAGGTTATGGGTTGTAAACTTCAGACTTTTGAGTCCCATATTTGTCCAAGATTACGGATTTTAAAAGGATAAAAAACACTTAAGTGCGGTTGTGTGTTTGAAGTCTTCAATAATTTAATTCAATTCTGGTTTTGATTACAAGTAAAGATTGCATTTTGGGTTTAGACATTGGGCATTCTGCCATTTAACTTTAGTCTTTTTCTTGGTTTAAGAGTCCTGTTTATTTATAAATCCTATCTATCTTATACACTCTTAATAACAAAGAGGCCAGAGTGGTTCTTCAGAGTGATGTCAGAGGGGAACATTTTTTGGCTCCCAAAAGGCCCGTTCACATGAAGGTTCCAGAAAGAATCTTTGTTTATTTAGATAAGTAAAAGGATCCATACAGTGACTCCAAAGTCATAATCCATGAGGGGCTCTAAAAGTAATGGCAGCCACTTTATTAAGATTATTCATCTTCAAGCAATCTTTAATTTAAAAAATCGGGAGTGGTCTCCCCTAGACTTTCTTGTAAACTCAGATATGGGGATGGGTATTTGAGGAGTAAACCTCAAGACAATGATTATATTTTTATATCATGTACATTAAAGAACCATCAATAAAAAATCTAATCAAATTAATAATATATTGAACAATTATTACAAAAGTAAAGATGAATAAATCAGACTCTACAGCTGCAAGAATAAAAGGTAAAATAACACTTCCGGTTAGTGTAAATAGCCCAAAAGTGGATACAAATCTGTTTTGTTCCTATTACTTGTATGCAAAATTCGGTTGCCCGAAGTGAAAGCGTACTCGAGTTATCGTGTTTACACACACACAGACACACAGTCATAATTCCAATGAGGGTGTTTTTGGACTCAGGGACATCTTAAACGTCAAGATTATCAAAATCTCGAAACTGAATTTTTGGAGGATTACAAATACTTTCCCTATACTTTGTATACAAGAGAGTCAGAGAGGTCTAAAACGTCAAGACTCATCAAAATCTCGACATCGAATCTATTGGGCGATTACAATACTTTCCCTATACCTCATATGCGAGAAAGTAAAAATTGCCGCACCCACCCTATTTTAAATGTAACATCACGTTATTGTTAGCTAAATTATTATGAATAGGAGGGTCCAGACTTGTTGATTTAAAAAAAGTCTTTATTGAAGTGATTTTCATATGGATAAAACAAATGCCATATTGAAGTATTTACAATTACACATGCAGTAGGATCCAAAGCAGTAATATTCATTTTTAAATAAAATAAATAAGAAAAAACTTACAACAAGGAACAGCAACCAAATGTACCATTCTTGTCTGAAACATCTGAAGAGTGATGTTGACAAGATAGCATAAAATAGCCACGACCGTAACAAGTAAGTGTGAAATGGCAGCACCCTCAATAAAAATCTCTTTCAAAATGGCACCACAATAACATTAACAATAACATTATTATGATTATTTATTTTTTGTTATTATATCATCATTTCTTTCTTTTTCTCAAATGCCATATTGAAGTATTTACAATTACACATGCAGTAGGATCCAAAGCAGTAATATTCATTTTTAAATAAAATAAATAAGAAAAAACTTACAACAAGGAACAGCAACCAAATGTACCATTCTTGTCTGAAACATCTGAAGAGTGATGTTGACAAGAGATCATTAAATTCAGTGTAACTTCAGCGACTCTGAGAGAAGCTGCTTAGACAATCCTGACTTCAGAGAAATGAATGTGAAGTTAAGACACTAGAGGATGACTTCACATTGCCTGGCGAATGGACAGTTTTTAGGGTTTTTGAGGCAGCAGAGTTTACATACAGTAGAACGAAAAGAGAACATTCTTCAGTGTATTAAAACTTGAGGTAACCTAAGGTTTTGACCTACCAGCAGATCTCGTTGAGAGGGCTGGTAAAGCTTTAACAAAAGTAGGAAGCACTCAATCAAGCCTTTACATCTTCACAATGATGAGCATCATAAAGAAGCTCTAGAGTTCCCGCAAACAAGAGAAAATGTAAAAAAAAGAAATCAAAGAAATGTATAACCAAGTGAAAAGGTTTACTTTAAATGAGTTCTCCTTCAATAAATTCCTTCAATTAAGTTCTAGCTACATTACCATATGAAATGAAGTATCAAAAAAGAGATCTCCTCAAAATCTTTTTGGTTTCCCCTAGAAAACAATGAGATCAGAAAGAAGTAAAATGGAGACATGATTTTTCACCTCTTGCTTCTCAGATTTTTCCCCTGAGAGTGGTGTTCTCACCAGTGTCGACAAAGATCTTAACAAACTTGCACAATGCAATCAAAAATGCTTTTCGGATGTCATCCCTCTTCACTCGGTAATGAATTGGAACATCATGTTCACTGTTTGTTTGCAGGGTACAATAGCATGGATTTCATCACTGCTGAAACAGAAAAGTCTGATGGCAGTGCGTGGCGAGCCAGGAACAGCTTACAGAATTAACACACAATAATACATGTACTGATGATAACACACAGTAAAACAACTGACAGTTACTGCTTGTCTGCTTCCAAATGTTCACAAAGCACCACTGATAACTTTATTAAAAGCACACATTATGTAAAGATTCACAACACGAGAATCAGTGCAAGTTTCTCATCAGCTCCCTTGATCTAGTGCTACACCCAGTTCTGGAGAACCATGTCTTGTAATGCTTACATTGTTTACTACTTTGGAGAGATGTCTTCTAGAGTTATTTTGTCAGAACATCTCAAGAGGTCTTGTTTCATTAAGTAGTTTCCATGAATGATGTAACAACCATTGAGCTGTAATTTATTCAAGTCTCAAGTAGATGAGAGCTGAGTCCACCAGAGAAATACAACAAATGAGAAACCATAACTTAATACTAAAAATGAGAAATATTTTTGTTAGTTTATGAAAGTAGTAAGTGATCAGTTAAGAAAGCTAATGTTTTTTTGATAGTTTGGGATCCATGGTCCTGTCAGAACACCTAGTAATGAGTAATATTTAACACATTTACAGAAACATCAGAGGATTCACATCAGCCATATGAAAGCGTGTGGAGCTCTGTATCTGAACTGCACCTGAGATATCAAAGGACTTCAGACTCTGAATGTCAGCCAGCATCTAAAAGACTCTACATGACGTTCAAGTATTTTCATCAGAACTTCTTAAATAAGATTATTGTCCACCTAAAACTTTTGTAAATTCTCATTTTGTTTTGTTCAGTTTTCTGTTGGTCTCGTCATTGAAGAGCTGGTGTCCTGAAAATAAACATATTAGTATTATTAGCTTTCAACAATTGCAGCCGAGGTCTGAGAACAATTTCAGGTGAAAGAGTCTACATGTGTATTCCCTGGAAGACCCACCTGAAAGAGAACAGGCAAAAGCACAAGAAGGCCAGACTGAAAGAGAAGCCACTATGTGGCCAATTCTTTAAGCTACGAGAAGAACTCCATATAGATAAAGAAGCATTTTGTGCATGGCTTTGAAGCTCAGGATACGAAAGAAAGGTGGAGAGTCCTATATTCCCAGCACAAGACCAGGCACTCAGTACTCGAAACCATCAAAATGCCATCGGTCATATGAATGTCAATAGCAGTTGAAGAATGTACCATGCATTTCAAGAGCACATAAGATACAGAGTGCTGTTAGCACCTGCTGAATGCCCGCACAGGCATTATGATTTGGCTAGCTGCACTAGTCGGTGTGAAAGGAACTCAACCATGACGTTTCTGACCTCTGGTATGAGCACAAGGCACAAGGTATCACAAATATTAGTGATGCTACCATTATGGGCGACACCATTCGAGCAATGGCAGCCAATCGACCAGATACAGTGCTCCACGACAGAAAGGCAAAGACCTGACTTCTTATTCATGTTCCTATCCCAGGAGATGTTAATTCAGGGGTGGATGGACAACTTCTCCATTCAGAAGCCAGGTTCCCCCTTAACATTTCTATTTGATTTATGTTTGGTCATGTCAATCATTTCAGTCACTCACCCTGGACCTTAGATCGACCAGTAATAAACCGAGCTGCAGTAAAATTTCTAGGGGGACATCTTCCCTAAAACAGTTTGTTTGCTTACTCAGCCCGGTTGTTTTGCAGGCCCACCCAAATACACAAATCTGGAGATTGAAATCAAGCGAATGTGAAACACAAATGTGAAAACTGTGCCAATTGTCATTGGAGCTCTCAATGCCCTTAAAAAGGGTTTCATCAGCTGCTTTGGCCTGCTTCCCAGAAAGACCAAGCACCATCGAGGTTCAGGAGATCACACTGCTAGCTAGCCACAACACACATTCTGGGTAAGTTGTCATGTGACATAATTTATAATTCTCAAATTGATTGTCACTCTTCTAATTTAGCATATAGACCATGAATTGTCAGTCATTCTCTTACCTGCTTTGTCCTGAACAGGGTCGTGGGAGCCAGTCCCAGCCTGCTCAGGGTTCCAGGGCACACACACACACACACACATACATAAGGGCCAATTTAGGATTACCAGGTCACCTAACCTGCATGTTTTTGGATTGTGGGAGGAAACCCACGCAGACATAGGGAGAGAATGCAAACTCTATGCATTAAGCACCTGGGATTCGAACCCTAGTCCCCTTGTTGCGAGGTAGTAGTAGCACTACCTCTTCACCACCAACTCTGTACAGGTAGGACATGGTCTCTTTACTGCGTGCCACCACCGTGAATCGTAAAAATAATAGTAGTCAGTGACATGACAGTACAGATTGCTGTCAAACATACAGTACATGGAATTTGCTCAGTCAGCTTCGAGCATCAAACAAGGTGCACCTTAACCAAGTAATTCACAAAAGTATAAAATCTATGAATCAGGCGGTTCGGTGACAATTGGGTGACAGTGAACTCAGCGAAAAGACAACTCAGTGAAAGACATCCTGGAGAAAAGACAAGTTGGCAAAGAAACATCTTGGCGAAATACAACTCGGTGACATCCTTTACCAGTTAGGTAATAGTTAGGATCAAAAAGATTTTTTAATTACATTTTAAATGACAACATGATTTAAAATGTTGAAAATAAATTTATATAATTGATAAACGAACTTTATTCTGCAGATGAAACAAATTATCTTACATTATCTTCTGCAACCAAAATTGCTAATCCTTCAAATAAATTCTATTGATTGTAATCATATAACGTTATTTAGAATACATAAGGTGACCTGTGAGTACGGCTTAAGGAATATCTTTACTCTCAACGTATTGGGACTCTCATAAAGCAGGTGATTCTGTGGATTTTCCGGCGCCCTACGTTGTCATTTAAATATCATTAAAAATCTCTTTGAACCTAAATATTATCTAACTGGTAAAGGATGTCGCCGAGTTGTCTTTTCACCAAGTTGTCTGTTGCCCAGTTGCCCCTGAACGGAATCGGGCCTTATCTGGTATGTCCAAGGACAACCATCTTAACTTCTCAGGCATCAACTAGTTAGAGTTGTTTTACAGTTAGCTAATTTAATTATCACACCTATTTTTACCTAAAAATGGCCACTTTTTCATTCAACTGTAGTGATTTCATGAAGTAAAGCCTTCTGTAAAGCTTTCTCGACAACTGCCATATGTACTAAGGAGCTCTCTCACCTTACAAGGCTGAAACACGGCTTATTGTAACATTTCTAAATACGTACTCTAATTTCTGGATATCCTCCATTTACAGTAAATGATGAACAAAATCACTGGGACAAGCAGTAGAACAAGTAGCCACCACAAGTGGTTTGCTTTGTCTGAAAGAAAAAAAAAAGAAAATACACAATTAAAAATAAGAGACAAGGACAGAGATATATAAAACCATTTGCATGATTTAACTTCCAGTATTTTTTAGCACACACGGCAGGTAACTCATTCAGCATGTACTTCTCCCTAACTAGAGGCAATTGCTCTTCTAATTACGTCATAAAGTACAAAGAAATCACATAAATGACATAGCAATTCCAAATAAAACGCTCAATTTAGAAACTGGGAAAATTGTTTCAATGAACGTTCTTCCAAAACACCAGTCAGAATGATAATCCTGTTTTGTGAGCTGGGTGGTGTGGTGTTGCCGCGATTCACAACTAATATCTCACCTGCCTGGAGTCCTGGTTCCAAGTGTGTGTGGAATCTCCGAGTGTAGGTATTGGTTGTCTGACAAGCGTCTCTTCCCCTGCACACATTTTGGGTGATCGGGGAGACTCTAATTTGACCTGATGTGGGGGAGAGTGCATTATTGGGTACACTCACACTGACATCCCATCTAGGCTTAGTTGTATGTGCCCTTGTGCTGTTGAGGTATACACTGACTCCTTATGGCCCTGAACAAGATAAGCACCTTGAAAATAAATCGATATTTAAGAATTGCCCCTTTGTCCCACCACAAAACACATAGCTGAGGTGTTACAAATTGCATTTTGCCAATTTAATGGAGTAGAACACCACAACACAATAAAATGTCGTAGACATATACTACTCAGCACATTCCAATATTCTTGGAAAAATAAATTAGTGTTATATTTGTGGAGCTGTGTCACACATAATATTTGTGCTCACATCTTTGTTTGCCTCTTTAAATTTAAAAAATAGACATACAAACCTGCTTACGCTGACAGTCATGAAATACGTCCAATTATGGCTCCTCTGATATTGTTACCTGACATTTTCCATGAAGTTTAGTCATCATTTTGAAAAATGTCAGATGCATTGCATTCATATATTTAAGAACATTAGGCACCTTCCAGTTTGTCTGTAATGTGTCTGACTTTTATATTTCATCATATTTTGTGCATACAAATAAAATAATACATCTATAAATAAATGTATGAGCCTATAATTTGTTACCATGCAATAAATAAATGGACACATCAAGCTGAAACTAACAGAGGTCAGGAAGCAAAAACACTGTACTTGAACGAACTATGTCAGACACTAAAATATTCCTGAGGAAACCATATAGTGTAAAAAGTGTGAGACAAACTGTAGCCATACTACACTGTGGTCTGTGTGTGGATCCCAATGTCCCAGTGCAGTGATGGGGACACTGTGCTGTAAAAATGCTGCCGTCCTTTGGATAAGATGTAAAATTGAGCTCCTGACTCTCTGTGGTCATAAAAAAATCACTGGGCATCCTTTGTAAAGAGTAGGGTGATGTCGTGGTTAAATTGTCCACCACGGCCTAGTTGTTCTGTCACTCTAATCATCCCCTGCCTCTAACTGGCTGACTATCTCTCTCATCACTTCACCTCCTAATAGCTGATTTTTGGTGAGCGTACTGGTGCAAGAATGGCTGTCATTGCATCATCCAAGTGGATGCTGCACATTGATGGTGGTTGAAGTGGCTCCCCACTCACAGAAATGCTTTGAGTAGTGAGAAAAAAAGCCATATAAAGAATTATCATTAATCATTATTATTAACTGTAACATTATTTAACACTAGTGGACACCCGCCATAGCATACGTTGGTGTAAGAATAGGAATGGAAAACGGAGAGAAAGGAATTCAGTAATCAAGAAGATAGAAATACTTCTTGAAAGACATAGTTGTGAATAGGTGTTTTGCTGGAGATGACAGATAATGAGTCGAAAGATCTAATCTTGGAAAGAACTTGAATTTCAGCTTCACCAGCATAAACTGTAGATGTTCCCATGTATTGATAGTACTCGTGACTTGTTGTGATAACTTAACTTGCGTTGTAAAGAATAACAGGAAGAACATCTCCAAATCTGTCCCAACGTGCTGCAACGAAATCTACTGTCCTGTGTCATAGTGAGAGTGCATTGCCTTCGTCAACCGTTTGTGTCAAGAAATAACCAACCGATAGGAACAGGCAGTTGCCGGATCCCGGAATACAGATGACGTTGTACAAAAACCCGTCGACAGAGAAGATACTGCCGTTCATTTTAATTTAAAGGCTTAGGAAACAACTGTCGCAGTATAACGAAAATAGAAAGGAGCGAAACCAATGGCAATGGTCGAGAGAGTACTTTTCTGTAGCAGGCTACAGAAAAGACTCCCAGAAACAGACATGGCCAAAGTGAAAGGTCACGCGGTCAGGCTAGATTTCGGGCATGACATGACACCAATGGGGTCAGGAGAGAAGAGCGGGGAATGTGGTAGTCCAAAGGAGGAATAGGACTTGAGAAAAGCAGCTTGGGGTTGTATGGGAGGACGTAGGCAGCGTGGGGAAGGGTTTGGAAGAGGACAAATAGGAATCGAGAAATTCTGTGTGGGCTGCGTGTGGGTAGGACCGGGTTTGAAGAGGAAGCAGGACGAACCAGAAGAAAAATATATATAAGAGATTACAATTGAAGAGTTTTGATGTTCAGGCAATCAACATCTAAAAATTTATAATGGGACATACATGAGAGTCATGGGTGGTCAGAGTCCATATCAGCAACACTGGGGGGCAAGAGCCATCCCCAGAAGGCCTGGCGATCTCTCACTGGATACATTTACACACAATGGACCAATTTAGAGTCACTGGTTAACTATTCCTCCATATATTTGGAAA
The DNA here is from genome assembly GCF_016835505.1 of Polypterus senegalus. Taxonomy (NCBI): domain Eukaryota; kingdom Metazoa; phylum Chordata; class Cladistia; order Polypteriformes; family Polypteridae; genus Polypterus; species Polypterus senegalus. The sequence goes on from NC_053163.1 coordinate 12,218,432, forward strand.
ACCTAGTGACCTTGTGATCAAGTCGAAATTTTGAATCCAAGACGTTAGAGATGTGAGTCAGCAACATAAGTAGTTACGTAGTGGTGCTAATGGGGAATGAAATTTCAACTCCCAGCAATCCCTGCAGTGGCTCTGATTGGTCATCTGCTGAGTGTGCAGGGGCTGCTGGGGACAAGGAGGCCGGCATGATATTAAAAAGGGGGCCAATTATACAGAGAAAAAGAGAAGTCTTTTGGGTTTTATGTCTGGAGTTGCCTGTTTGTTTGCCTTCCCACTTTACTACCTGTGGATTCTTGTTTTTGTCCTGGATCATCTGTTGTTTTGGGTGTATGGACTGTCTGGTGTCTTCCTGCTGCATGAGTACTGTCTGTGGATTTGTTGTCGTCCTACAAAGAAAGGAGTACTCCTGATCCCATTCACACGTCATCAGCTCATCAGGAAATACTGGTAGGACTGGCCTTTACATTCATATACAGTGTGCTGATCTCTGGACTATCTACCTCCATCATTTTATTTCATCATTTGCCATTTTTCATGAACTTCACCATTTGCGGTTTTTGTTAGTGGTTTGTTATTGTTGAATTTGTGTTTATTGTATATCGCCGTAAGGGGAACATGGGTGGAATCATTGTAGTTTGTATATATTTCATTTATTACTGTTTAAGCTTCTTCTTCTTTCGGCTGCTCCCTTTAGGGGTTTCCACAGCAGATCATCTTTTTCTATATCTTCCTGTCCTCTACGTCTGGCTCTGTTACATCCACCACCTGCATGCCCTCTCTCACCACATCCATAAACCTTCTCTTAGGCCCTCCTCTTCTCCTCTTCCCTGACAGTTCTATCCTTAGCATCCTTCTCCCAATATACTCAGCATCTTTCCTCTGCACATGTCCAAATCAACACAATCTCGCCTCTCTGACTTTGTCTCCCAGTCGTCCAACCTGAGCTGACCCTCTAATGTCCTCATTTCTAATCCTATCCATCCTTGTCACACCCAGTGCAAATCTTATTATCTTTAAGTCTGCCACCTCTGTCTCCTGTGTTTCTGGTCAGTGCCACCGTCTCCAACCCATATAACATAGCTAGTCTCACTACCGTCCTGTAGACCTTTCTTTTCAATCTTGCTGATACACATCTGTCACTAATCACTCCTGACACTCTTCTCCACCCTGCCTGCACTCTCCTTTTCACCTCTCTTCCACAATCCCCATTACTCTGTACTGTTGTATTTAAACTCATCCACCTCCGTCAACTCTCCTCCTTGTATCCTCACCATTCCACTGACCTCCCTCTCATTTACACACATCGATTCTGTGTTGTTCCTACTGACCTTCATTCCTCTCCTCTAGAGCATATCTCCACCTCTCTACTGTCTCTTCAACCTGCTCCCTACTCTCGCTACAGATCACAATGTCATCAGAAAACATCATAGTCCACGGGGACTACTGTCTAATCTCGTCTGTCAACCTGTGCATCAGCAGTGAAAATAAGAAAAGGCTCAGAGCCGATCCCTGATGTAATCCCACCTCCGTCACTCCTACCGCAGACCTCACCACTGTCACACTTCCCTCATAAATATACTGTACAGCTCTTTACTTCTTCATACAATACCACAGCTCCACCCGAGGCACCCTGTCATATGCTTTCTCCAGGTCCACAAAGACGCAATACAACTCCTTCTGGCCTAATACATTCTTTAATTTCTGTTTTATTACTGGTTGCTTTTTTGTCTCTGTAAGGGAGTGTGTGTAAGTCGGGCCAAAGCTGGGTGCATTCCTGGGATCCCCACTGAAAAAATAAATAAATCACCATCAAAGTCGGTGTGAATCTTAACTGGGTTTTTTAGTCCACTACAGTTACACAGCTGTGTTGGTCAGTAAACATTATCCATTATAAATATGTTACGGTGTAAGATTAGAGATATGTTAAATAGACAAGTTTTGATTCACAAAAATTAGTTTTGCAAGTGATTTTGTAAACGTGAAACACACAACTCACTACAGTAAAGAGAGTATTTTGTTGCTTTTAAAGATTTTCTGTGGTGGAAAGTGAGGAATATTATTTCCTAAACCCATGTTCACATTTCTGAGGTTATCTGTATTCTTTTTTGCAGCTGCATATTGCATGTAATCCTCCATACACCAGTTAAATCAACTCTGCTTATCGCTCTTGTTCATGTCACTGCAGAGGAGTACAGTAGATTTTTAAAAATGCTGCATATCTTCCACATGAAGACACAAGCTAATGCACCACCGTGCATTTCTCTGCAGGAAAAACGCGTAATCAGGGAAGCCCCTTCAGTTTGTTTCAGGATGTTTTAGTGAAACACAGCATTTCCCTGCAAATATAGTATCACATGAATCATATATATAAACTTTCACTAACTTTGCCAAACACTTGACTCCACTGTTTCCATAAGTCTGAGAACCTGAAATGATAGTATGTTGTGTCTTTATATTTGAATTTATTGTAATTCAAATCACTGTTAAGTGTCTATTGCGCAATAACATATTTTACAGGTCAGCGCTGCTGCCTCATAATGCCAGATTCTTCAGTTCAAATCCCAGCTACTTCTCACTCTCTACTCTCCCCATGTCTGTATGCGTTTTTCTTTATGTACGTCATTAACCCTACAACAATGTTTGCCGCTTTTATTAACATGTGTGGATGAGTGTATGAGTGCATCACGCCATGCTGCTTTCTGTGCTGAACCCAAATGAAAACAGGATGGGCCTCACTCCCTACAACTCTGACATGGACTAAGCGGGGTCAATCGTTGAAATTTTAAAGCACAGAATACATGTTTAAGACTGGACAGTATGCAGAATTTTTCATCTTAGACCTTAAAAAAAGCTGAATATAATAAATGACACTTACAGTCTACAAGGAGCATCACTTCACCCTCCTTAGATGCTTTTGTAGTGCTAACCAAATACTTAAAGATCCCCTGGTCTGCTCCTTGCAAGTTACTGATGATGAGGGAAACGTTGCCTTCGCTGATTAAGTCCTTCGATAGTCTAAATCCAGGTAATGCTCTGATTGTCCACTGTGTGTCCTTCCTAGAATATTCCACAAGGACCTCGTTGTCTTTGCTCCACTTCACTCTGGTCAACTTCTCTCCATAGAGCTCCACAACGTGACAGATAATTGCTGCTTCTGAATTAACTTGGACAGTTTCTGGATGATTGCATTTTATTTCAAGAGGGGCTGTATGAGCGAAGAAAAAAAAATATAACTCACAATAAGCATTCAAACTACAACATGAATCAGCAAAACATGCAAACTCACTGTGTGATCAAAATTTAACAGTACCAATTTGTGATCCAATTTTCTCGAATGTCTATTCCTATTTTTAAATAAATAAAATATTACCATCTGTGGTGGGCTGGCGCCCTTCCCGGGGTTTGTTTCCTGCCTTGTACCCTGTGTTGGCTGGGATTGGCTCCAGCAGACCCCCGTGACCCTGTAGTTAGGATATAGCGGGTTGGATAATGGATGGATGGATGGATGGATGGATATTACCATACAAATACATTTTTAAAAACTGCTTTTTCCACCACATTTTCATACAGAGTTGGAACACAACCCAATAGCATCAGATGCTCTTCATGGCAGGAACCAAGCTAGGATGAAATGTCAGTCCATCTCAGGTTGCTCTTGCACATACACCCATACTTACTGATGATGTACAAATGTATTAGAATACATGGCACTGAGATGGTGCAGACTCCATAATACAATAAAGTGAACCCTGATGCCTGCAGTTATGAAGCTGTAGCACTAACCACTGAGAAACAGTGTATTGTCCTATAGTGGTTGAGCGGCACTGTGGTTAGTATTGCTTTCTCAAACACCATGAGTTCTTTTTGTGGTTCAGTCATTGTGCAGTGTCTGCATATTTTTTGGTGGTTTCCAAAAGTGTCCCTGGTTCCTACAACCAAGTGACCACCACTTAAAGTTAATTAATTTCCTAATTGAGTGTGTGCTTACATATGCTCTGCAATGAAGCTCCATTGTGGATTGTTGAAGCCTTTTCTAGCATTACTGGACAGAATGGGCCATTGAAAGACATAGGCAGACATAAACAGCTCATACCATTTCATTTTGGAGTTGTCAGATATTCTAACGTGCTTTGAAGGATGTGGGAAGGAAACCTGAGAACAGACATAAACCCTCATTGAAAACGTATAGTCCGCACAGACAGTCACTGGGCCGGGATTTAAACCTGGTTGTCTGAAGTAGAGAGACAACTGTGCTAGCCACTCTAACACCATACCATCTACAGTAGAATTATAAGGTTTATAAGGCCAGCATCACGAGTATTGAGTACAGTCAAATTCTTATTTGTGTTAAACAACATGCAGCACGTCAACCATGATTAGTGAGTAGAACTACTGTCTCTCCCACCTCTGCGACCCTGGTCTGGATTAGGCAAAGTTAGAAAATGACATGACGTGACTGCTGAGGCTTATCGCAACACTTCTGTCAGCCTTACCTGAAAAAATATCACAACAAATTTGTCATATAATCTCCTACCCAACTAAGCATCTTTTTTGGAGTGTGGGAGGAAAGACTAAAATTACTAAGCTGATCTAATATCTACTGAACAAAATCAGTCTTTCAGCTGGGACCATGCTACTTGACTTGGTTATGAAATAGGTTATACTATTAAATGTTTTTGTTATTAAATTATACTAGAAGAGGTATCTGGTTGTGCGGGGTGTGGTGCGGCTCAAAATGATGACACCAAATAATTTTTAGAATGAAGCAATAGCCTATATTATATTATACTAGCTGTGTAAGCCTGTGCTGTAAAAAGCCCAGGCTTCTAGAAACAATGGATTCTAGCAATTCAATCAATCAATCGCATCAGTTGTGCAACAGTGGCTAAGCAATTTATACTTTTTTCGGCGGTTTCATTTTACCGACGTGCTCGCCTCCATTGTCTATCAGCGGTTAAGTGAGTTTCCTCTTTTCTTGGCGGTTTCACTTTGGGGACAGAGTTGCTTTCTTTGAGTTTCATGCTGTAGCCTCGTTCTTCCGGGCTGGACAGACAGACACACACATTTCCACACGTGGACGTTTATTATATTATATTATATTATCCATCCATTATTCAACCTAACTACAGGGTCACGGGGGTCTCCTGGAGCCAATCCCAGCCAACGCAGGGCGCAAGGCAGAAAACAAACCCCGGGTAGGGTGCCAGCCCACCTCAGTATATTATATTATATTATATTATATTATAAGCCATGATACCTATCAAAGACAGGAAATAGAATCATTTAAAACATTTGTTACCTCTTGCCCTACATGTACTTTCAGTACCTTTGCTCTGTATTTGCGTGTGTCTGAACGTCTCTTCACCCTTTTATCGAGTGTCTTCCTATAAAACCTCTTCTAAGACTCTGCCATTATTGTCAAGGCTCCTTTTTTGCCTCCAGTCTGGGTTTACATTTGCTGCCTTTAATGGTGGTGGAGCGGTAGTGCTACTGCTTTGCAGTTAAAAAAAAAAAAGGACCATGCGTTTCTGTCCTGGGTCATCCTTGTGTGATAGTGCTTTGAGTAGTGAGAACAGTGCTGTATAAATGTAATGAATTATTATTATTATTATTATTATTATTATTATTATTATTATTATTATTATTATTATTAAGGTGACTCTCTCAGTGTGTGCCTTTACACCTCCTTGTGCATCTCACACTCCCACTTCCTCTTTCTTCACATCACCAAAGCCAAACTGACCAATCAGATTGCTCTGAAGGACTGGACACACAGTAGGTGTTTTATTATATAATAGATACTAAGAAATGAAACAACCATTTATTAAAACTAGCCTAATGGTATAATGATACGTCTCTCTGTTTTAATAGCGTGGTGTATTTATGAATCACTGTTCACCATATATTCCTTTCATTTCTCTTTTTTTGTGCTTCTAGTTGCCTTTCTTTGTCAGACATTCCAGACATTTGTGTCCGCTGGTTTATGTGACGTACGCCACATGCTTTACTATCTTATGCCAGCCACTTGCCTTTGTTCATCAAACATGCTTGCCCTCTTGTGGATAATGGGTGACATTACACAAGAACATAGGAACAGACTCCATACTGATTAACATCTTTGTATACAGTATATAGACACACACAGAGACACAGAAAAGGGTAAGTCAATAATTATCTGCACTTTTGTGATCATTTTGTTTGGGCTGGCTGTGCAGCTTTCAGCTATGTATAATATATATTATTATATTACTATAAGAAATGGGATAAACTTCAGTAAGTAATGTTTTGTAATGAGAGCAGACATTAGTATTAGAAATCTTGGGCAGGAATTACGTATCCCACAGCCCTACTCTAAATATATGAAGACTTCATCTTGTATACTCAGAGCTCACCATCTATACGAAATGCACAAGAAAAAATACAATCAATGTTTCTCCCTACCAATCTACAGAAAACAAAATGTAAGTTCTGGAATTTAAAAGAAAAACACATACTGGACACATAAAGTTCCACTTCCCCAGTGTAGCGCCCCTTATCAGTTTCCAGGCTGTAGAGGTAGGTTCCCGCATCAGACTCCAGCACCTTGCTTATGCTCATGGCGATGTCTCCCTCATGAACACGATTCATTTCCAGATGGTATCGGAGCAATCCCGATGTCTCATCTCTCTCCTCCCCTTTGGTATACGCTGTTAAGGTCCTGTTGCCTTTACTCCATGTGAAGTGTATGACCTGTTCACTGAGTAAGACTGGGAGTTTACAATGCAGGATGAAGTTCTCATTCACAAAAGAGTTCTGCTGATAAGGAATAGCTGCATCTTGGTGAAAAAACAAACAAAACAAAAAAAACGTTTTTATGTCTTTTTGGTGGCAACAAACAATAATAGATAGATAGATAGATAGATAGATAGATAGATAGATAGATAGATAGATAGATAGATAGATAGATAGATAGATAGATAGATAGATAAGTGCAGTAGGTAGGATAACATAGATAGATAGAGTGGTGTGAAAAACTATTTGCCCCTTCCTGATTTCTTATTCTTTTGCATGTTTGTCACACAAAATGTTTCTGATCATCAAACACATTTAACCATTAGTCAAATATAACACAAGTAAACACAAAATGCAGTTTTTAAATGATGGTTTTATTATTTAGGAAAAAAATCCAAACCTACATGGCCCTGTGTGAAAAAGTAATTGCCCCTTGTTAAAAAATCACCTAACTGTGGTGTATCACACCTGAGTTCAATTTCCGTAGCCACCCCCAGGCCTGATTACTGCCACACCTGTTTCAATCAAGAAATCACTTAAATAGGAGCTGCCTGACACAGAGAAGTAGACCAAAAGCACCTCAAAAGCTAGACATCATGCCAAGATCCAAAGAAATTCAGGAATAAATGAGAACAGAAGTAATTGAGATCTATCAGTCTGGTAAAGGTTATAAAGCCATTTCTAAAGCTTTGGGACTCCAGCGAACCACAGTGAGAGCCATTATCCACAAATGGCAAAAACATGGAACAGTGGTGAACCTTCCCAGGAGTGGCCGGCCGACCAAAATTACCCCAAGAGCGCAGAGACGACTCATCCGAGAGGTCACAAAGACCCCAGGACAACGTCTAAAGAACTGCAGGCCTCACTTGCCTCAATTAAGGTCAGTGTTCACGACTCCACCATAAGAAAGAGACTGGGCAAAAACGGCCTGCATGGCAGATTTCCAAGACGCAAACCACTGTTAAGCAAAAAGAACATTAGGGCTCGTATCAATTTTGCTAAGAAACATCTCAATGATTGCCAAGACTTTTGGGAAAATACCTTGTGGACTGATGAGACAAAAGTTGAACTTTTTGAAGGCAAATGTCCCGTTACATCTGGCGAAAAGGAACACAGCATTTCAGAAAAAGAACATCATACCAACAGTAAAATATGGTGGTGGTAGTGTGATGGTCTGGGGTTGTTTTGCTGCTTCAGGACCTGGAAGGCTTGCTGTGATAGATGGAACCATGAATTCTACTGTCTACCAAAAATCCTGAAGGAGAATGTCCGCCATCTGTTCGTCAACTCAAGCTGAAGCGATCTTGGGTGCTGCAACAGGACAATGACCCAAAACACACCAGCAAATCCACCTCTGAATGGCTGAAGAAAAACAAAATGAAGACTTTGGAGTGGCCTAGTCAAAGTCCTGACCTGAATCCAATTGAGATGCTATGGCATGACCTTAAAAAGGCAGTTCATGCTAGAAAACCCTCAAATAAAGCTGAATTACAACAATTCTGCAAAGATGAGTGGGCCAAAATTCCTCCAGAGCTGTAAAAGACTCATTGCAAGTTATCGCAAACGCTTGATTGCAGTTATTGCTGCTAAGGGTGGCCCAACCAGTTATTAGGTTCAGGGGCAATTACTTTTTCACACAGGGCCATGTAGGTTTGGATTTTTTCTCCCTAAATAATAAAACCATCATTTAAAAAGTACATTTTGTGTTTACTTGTGTTATATTTGACTAATGATTAAATGTGTTTGATGATCAGAAACATTTTGTGTGACAAACATGCAAAAGAATAAGAAATCAGGAAGAGGGCAAATAGTTTTTCACACCACTGTAGATAGATAGATAGATAGATTTAGGCATAGGCAGTAGAATTACATATTGTGGGTATACGAGTGCCCCTCACTTGTCACTGTGCCTTGTCTCCCTCCATTTGTTTCTTTTCTTTACTTCTCAGCAGCCATTCTTCCACTGACTTAATGGTCAAATCCCTTAGCCTGTCCTTAATTAGTCATGTTTCAATGTGAATTAGTTATTAGAGAAACCTTTGTAGTTGTGTTATCACTGCCTAAACCTGTTATTCTGTCTCTCTATTATAAAAAAAAATCTTGTGACGAGACTTTTTTTCCTGCGACAAGACGTGATCTTTTGAGAGAGACAGAGAGACAATTTCACGTCCTGTGAGACGGTCAACTCACGTCATACTTACATCCTTTGCAAGTCCCATGATACACATGCAGAGCAAGTTAGAGATAATGGAAGTAGGAAAATTTGAAAGTCTCACAAAAATGAGAGTAAAGATCGCATTAGTGAAAACAAATGGAAAATATTACTTGGTGAAATAACGGAACAGAGCAAAGAGATTGAATAGTGATTGAGGATGCCTGGAGGAGAAGAGAGACAAGGCAGTGAGACAAAAAGACAGCTGCTGTACAGGCTTTTAAACATTCGAAGCGCCACACGAGATGCAGATCACGCAGCACGACAGCAGAAGCAAGCGGTAGCTTATCGAGTAAAGAGGAGGTAAAAACAAATGTTATTTGTTTCCCATTGTATCCCCGTTTAAGAGGTGTTTTAGGGGAGCAGCCGTGTATCCTTGGGGTGCGTTCAGCTTCCCTCTTCACAACGGTGTGTAGCCAGAACCCCGGGGAAATGGGTTGGCCAGTGAAGCAAGCAGGGGCCAAAGCCCCCTAGTTTATAAAAGAAAAAAATATATATTTTCTTGGGTTGCAAGGTTCTGGTATTCCTAAATTTCAGTTCTTGGCTCAAAAATGGCCAAAATAAAACAGCTTTCTCAAGAAATATGTCAGTCTATTGTTTTTTTTATGAAGGATGAAGGTTATTCAATGTGGCAGATTGCCCGAACAACTGGAGATTTCATGCAAATGTGTCTGTTACTGTCTTGAGAGAAGAGGGACAACTGGATCTGACCAGGATAGAAAAACAAGAGGACGGTCAAGATGGACTACTGCATAAGAAGATAAGGACATCAGAGTGTGAAGTGTGAGGAACAAATGCCTTTCGGGTCCTCAGTTGACTTCTTCATTAATAACACACTGAACTGAGTAATGCCAGTACCTTGCAACCCAAGGAAAGATATATATTTTTTTCTCTTTATTGAACAGAATAAAAGGTTTTAGCAGTGATAATACATTTACAAAGGTTTCTCTAACAACTACTTGTCATTTACACATAACTTATTTGCTAAGGGAGTTGACCATTAGGATACTGAAAGAAAGGCTGCTGAAAATGAGTCTTTGCAGTTATATATGAATAATAAATTTAAAAAAACAATCAATCATTTCAAACAGTTGTAGCCATTTACTGATCCTTTGAATCAATTTAATATTTAATATCTTGAGAAAAGGGGTCATTCATTTCTATCAAAACCATGAATATATCTAACATTTGAACACTGCATATATGTACACACACATATACATACACCTAATATATTACATATATCATAATAGGTATTATGTGGATATACGTATACAGGTAAAATTCCATTACAATGAACTGCCATGAGACTCTGTATTTGTCACTACAGTGCTTTCTTTAACTTGCGTCCAGGCGTTTGCAATCATTTCAATAGCTTCTTTCATGTTAATTTTAATCTTCTCCTGTCTACAAGTTATGCTGACAAGAATTTTCCTCAGCATTTCCTTGCAATAATACACTTTCAGGGTGCGAATGATGCCCAAACCCAATGGCTGAAGCACTGCTGTGCAATCGGGTGGGAGGAATTTAACACAAACATTATCTAAATGTGGAAGCCTGATGTGGACAGCACAGTTATCAATCAGAAGTGAATCATCCTTTTCTTCTTCTTCACATTGTGAGCTCTTTTGGGATTCAAAATGGGAACGTTATGCTGAAGTGCGTCATGAAGCGTGATTTCCGCGTCTGTGTAAGATTGTTTGTCTGTTCCCGGTGCAGGGCAGCAGCAGCAGGCTCACACCCCAAAACATGAGGCTGAGTCTCAGTACTTTAGCAAAACCATCTTTATTCAGCTTAAAACAGGAACAGCGCGGTTATTTATTATAGCGTGATCCACCACTCTCCTATACACTCTATTCTTCTCTATATCTCTTTCTCACTTCCCTGTAGATCAAACTCGGGAGGCTCCACCTGGCTCTCTTGACATCACTTCTGGGACCGAACCAATGGAAACAGACCTTACCAGCTCCGGCCCCCTGATGTCACATCCGGGCCTGATCCAATGAATAATGAACACGTGCCCGATCCTTATGACCTCACTTCCTTTCTTCCCCTTTAAAAGCCTACCCTTTTCCCTTCTCCTGCAGTCTGGTTTTGGACTCCATTGTATGCACTTGTATGGCAGCAAAGGTTTGTGATACGGTTTGCATATTTGTAGTTGGAGATCCACAAAGGGAGTGAGAGAATGAATCATGTACCATAAAGTAGTTTTTATTCCTGAGCTTTCAACCCCTACCAGGAGCCGTCATCAGAGGATAATGACTAGACATTCAAGAATCAAAGGCAATATATACCAAATTTAGGTAGTTGGGATAATAAGGTGGGGTTAGGAGGGTGTTGGTCGTAGAGTTTTATTTACAGTAATCCCTCCTCGATCGCGGGGGTTGCGTTCCAGAACCCCCTGCGATAGACGAAAATCCGCGAAGTAGAAACCATATGTTTGTATGGTTATTTTTATATATTTTAAGCCCTTATAAACTCTCCCACACTGTTAACATTATTAGAGCCCTCTAGACATGAAATAACACCCTTTAGTCAAAGGTTTAAACTGTCCTCCATGACAAGACTGAGATGACAGTTCTTTCTCACATTTAAAAAAAAATGCAAATAGATCTTCTCTTCAGGAGCAGAGAATTTCAGAGGGAGAGAGAGAGCGCTCGCAAAGAAAAGCAAACAATCAAAAATCAATACTTGTGCTTTTAAGTTTGCCGCGGCATTTTTTAGAGGAGCGTTAGTATCTTCAAAGCAAACAGCCTCTGTGCAAACAGCCCCTTTGCTCCCATCTCCTCCGCGAGATTAAAGCAACAATCAAAAAATCAATACGTGTGCTTTTAAATATGCCGAGCACCGCAATAAAGCGGCATTTTTTTAGAGGGGCGTCAGTATCTTTTAAGCAAACAGCCCCTCTGCTCACATCTCCTCCGTCAGGCGCAGAGAATGTCAGAGAGGGTGAGAGAGAGGCAGAGACAAGCAAACAATCAAGCTCCGCGCGGGATGCATATCTTATAGCATTAAGGAGTTTTAGTTAATATGTAATACATGCTCTGATTGGGTAGCTTCTAAACCATCCGCCAATAGCGTCCCTTGTATGAAATCAACAGGGCAAACAAACTGAGGAAGCGTGTAGCATAAATTAAAAGACCCATTGTCTGCAGAAATCCACGAACCAGCGAAAAATCTGTGATATATATTTAGATGTGCTTACATTTAAAATCCGCGATAGAGTGAAACCGTGAAAGTCGAAGCGCGATATAGCGAGGGATTACTGTATTACGAGGATGTTCTTCTTCTTAAGTTTGCATATGCTAGGTTTATGTCCAAATGTCTGTTAATGGCGTTTTCATTTGATAGCCAAGATACAGCCAGCTCTCTGCCACTTTTAGTACTGGTCTTAAATCTTACTTGTACATTGTCCCAGTTAAATGTACGTCTGGTTGAATTTGTGTGTGTATAAATCAGTGATCATGAGATCAGGAGATGACGGTTCCTAGTAGGAGCTGAAAGCTCAGGAATAAAAACTAATTTATGAAACATATGAAATTCTCTCCCTTTGTGGATTTCTATACTAATAAAAGGCAAAGCCCTCACTCACTCACTCACTCACTCACTCACTCACTAATTCTCCAACTTCCCGTGTAGGTAGAAGGCTGAAA